>NC_069499.1:1020179887-1020779887 GCF_027579735.1 Bombina bombina | reverse complement strand
GTGTGGGTGACATTTGCCGTGGGCACAACCTGAAAAAAGGAGTTGCAGGGATATAAAAATGAAAACTGAATCTCCATAAAATGTTAAACTAAAGGAACAGTAAACACCTTGAGATTTTAATATAAAAGGTTTAATTAGGAGTATTATTTAATTATTAATTGTGCACCCTTTTCTTGTAATTTAGCTCTGAAAATGATGGCTTTTCTAATTCTCAGAAAAAAAGCACACTGCAGAAATCTCAAGGTCAACCCTGGTACATATATGTACCTAATTGGCTTAGATAGGAATATGACCGGGCTAGTCTTTTCAGTCCCGATTGGCTCCACCAAATGAGGCAAGTGGTGGGTGGAGTTTGGATATTAAAAACATTATTCTATATCAGCCAACAAAAGTGTCTTACAAGGTATTTACTGTCCCTTTAAATTAAGGAAAACAGAACATTAAAATACACATTATTTTACCTGCTTTTACTGTAAAATACCTCTGTATATTGTGCTACTTCTACTTCTTCTAGAGGGTGGAGTACCAACATTATTATTAGGTATGACATTTTCACACCTTGCAACATTCTAAACAGTAATTGGTAGTTCACAGCAGAAGCTTATAGTAATCTGTTCTTAAAGGGACAGTGAAGTCGAAAAAAACAACAACTGTTTTTCACCACTAGAGGGCATTAGTTCATGTGTTTCATATTGATAACATTGAGCTCATGCATGTGAATTTACCGAGTAATGAACACTGATTGGCTAAAATGCAAGTCTGTCAAAAGAACTGAAATAAGGGGGCAGTCTGCAGAGGTTTAGATACAAGGTAATAACAGAGGTATAACCCGATTATTATAACTCTGTTGGTTATGCAAAACTGGCCAATGGGTAATTAAGGGATTATCTATCTTTTAAAACAACAAACATACTGGAGTTGACTTTCCCTTTAACTGGCCAGAAACATGTATTCCACCAATATGTTTTACAGGGTCTATCTCTGAACTGCTCTTGATTTGTAAACCCCTTTAAAGGGATACTAAACCCAATTTTTTTCTTTCATGAATCAGATAGATCATGCAATTTTAAGCAACTTTCTAATTTACTCCTATTATCATTTTTTCTTTGTTCTCTTGCTATCTTTATTTGAAAAAGAAGGCATCTAAGCTTAGGAGCCAGCCAATTTTTGGTTCAGCACCCTAGACAGTACTTGTTTAATGGTGGGTGCATTTAGCCACCAATCAGCAAGCACAACCCAGGTTGTGAACCAAAAATGGGCCGGCTTCTAAATTTCTATTCTTGTTTTTCAAATAAAGATAGCAAGAAAATAAAGAAAAATTTATAATAGGAGTAAATTAGAAAGTTGCTTAAAACTGCATGCTCTATCTGAATTATGAAAGATAAAATTTGTGTTCAGTGCCCCTTTAACAAAGCAATGGTATAAACTAGACATATTTCATGAATAGGCTGTCATGCTTAATAATGTAAAGTAAAGTGTTCAGTGGGCACAAGATATAAAACAGCAAATAGACACTCACTGGAATACGTGTGGCTTCTGATAGCACCGGGGGAGCCTCACTGGATGATATTTTTTGTGTTAGTGCTGTATCAGCTTTATTTTCCTCAACCTGGTGAAAAAGGGGTGAGAGCACAGCATTTATTGGCAAAAAAAAACATAAATCATGCTTACTTGGTAATTTCATTTCCATCTGTGGGAGGAGAGTCCACTACTTCATTCATTACTTGTGGGAATTAGGAACCGGGCCACCAGGAGGAGGCAAAGACACCCCAGCCAAAGGCTTAAATACCTCCCCCACTCCCCTCATCTCCCAGTCATTCTGCCAAGGGAACAATGAACAGTATGAGAAATATCAGGGTATAAATGGTGCCAGAAGATAATATTAATTTTAGGTCCGCCCACCGGAGCAAACGGGCGGGAGAAGTGGACTCTCCTCCCACAGATGGAAATGAAATTATCAGGTAAGCATAATTTATGTTTTCCATCTTAATGGGAGGAGAGTCCACTGGTTCATTCATTACTTGTGGGAACAAATACCCATGCTCTAGAGGACACTGAATGAAAAAAATGGGAGGGTAAAAGGGGGCGGACCCTATACTGAGGGCACCCCAGCCTGCAGAACTTTTCTCCCAAAAGCTGCTTCTGCCGAAGCAAAAACATCAAATTTGTAAAATGTTGCAAAAGTATGTAAAGAGGACCAAGTAGCCGCCTTACAAATCTGCTCCATAAAAGCTTTGTTTTTAAAGGCCCAAGAAGAGGCCACAGCCCTAGTTGAATGAGCTGTAATCCTCAGAGGAGGCTTATGTCCCGCTGTCTCAATGCGAAGGACACTCCTCAGCCAAAAAGATAAGGAAGTCGAAGAGGCCCTCTGACCCCTACGCTTCCCGGAAAGAGAACAAACAGAAGTTTGTCTAAATTCCTACATGGTCTGAAGATAGGACTTCAAGGCACAAACCACATCCAGAACTACGTTGAAAGGAACCACAATCCCTTGATTGATGTTGCGAATTGACACAACCTTAGGAAGAAGACCTAACTTGGTTCGTAGAACAGCCTTATCAGCATGGAAAGCCAGATAAGGAGGGACGCATTGCAAGGCAGTAATCACAAATATTCTGCGCGCAGATGCAATAGCCCGTAGAAAGGAACCTTCCAAGACAATAATTTAATGTCTACATCATGCATAGGCTCCAACGGAGCCCGCGTGAAACCTAAAGAACAAGATTTAAACTCCAAGGAGGAGCAATAGATCTAAACACAGGACTGATCCTAGCAGAGCCTTAACAAATGACTGCACATCAGGAAGCTCAGCGAATCTCTTGTGCAGTAACTCAGACAGGGCCGAAATCTGTCCCGTCAGGGGACTTGCAGAAAGCCCTTCTCCAGTTCATCCTGGAGACCAGTCTGAGTAGGTCCCCCACAACTTATGATAGATACAATGAGCAACCAGCTACGAGCTTGAATGAGAGTAAAAATAACACTCTCAGAAACCCTCTCTTGGCTAGGACTAAGCGTTCAATCTCCACGTAGTCAGCCTCAGAGATCTAGACATAGATGAGCAAAGAGACCTTGGTCAGCAGATCCCTGAGACAAGGTAACTTCTACAGAGGAGATAACGATATCCCCACTAGTCCGCGAACCATATCCTTCGCAGCCAAGACGGAGCAATCAGTAGCACTGACGCCTGCTTGATTTGAGCCACTACACTAGGAAGTAGTGGTAACGGCCGTAAAAGATAAATTAGATTAAACCTCCAAGGCCCCGCTAATGCATCTGTTAGTTTCGCCTGATGATCCCTGTACCTCGACCCATATCTGGGTAACTTGGTAATGAGACGTCATACAATCTTCCTCTTGCAAATTTCCGCAAACACTTGGGATGGGGAGACCAATCCCCCGGATTAAAGTATTGTCTGCTGAGGAAATCCGCTTCCCAGTTGTCCACACCCGGAATGTGGATCGCTGACAGCAAACAAATGTGGGTCTCCGCCCACTCCAGAATCTGAGATACTTCCCTCACAGCTAGGGAGCTTCTCATTCCCCCCTGATGGTTGATGTAAGCCACCGAGGATATATTGCTTGATTGGAATTTGATAAACTGGGACAAACCCAGCAGAGGCCCAGCCTTCAGAGCGTTGTATATTGCCCGAAGATCCAAATGCAATCGGGAAGGAGCTTTTCCTTCTGAGTCCATAGGCCCTGTGCCTTTCTGGCACCCCAAACAGCTCCGCCTCCTGACAGACTCGCAACCGTAGTCATAATCACCCAGGATGGTCTTGAGATGGAAATCCCTTGGGACAAATAATCCACTCAAAAACACCAGAGAGCGATTCTCTCAATCTGTTGTCCAGAGAATCTGTTGAGAAAAATCTAAATAATCGCCGTTCCACTGCTTCAGCGTGCGCAGTTGCCACAGTCTGAGGTAAAACCTGGCAAAGGAAATGATGTCCATGCTGGACACCATGAGACCAATCACCTCCATACACCGAGCCACAGATGGCCTTAAGTAAGTCTGGAAGGCAAGACATGTTGAAGCTAGTCTGCAACGTCTCTGGTCTGTTAGACATTTCTCATGTCTATGGAGACAATTATAGTACTCAGGAATTCCACCCTTGTACTCGATACAAGAAAAGGAAATTTATGCTTACCTGATAAATTTATTTCTTTTACGATATGACGAGTCCACGGATTTCATCCTTACATATGGGATATCGCCTCCTGGTCAGCAGGAGGAGGCAAAGAGCTCCACAGCAGAGCTGCATAAATAGCTCCTCCCTTCCCCCCCCCAACCCAGTCATTCGACCGAAGTTAGGAAGAGAAAGGAAAAGCCAAGGAGCAGAGGTGACTGAAGTTTAACAAAAATAAAAACCTGTCTTTATAGAACGACAGGGAGGGCCGTGGACTTGTCATATCATAAAAGAAATAAATTTATCAGGTAAGCATAAATTTCCTTTTCTTTTACAAGATATGACGAGTCCACGGATTTCATCCTTACTTATGGGATACAATACCAAAGCTATAGGACACGGATGAAAGGGAGGGACAAGACAGGAACCTAAACGGAAGGCACCACTGCTTGAAGAACCTTTCTCCCCAAAACAGCCTCAGACGAGGCAAAAGTATCAAATTTGTAGAATTTTGAAAAAGTGTGAAGAGACGACCAAGTTGCAGCCTTGCAAATCTGTTCAACAGAAGCATCATTTTTAAATGCCCATGAGGAAGCCACAGTCCTAGTGGAATGAGCCGTAATTCGTTCTGGAGGCTGCTGTCCAGCAGTCTCATAAGCAACACGGATGATACTCTTCAGCCAAAAAGAAAGAGAGGTAGCCGTAGCTTTCTGACCCCTACGTTTCCAAGCAAACACAACAAATAATGAAGATGTTTGACGAAATTCCTTAGTCGCCTGCAAGTAGAACTTCAAGGCACGGACTACGTCCAAATTAATTAACAGACGCTCCTTCTTAGAAAAAGGGTTAGGACACAAGGAAGGAACAACAATTTCCTGATTAATATTCTTGTTAGAAACAACCTTAGGAAGAAAACCAGGTTTTGTACGTAACACCACCTTATCAGAATGGAAAATAAGATAAGGAGAATCACATTGCAATGCCGAAAGCTCAGAAACTCTGCGAGCAGAAGAAATAGCAACCAAAAATAAAACTTTCCAAGATAATAACTTAATATCTATGGAATGCATAGGTTCAAACTGAACCCCTTGAAGAACATTAAGAACTAAATTCAAACTCCAAGCAGGAGCAATTGGTCTATACACAGGTCTGATTCTAGTCAGGGCCTGACAAAAAGATTGAACATCTGGAACATCTGCCAGACGCTTATGTAGCAAAATAGACAAAGCAGAAATCTGTCCCTTTAAGGAACTTGCTGACAACCCTTTCTCCAATCCTTCTTGAAAAAAAGATAAAATCTTGGGAATCCTAACCCTACTCCATGAGTAGCCCTTGGATTCGCACCAATAAAGATATTTACGCCATATCTTATGGTAAATCTTTCTAGTAACAGGCTTGCGTGCCTGAATCAAGGTATCAATGACAGCATCAGAGAACCCCCGCTTAGATAAAATCAAGCGTTCAATCTCCAAGCAGTCAGCTGCAGAGAAATTAGATTCGGATGATGGAAGGGTCCCTGAATGAGAAGGCCCTGCCTCAATGGAACCTTGCACGGTGGCAGAGATGACATCAGATCGGCATACCAAGTCCTGCGAGGCCATGCAGGAGCGATGAGAATCATCGAAGCCCTCTCCTGTTTGACTCGAGCAATCCCCCAGGGAAGGAGAGCAAATGGAGGGAACACATAAACTAGGTTGAACGACCAAGGTGCTGTCAAGGCATTTATCAATTCGGCCTGAGGATCCCTGGACCTGGATCCGTATCTCAGGAGCTTGGCATTCTGACGAGACGCCATGAGATCCAGCTCCGGCCTGCCCCATCTGATAATCAGGGTGGCAAAAATCTCAGGGTGGAGTTCCCACTCCCCCGGATGAAACGTCTGTCTGCTCAAAAAATCTGCTTCCCAGTTGTCTACTCTTGGGATGTAGATTGCTGACAGATAACAAGAGTGAGCCTCCGCCCACCAAATTATCTTGGTGTAAGGAACACCGGTTCTCTCATACTGTCCCTTTAAGAGCACTCCTCCTCTTCACTATAAATTAGCATAACATGCATAGTTAGTTGCTGGATTATTGAAGCAGACTACTCTACTAGAAGCTTCGTTACTACTAGCCATCTAACTTGGATATCTCCACTGTCATATTCAGCAAACTTTTACCTTTTCCTTCAACACAGTTTATTCCGGTCAGCTCCTGCTCTCACACCTTGGGACACAGACGCCGGAGCTGCGGTTACGTCATCAGCTACCGCCCGCTCCTGTCAGCAGCGTCTCTCTCCCCTTGAGAAGCGGTTGATGCGGATTGCCGTTAAGTGTTACATACCAGCTGCAACAAACCTCCGGTAACACTGACTGTTTCCATTTCACCTAAGAAAGGTATGAACTTTGTATCCCATAACTTGAGCCACTAATAACCGCTCTGAACTCCTAGCATTCCGGAGTACAGCGGGTTAATCTGTGGCAATACTAATTCAATTTGTTAACTTAGGAAACTCCTATTTCGGGTTAGCATTTTGAAACATCACATCATTTAATTCTAAATAAAATACTTTATTACTATTTTTCCAAGTACCAATCTGACACATCTTGTAAATTTATCAAGAGCTGAAATTGAGACATTACATAATAATCCAGCCAGAAAAAGTTACAGCTCATATCAACCTGTTTAAGGTTATATTATAAAAAACTATTATTTTGTGTTGTTACTTCATCATGGAAATGGAGCCTACCACTATGGCTGACCACATAAAAAGTTTGTCTGATAGGGTCGACCTTTTATCTAACTCATTCAGAGAATTACAACTGGAGAACCAGGCCCTAAAAGCCTGTCTTAGGGAGACATTATCTGCCAAATCTCCTGCTACTGAACAATCTCCTGAACCAGCTGTTTCAACTCCAGAAAGGTTCTCTGGTAATAGGGCTCAGTTTAGGGAATTCAGAAATTCATGTTTACTCATGTTTCAGCTGAAACCCAAGACTTACGCCACAGAAAGAACCAGAGTACTAACGGTGATCTCATATCTAAGAGGAGAACCAAGGGCATGGGCAGATGCTTTTTTTGAATCCGAAGATCCTATCTTGGGATCCTTAGAAGCATTTTTTTCTGAGATGTCTACTCTGTATGAGGATCCATATAAACAGATATCTTCAGAAAATAATTTGAGAGCTTTAAAACAGTCAAAAAACCCTGTTGAAACTTACATTACACAATTCAAGATCTATGCAAGAGATGCTATGTGGAATGAGATTTCTCTCAAAAATCAATTTCGTTTAGGTTTAAGTGAGGAACTTAAAGACGAAATCTCCCGTATAGGAATACCTGAGACTTTGGAGGAATTCTATACAGTTGTTATCTCCATTGATCGACGTCTTAGAGAGAGACGCAGTGAAAGAATTGGTATTGCAAAGAGGCCTTCTATCTCACCTACCACTTCTACAAAGGACTTACCACAACCCATGGAGATAGGGTTCATAAAGGGCCCTCTATCTGCTCAGGAAAAAACCAGAAGGAAGACGTTGAACCTATGCCTATACTGTGCATCACCCAAACATGAGGTAAAAGACTGCCCCCAATTGGCAAAACAGAAAATAGGTAAGATAAAAAACCATCAACTTAATTTCTTTTCTAAACTTGTTTCTGCCACATACCTCACTATTCCTGTCAATTTACAGTGGGACTCCTGCAAGATCCAGACAACAGCGTTAATTGACACCGGATCCTGTGGAAACTTCGTTGACATGAATTTTGTGTTTAAAAATAAAATACCTATAATTTCAAAGCAAACACCTGTCTCTGTTAAAGTTATTGACGGTAGCATACTTTCAAGTGGGCCACTTACTCACCAGACAATTCCCTTGACTTTACACTTAGAGAACCATAAAACTGACATGATATCACTTGATGTTATATCTTCCCCCATGTTCAAGGTTATCCTAGGAATAAATTGGTTAAGGGCTCACAAACCACATATAGATTGGGCTCACCTAACCATATCTTTTCCCAAGGAAATAGATAAAACACAAATGACAGACAGCTCTATCCTCCTCAGTGTGATTAATAGTGAACAATCTATTCCTCAACATTATCAGGAATTTAAAGATGTTTTTGATAAGACCGAAGCAGAAAGTCTTCCTCCACATAGGGCATACGATTGCCCCATAGATCTCCTTCCTGGGGTGTCCATACCCTTTGGTCACTTATATCCACTGTCTAAACCCGAATTAGAGCACCTAAAGGTGTACATTGACGATAACCTTAAAAAGGGGTTCATAAGACCCAGTACCTCCCCCGCTGGTGCGGGAATATTTTTTGTGACCAATAAGGACGGTACACTCAGGCCTATAATAGACTATAGGGAGTTAAACAAGCGCACTAGGAAAAACAGATATCCCCTTCCATTAATCCCGGAATTAATGGAAAGATTACGCGGTTCCTCGTACTTCACAAAGTTGGATCTCAGAGGAGCCTATAATCTGATAAGAATAAGAGCTGGGGACGAATGGCTTACAGCATTTAGGACTAGATATGGTCTTTATGAGTATACTGTAATGCCATTCGGACTGTGTAACGCCCCAGCTACATTTCAATGTTTCATAAATGACATCTTCAGGGATATACTTGACGTGTACGTTATAGTCTATTTAGATGAGATCCTAATTTACTCTTCTGATTTGACCCAACACAGAATTCATGTCAAGGAAGTTTTGCTCAGGTTAAGACAAAATAAATTATACGCTAAGCCTGAGAAATGCATATTTGAAGCAAAAAACATATATATATTATAACATCACTGAGCAAGGTATCTCTATGGACAACAAAAAGATTAGTGCTATATTAGACTGGCCAACTCCTTCCTCCAGAAAGGACGTACAACGTTTCCTTGGATTCTCTAACTTTTATAGGAAGTTTATTCCTGGATTCGCTGCTATTTGCAAACCTCTCACGGATCTCACTAAACAGCATCTTAAATTCTCATGGACACTCCAAGCTCAAGAGGCCTTCGACTTCTTAAAACAAAAGTTTTCTTCAGAACCTATCCTGAGGTATCCTGATCTAACTCACCAGTTTGTTTTGGAGGTTGATGCCTCGGATTATGCTATTGGAGCAATCCTTTCACAAAGGCCCTCTTGTAAGGAATCTCTCCATCCCGTTGCATACTATTCCAGAGTCCTCCAACCGGCAGAGAGGAATTACCCAGTGGGAGAAAAGGAGTTATTGGCCATTAAATGTTCATTTGATCACTGGCGACATCTCCTGGAGGGTGCAGAACATCCAATAATCATATTTACCGACCACAAGAACTTGCAATACCTTCAAACTAATAAGACTCTCTCCTCAAGACAATTGAGATGGAGTCTCTATTTTTCTAGATTTCGTTTTACCATCTGTTATAGGCCAGGTGATAAAAATGGAAAAGCTGATGCCCTCTCTCGACTGCCCATCAATCTAAATCCAGATTATCCGCCTACTACTGTTGTTCCACAAGAGTGTTTCGTTGGGTTAACTGCGTCTCAGATCAAAGATGATCAGAATCTCAGCACTGATATTAACCTAGACGATCTCACATTACACACCGATGGATTGTATTACAGGCAGAACAAACTATTCATACCTGTTAACCTTCGCCAATCTTTATTAAAGCAAGTACACGACTCACCCTTAGCAGGACATAGGGGTGTGGGAAAAACCATGGAACTTCTCACTCGATTCTACTGGTGGCCAAGACTCAGACAATCCGTACGTAGCTATATATCCAACTGTGAAACATGTGCCACCTCCAAACATGCGAAACAGCGACCCTTTGGCTTCCTACAACCAGTATCAGTACCGGATAAACCCTGGGAGAAAGTTTCCATGGACTTTATTGTAGATCTTCCTAGATCCAATGGATTTAATACCATCTTTGTCATCACGGACCTCTTCTCCAAAATGGCTCCTTTTGTTCCGACATCTGCTTTACCTACCTCTAAAATCACTGCTGATCTATTCCTTAAAGAAATCATTCGCTTACATGGTATCCCGAAGGTTGTGATAAGCGATCGAGGGTCACAGTTTACATCCAGATTTTGGAAGAATCTCTGCAAATCACTTCATATGGAACAATCCCTCACGACTTCTTTCCACCCACAGTCAAATGGACTAACTGAAAGAGTGAACCAAAGCATTGAACAGTTCTTACGCTGTTATTGCTCTCAAGAACAGCATACCTGGGCTGATTATATTCATTTAGCTGAATTTTCTTATAACAACCATGTGAATTCCTCAACTAAGTTCACTCCTTTCTTTATTAATTATGGCTTGCATCCCCGAGCAGACTTTTTGCCCAGGATCGACACACCTTGCCCTCAGGTAAATGACACGGTGAATGACATCTCCCAAATTTTCTCCTCAGTAAAGAAGCACATTCTTGATTCCCAAACCACTCAAAGTAATTACTACAACTTGAGGCGCAGACCTGGACCAACCTACACAGTTGGTCAACGTGTTTGGTTGTCCACTAAGAATTTAAAATTGCACTACCCATCTAAAAAACTTGGACGTACTTTCATTGGCCCGTTCCTTATTTCCTCAATCTCGAATCCTCTCACCGTTACCTTGGATCTTCCACCATCACTTAAGGTACACCCGACTTTTCATATTTCTCTGGTGAAACCTTGTAATCCGGATGTACCCCTGCTCTCTCATCTCCCGGGTGTTTCAGCACCAACTGACCAGGAAGAATTCCAGGTTCATAGTATTGTAGACTCCAGACTTGATCGTGGACAGCTGTTTTACCTTGTCCGTTGGCTGGGTTTTGGTCAGGAAGAGGACTCATGGGAACCTGTCTCAAATCTTTCTGCGCCCCGATTGATCTCTCAGTTCCATCGGAGGCATCCGGACAGACCTCGTCCTTGAAACCTCGCTGTGGTTTCCTTGGGGGGGGGACTATGTAAGGAACACCGGTTCTCTCATACTGTCCCTTTAAGAGCACTCCTCCTCTTCACTATAAATTAGCATAACATGCATAGTTAGTTGCTGGATTATTGAAGCAGACTACTCTACTAGAAGCTTCGTTACTACTAGCCATCTAACTTGGATATCTCCACTGTCATATTCAGCAAACTTTTACCTTTTCCTTCAACACAGTTTATTCCGGTCAGCTCCTGCTCTCACACCTTGGGACACAGACGCCGGAGCTGCGGTTACGTCATCAGCTACCGCCCGTTCCTGTCAGCAGCGTCTCTCTCCCCTTGAGAAGCGGTTGATGCGGATTGCCGTTAAGTGTTACATACCAGCTGCAACAAACCTCCGGTAACACTGACTGTTTCCATTTCACCTAAGAAAGGTATGAACTTTGTATCCCATAACTTGAGCCACTAATAACCGCTCTGAACTCCTAGCATTCCGGAGTACAGCGGCGGGTTAATCTGTGGCAATACTAATTCAATTTGTTAACTTAGGAAACTCCTATTTCGGGTTAGCATTTTGAAACATCAAATCATTTAATTCTAAATAAAATACTTTATTACTATTTTTCCAAGTACCAATCTGACACATCTTGTAAATTTATCAAGAGCTGAAATTGAGACATTACACTTGGATACTTCTGTCATCGCCAAGGAACTCCTTGTTCCTCCCTGATGATTGATGTAAGCCACAGTTGTGATGTTGTCCGACTGAAATCGGATGAACTTTGTCGAAGCCAACTGAGGCCAAGCCTGAAGAGCATTGAATATTGCCCTCAACTCCAGAATATTGATTGGAAGTAGAGACTCTGACCGAGTCCACACACCCTGAGCCTTCAGGGAATTCCAGACTGCACCCCATCCTAGTAGACTGGCGTTCGTTGTCACTATCACCCATGAGGGTCTGCGGAAGCACGTCCCTTGGGACAGATGATCCTGTGACAACCACTAAAGAAGAGAGTCTCTTGTCTCCTGATCCAGATCTATCTGAGGAGACAAATCTGCATAATCTCCATTCCACTGCCTGAGCATGCTCAGTTGTAGAGGTCTGAGATGAAAACGAGCAAACAGAATGATGTCCATTGCTGCCACCATAAATCCGATAACCTCCATGCACTGAGCCACTGATGGCCGAGGATTGGACTGAAGAGCTCGTCAAGTATTCAGAATCTTTAACTTTCTGACCTCAGTCAAGAAAATTTTCATGGATATAGAGTCTATTAGAGTTCTTAGGAAAGGAACCCTTGTCTGTGGAATTAGTGAACTCTTTTCTAGATTCACTTTCCACCTGTGAGTCCTTAGAAAGGACAGAACCATGTCGGTATGAGACTTTGTCAGTTGATAAGACGACGCCTGGATTAGAATATCGTCCAGATAAGTCACCACTGCAATGCCCCGCGGTCTGAGAACCGCTAGCAGAGACCCTAGAACCTTCGTGAAGATCCTGGGTGCC
This sequence comes from Bombina bombina, assembly GCF_027579735.1. NCBI lineage: Eukaryota > Metazoa > Chordata > Amphibia > Anura > Bombinatoridae > Bombina > Bombina bombina. The sequence continues at coordinate 1,020,767,365 of NC_069499.1, read as the reverse complement.
GTGGCCAGCCCGAAAGGAAAAGTCACAAACTGAAAATGTTTGTCCAGAAAGGCAAACCTTAGGAACTGGTGATGATCTTTGTGGATAGGAATATGAAGATATGCATCCTTTAAATCCACGCTAGTCATATATTGACCCTCCTGGATCAATGGAACAATTGTCCGAATAGTCTCCATCTTGAATGATGGAACTCTGAGAAACTTGTTTAGACTCTTGAGATCTAAAATGGGTCGGAACATTCCCTCTTTTTTGGGAACTACAAAAAGATTTGAGTAAAAGCCCTGCCCCTGTTCCTGTATTGGAACGGGACAAATTACTCCCTCTGGTGGAGAGGTCTTCTACAAAACGTAAGAACGCCTCTCTTTTCATCTGGTCTACAGACAATCGTGAAAGAAGAAACCTTCCCCTTGGGGAGGAATTTTTGAACTCCAACTGATACCCTTGAGACACGATTTTCTAGTGTCCATGGATCCTGAACGTCTCTCATCCAAGCCTGGACAAAGAGAGAAAGTATTATTAGATCCCGGATCGGGGGCTGCCCCTTCATGCTGTCTTGGGAGCAGCAGCGGGCTTCTTGGGTTGTTTACCCTTGTTCCAAGCCTGGTTGGGTCTCCAGACGGACTTGGCTTGTGCAAAATTCCCTTCCTGTTTAGCGGAAGAGGAAGAGGGGACTCCCTTGAAATTTCGAAAGGAACGAAAATTACTCTGTCTACCCCTCTGCTTAGGTGTTTTATCCTGAGGTAGGAGGTGACCCTTACCTCCCGTAATGTCAGAAATAATCTCTTTCAAGTCAGGCCCAAATAGGGTCTTACCCTTGAAAGGAATAGCCAAAAGTTTGGATTTAGAGGACACATCCACAGACCAAGATTTTAACCATAAGGCTCTGCGTGCTAGAATGGAAAATCTGCATTCTTAGCCCTTAGATCTGAAAGGCGGCATCCGTAACAAAAGAATTATCCATCTTAAGGGCCTTAATCCTATCCATAATTTCCTATAAAGAAGTCTAAGTCTTAAGAGACTCTTCTAAGGCGTCAAACCAAAAGGCAGCCGCAGCTGTGACTGGTACAATGCAGGCCGTCAGTTGTAATAGAAACCCTTGATGAACAAATAGCTTTTTTAGAAGACCCTCCAACTTTTTATCCTTATCTTTGAAAGCACAACTGTCCTCAATAGGGATAGTCGTACGCTTAGCCAGGGTAGAAATAGCTCCCTCCACCTTAGGGATCGTTTGCCAAGAGTCCCGAACGGTGTCAAGTATAGGGTACATTTTCTTAAACATAGAGGAAGGTGAGAACGGGATACCCGGTCTTTCCCATTCCCTAGTAATAATTTCCGAAATTCTCTTAGGAACTGGAAAAATGTCAGAATAAGATGGAACCTCTAAATACTTGTCCATCTTACACAATTCCTCTGGAGGGTCCACAATAGAGTCACAGTCGTCCAGAGTCATTAAAACCTCCCGTAGTAACAGGCAGAGGTGTTCAAGTTTAAATCTGAAAGACATTACTTTCGAATCTGTCTGAGGTAAAGCCCTCCCTGAGTCAGACAGTTCCCCCTCAGACAGGGCCTCCCTACCCCCCAAATCAGAGCCCTGGGAGGGTATATCGGAGATAGCCATCAGAGCATCAGCAGTCGCAGGGACCCCATGGGCCTCTGCCCTACTGCGTTTACCTTGAAAAACTGGTAATTTAGATAAAACTTCTGAAAGAGTGGATGACATAACTGCAGCCATATCTTGCAGAGTAAATGAAGCAGACGCAGTGGAAGAAAACTGCGTCTGCTTGAGTGGGCGTTAAAGGCTGTGACGCTGGGGAAGAAAGTTGCAGCATATCCTGAATTTCCTCAGGTTGAACACATTCATTAGAACTATCTTTATTAAAAAAAAATATCTTTTCTTTGCACTGTAAAGCTTTTTCAATACATGCGGGACAAAGTGTAACTGGGAGTTCCACAATGGCATCTAAACATATAGGACATGTGCTTTGCTCCATGTCCTCCATGATATACAAAAAGGCAATAGCAAACTTGGATTACATCTCTAAAATATTGCTAATCCAATTTAACTTACTGTGTCTTTAAAAGCCACCCACTGTAAAAAACGTTCTCTTTTATTTTATATAAGGAACTAGACAGAGATAGGCTTCTTCTTAAGTATAGCTAACTCTATAACGTAGCTTTAAGATAATTAGACACAGGGAAACAGTTTATGACCTTTGTATGTAAAAAAGTAAAATACAGTCACCCTGCCGTAGCTCCGTTGCGGCTCCTACCTGCCTCCACGCTCTCAACTAAAATCTCTTGTCCGGAGCACCTAAGATCGCTTGTGATGATATGTGACAAGCGGACCTAGGAACTGATAGGAAGCGCTGTTATGTCAGAACCCGGTTAGAGGAAACTGCATGAAAGCGCGCCAACACTCAGCCCCGCCCATCGTGGGTGGAAACGTACCATCTGTCTGGGGAATGGAATATATACACAACAAGTACCGCCTTTAACCGGAGTCCTATAAAAGGGATATAAAAAAAACCCCTTCTTATCCCTCCTGAATAACCCAGCGTCAGCCCGCTATGTAGATCAATAAAGAAATAGAGAGAGTTGCCCCTATTAGCGTCAAGCCACCATACTATTCCAGCGCTTCTAACCCATATGTGTTTTTTGAAAAAGTTAGAGTGTCTGGGACAAAGAGACAATATGTCGGTTCTCATTCTCTGTGACCTCAGTGAGAATCTTCATACTGTCATAAAAGCCTATAAGCCCATAGTGTCAAAAACTTAGAGTACAGTCAGTTCTGAGATATGCTGCATGGCCCCAGAAACAAAAAGACTGCACTTACCTCCATGCTGAGGAACAGCACGAAAAATTCACAGTATCAGGGGGTCCACTCTTCCTCCTGGGGTCCTGTGCAGTCAGAAGGGCCTTAGTTAAACTTCTCTAAAGCCATCACAGAAGAGCAGCATAAATGTGGGAGGCGCAGTGCAGGTAAAACCTCACCAGTTCCCAAAACCATAAGGTTATAAACTCCAGAGGCTGCTCCAAATAAAAAATAGTACACTTTGGCACCATTTAAAAATAATAAACTCTTGATTGAAGAATCTAAACTCACACCTCACTTTACCTCACTCCTATCAATAACACAGGCAAAGAGAATGACTGGGTTGGGGGGGAAGGGAGGAGCTATTTATGCAGCTCTGCTGTGGAGCTCTTTGCCTCCTCCTGCTGACCAGGAGGCGATATCCCATAAGTAAGGATAAAATCCGTGGACTCGTCATATCTTGTAAAAGAAAACTCCCTAGATTTATCTTCTATCCCTGGGATCGAAGAAGACAGATGAGAAATTCCGAATGGTCCACTCTACGAAAAACTTCTTGGAGAATGCTACTTTGGCCGAGAATCAAACCAGGGCCAACTACTTGGAGGGCAGTTATGCTTACCACTATACCAGCTAGACCAAACAGAAGATCAATAAACTGGAAGTGCTAGTCCAGGAATGCAAACCCTAGGAACTGGAAGTGGTCCTTGAGGATTGGTACGTGACAGGAGCATCCTTTAGATCTATCGTGGTCATGAACTGCCCTTCTCGAGCGAGAGGAAGAATGGACCTATTGTCTCCCTCTTGAACGAGGGGACATTTAATAATTTGTTTAAGCACTTCAGGTCCAAATCGGATGGAAAGTTCCCTCTTTCTTTGGAACCCACGAAAAGGTTTGAATAGTGTCCCAAACCTCCCACTGCGATAGGCACTGAGACAATAACTTCTAAGAGAACCGATCCCGTACGCACCCCAGAAAGGCTTCCCTCCTTTTTGGTTCGGAAGACAGGAGAGAGAAGGAACTGCCCTTGGGTGGCTGAGACTTGAAACCTATCGTGTCACCCTGAGCTATGACCTCCAGGACCCATGGATACTGCACGTCCCTGAACCAAGCGACTGAAAAGAGCGACAGAATTGCCCCCTACACAATCCAGAAGAGGACCGGGGACCGCCCGTTCACGCCGACTTAGACTCGGCGGGCTTCTTGCTCTGCTTGGATTTATTCCAGGACTGAGCTGGCTTCCAAGAGCTCATGGTTTGCTCAGGCTTAGCGGAGGACTGCTGACATGGGCTTTATCAAAATGAAAAGAACGAAAATTGTCCCTAGACTCGTTCAGATTCTCTTGCGATAGAAGGGCACCCTTGCCCCCTGTGACCGTGGAGATAATTGAGTTCAGGCCTGGACCAAACAAATCATTCCCTTAAAGGGGAGGGAAAGAAGTCTAGACTGAGAAGTCATATCCGCAGACCATGACTTCAGCCAGAACCCGAAGGGCCTGAACAGAAAAGGCTGAAGCCTTAGCATTTAGGCGAATAATCTGCCTAAGAGTATCACAGATAAAAGAATTAGGAACTCTCAAGGCCGTAAATCTTTCCTGAGTAACATCGAGGGGACCTCTCCATACCGATCAATCCTATCAGGAGTCACACCAGAAGGTAGTTTCTCCAGCAACCGCGGCAACAGTCACCTCTGGTTGAAACAAATATCCTGTATGTTGAAAACAACTGTCTTAACAAAGTTTCCATCCTTTATCCATGGGCTATTAAAATGAAGAGCTATCGGGGGACTTCCGGTAGGCGGAGCGGCGGGTCAGCAGCACAGAGAAAGAGCTCCGTGCCCCGCAACTTGGTAAACACTATTAAACTGCTGCTGACCACGCTACCCCACACGCCATCCTTGTTGGGAAGTTTGCTGGACATCAGCCCAACTGGACTTTTGTGTGAAGGGCCGAATATCGCCCTTGCCCCTGGAAGGAATTTGAAGTGCGCAGTGGTGCGCATATCGCGGGCGCCATCTTGGATTGGGCCGACATCACAGCAGCTCCTCCAGCGGTTCACCCGGACCTGGAGAACACCCATCCCCATCAGTCGGAACCATAACGGAGTGGGTGAGTTGCGGCAGACCGCAAGGCTGGCCTTTTTCTATGACCGTTTGGGTCAGAATTGTTGAGAGAAAGGAACGGAGAGGACTCTATGCAGAAAGGAAGAGGGAACTTACATCTGAATACCTCTAACGCACACCTGCATATATATACATAATCTGACCTGACTAAGTCCCCAAGCAGAAACCGCTACACTCTCTAGGGCAGAAATTGTGTAAAATTACGAAAACATTAGAAACCCTGCTGTTATAAAAACATCTGTTTTGCTTTGCATTTGCTCCCTTGATTCCAACAAACAGTCATACATGCTAGATGAACCTATATGCATGATAACCTCCACTACACAGTGTGAAGGCTGGTTTTTTCAGGACACTCCTAAGAATTACAAAAAAGCTGCAGTTTACAAGGCAGATTCCTCCAGGCTGTTGTGGAGATACTGCGAGACTGTGCAAAATAAATCTTTACATTCTCACCCCAAAGGCACATGCTAACATATTGGGAACTTTACATATACAAATACAAGTGACTGGCTTTGGGGATTTATATGAAGCTAGACAAATATTTTCCGCCTATTTCCAGTTCGTTGGCGGGAAAGATGACATCCAGAAATAAACAATCAGATAAGAAGAGACCAGCTCCAGACTTACACTCTGAGTCCCCGCCATCCCCTAAATCCTTAAATTTAATCACGACAGACTCCTCTGCCTTGCTTCAAGACTTAAAATCATTCTTTTTGCCAAAAATGGAGTCACTCCAGGCTGGGGTGGACACGCTTACTAGCGAGGTGCGTCAGTTCTCCACCAGAATAACCCAAGTTGAGCAGCGAATTTCAGATGTCGAAGATAGACAAGTGGCAGCTTCTACCTCAGTACGACAACTCGTACGCCAAAACCAAATACTACAAGAAAAGGTAGAAGACCTTGAAAATCGCAGCCGAAGAAACAATCTCAGAGTAATTGGCGTCCCGGAAACAATTAAAAATAAGGATCTGCTAGAGTTTACAGCCCTCACAATCCCTAAATTGCTAAAAATAAATCAGGATCATTTGCCCCTGGATGTAGAGCGAGCCCATCGCATAGGCCCAGATAGAGGCCTGGAGACCATGAACTCTCGCCCACGCCAAGTAATTTTCAAGTGCTTGAATTACCAAGAGAAATTGGCCCTACTACGAGCATACAGGGCACATTCTGGGGACTTGATTTTCGAAGGGAAAAAGCTTCTCATATTCCAGGACTTCTCAGCAGAAGTGACTAAGCTCAGAAAAGAATTTGCCCCACTGTGCTCCCGTCTACATAAAGAAGGGAGACAAGCTTCTTTATTATACCCGGCTAAACTACGACTGCAAACACCCGCGGGCCCCAAGTTCTTCACTGCTCCCAAAGATCTACAGGACTTTCTAGACCGGGAGGGGCAGGATATTGTCCGCTGAACTCTTTCTAAGCCTTTCCATAGTTTTTCTAACTTTATTATGTCCAAATGGAAAAATGGATGTACTTGTTACCTTCCATGGTGAGAAGAGACGCTGAAAGGACCTTCAGCGGCACTGGACTATCCCTAAAGTTCATGCAATGTTTAATAGTGCATCTAGTATCTACATTATGGGGATTATTATCTCCCTCAGGTTTGTTCAGCCGGCAGGAAGTAGACAGAGACAATAGGCACATGGTGACTCTGTTTTCAATTATTTATCTGTTTTCATTTGGTTATTTGTTGTGTAGGCTTGAATGTATGAAAGCGACCTATACTGTTCTTTACCTGTTATTATATTTACAACAGATGACCTACAGACACTATTCTGTGAATGAATCAGCTCCTCGTTGTTGTTCACCTGCGATCAGGCCAAACAGGAAAATGCCAACTCCTGGGATAAGTAAAAAGTTTATCAATGTCAATGTTACTTTAGGTTTAAAGCTGTTGAGAGTGTGTGTTAATTGTGAATGGGATCCCCTGTGGAATAGAACCATGTCAAGACTATATACTAGGCCCCTTTTGCTTAAATTTACTAGAACTCATGAGCATGCCTTATATTCTACTTCAGGGACAATCGCAGGTTATGTGAATGGCCAATACAGACATGAAAAGATTACTAGTGAACTGACATATATTAGTAAAATGTATATCAAATTAGTATCTATAAGACTAGAACCCTTGCGTTTCTCAACAGCCATTGTGAGATTGTGCTGCTCCATAGATTATGCCTTAGACGTGGGAAAGGGTGAGACGACCCCCCTGCAGTTTGTTACTTATATGTGGCAACATCTGCGATCTCATATACTGACTCTTGTGAAATGCTTACAACTATATCTGAATATAAAGGAAAAAAAAAAAAAAAAAAAAGCTGAGATTATCCTACCAACCCTATATGCAAGTGATATATATGACTGTTGTAGACATTTGTCTGTTATGTAATCGTGTTAGGCCCTCAAAGCTAATGATATCTACTGTATTAATATACTCTTGTATTTATTTCCAAAGATGGGTGCGTCTCCACTCTGAGGGGCTTACCCAACAGGAACCCCCGACACCTCAGAATTCCTGTTACTGGGTTAACCGACCTTCTCTTTCCTTACCTAACTGTAAGTACGGTCCCCTGGCACCCAATGTAATTGCATGGACCCTACAACACATTCTGACACTCATTTGTCTTACTATAGTGGCCTTCCTGCCCCGGGAAAATTGTCCTTTAATAGTGAGACCCCAGAGAACATTAGTCACAGACGTATTCTTCCCTATAACTTACCTATATTATGGCACAGCGATGTAGCATAGTTTCTTGGAATGTGGGGGGAATTACATCCCCCGCTAAACGAAGCAAAATTTTACACCATTTAAACACAATCCAGACAGATATTGTGCTCCTTCAAGAGACCCACTTAACAGAAGAGGAACACAATAAACTTAAAATAAGGTGGGTTGGGCAGGTCATAAACACACCAACCACAGGCAGAAAGAAGGGAGTTGCGATACTAATCAGAAAAGGACTAGATGTTAGGTTCACCAATACCTCTATAGATGCGAAAGGCCGGTACATTATAACAAACCTGCATATAGCCTCCAAAACTTACCTACTGTGCAACATCTATGGCCCAAATAACCTCTCCCCTCAGTTCTGGCAGCAGATGCAAACGAATTTAACTAGAAGAAGTGAATTTCCAATAATTATCGGAGGGGATTTCAACATGACACAACTCTCCCCACTTGACAGATTTGCAGAGACTGCACCTTCCTTAACTACAGGATCTAGCTCCCAGAGACAGAAAAGTGAGACTAATATAACCTCAGGGTTTAGAGAAGGGTTGGGGCTGGTCGACTTATGGAGATTACGCAACCCAGACCTCAGAGATTACACATGCATGTCCAAGTCACACCACACACTGTCTAGGATTGACTATTTTCTCACAACCCCAGACCTCACTCCTACCATCTCACTGAGTAAAATACATCCCATTACCATCTCAGACCATGCCCCCATCTCAATCCTGCTTGACTTTTCCCCCCCAGAAAGCTTACAGAGAACATGGAGATTCCCCACACACCTCTACAACAATGTAGATTTTCGCCAGCAGTTGATCTCTTACTGGATAGAGTATAATACAGATAACACACAACATCACAGCAATATAGATCTCTTTTGGCATGCTTCAAAAGCGGTATTGAGAGGGAGGGTCACAGCTTATACATCGCATCACAAAACTCTGGCCAAGAAAGTGACAAATAAATTGTTGGGAGAATTATCGGAGGCATATAACGCTTACTTACACCACCCTACTGACCAGACTAGACAGCGCTATTACGAATTAAAAAAAGAGAGAGACACCCACATTCAAATGGTGGATAATATCCACACCATTCACCGCCAAGGTAAATTCTATAGATTCGGAAACAAAGCCGGGAAAATTATGGCAAATATGGTCAAAATTGTCACCCCCCGAGCTAACATCCCAGCAATAGCTACCGCAAACGGTCTACACACAGACACCCCTTCAATTATGCGAGAATTTGTAACATACTATACTAAATTATACTCTAAACAGGACATTTCAGAACATCATAAGAATCAGTTCTGGAAGGAAGTTGACATCCCTGCTCTACAACAGGAGCAACTATCCACCCTTAATGCCCCAATACAAATACAGGAGGTCATGAATGCCATAAAAAACGCCAAATTAGGAAAAGCGTCGGGACCTGATGGTCTTCCCGCAGAATACTATAAAATCTTACAAGCAAATATAGCCCCTGTTTTGGCAAAATTATTCTCAGAGTACCTAGAGGGGACCTCAATCCCAGACCCCAGATTTACAGACGCCACCATATGTGTTCTTCCAAAGCCAGATAGGGACCCTACCCTACCGGAGTCATATAGGCCGATTTCCCTATTAAATGGGGACTATAAATTATTCACCAAAATTTTAGCAAACCGGTTGGCAGACGTACTCCCTTCGCTGGTCCACCCGGACCAGACAGGATTTGTCAAACACCGCTCCTCAGTGGTCAACTTGCGTAAGACACTTGCAGTTATAACACAATACCATCAAGCCCATGCTAACCCCTCCAAACCACCACTGGTAGACGCATGTTTGCTCTCTGTTGATGCGGAGAAAGCATTTGACAGGGTGGAATGGGATCATCTCTATACCTCCCTGGCTAGGTTTGGCATAACGGGTCAGTTCCTAGATGTCATCCAACAACTATATCGAATGCCCTCGGCGTCACTTATCATAAACGGCGGTCTGTCCTCCTCTTTTCGCTTAGAAAGAGGTACTAGACAAGGCTGCCCATTGTCCCCACTTCTATTCGACCTGGCCATAGAACCGCTGGCGTGTTAAATACGCCAACACTGTGCGGGCCTTCAGGTTCATGGGCAACGCATACATATTTCCCTGTTCGCAGATGACCTCTTGTTATATATTAGCAACCCGGCTCTAAATGTCCCTAGACTATTAGACATCATGGTAAACTTTGGCACCTTCACAGGGTATAAAATAAATGAAACCAAATCTGAAGTGACCTGGCTAAAAAACGAGGAAGGTGCAACCCTTCAAAATACAAACCTTAAAATCACAACAGGCACATTCAAATATTTAGGCATCCATATCCATGTAGATCCGACCCGCATATACCGTCTTAACATCCCAAAGGTCATACTTAATGTGCAAAATATCATACGGGGATGGAGAGGTCTCCCCCTCTCCCTTCATGGTAGAATTCACCTATTGAAAATGATAATCCTACCAAAAATACTGTACCCCTTGCAAATGCTTCCTCTTCTGCTACACAACAAAGACATACAAACCATCTCCTCCACTTTTGCATCATTTGTATGGAACCAAAAGAAACATAGAATCAGCATGTCTAAGCTGTCTATGCCATTGGGAGCAGGGGGATTCATGTTTCCGAACATCCAATGGTATAACTGGGCAACATTAGCCAAGCTGGTCTTGGGGTGGCTAACTAGATCTGACTACTTTAGCCCTGCGGTAGAGAGGGATAGTGCAGCACCGATGAACCTAGCTTACCTTCCACACTCCACACTTCAGGCCTTACCACGCCATATTTCGCAAAATATACTGTTTAGGGATCCAATCAGGGCCTGGCACAAACTGTGTCGCTTTTGGAAAATAGATCATACTGTGACCAAATATCTGCCAATACAGGGGAACCCTAAATTTATACCTGGCTACACTACCCGAGCCTTTCAGAGATGGGGAGCAGTAGGCTTGACATCTGTAGCACAGTTAATCAATCCTCTTACACTTGAACTCACCCCCTTCCAGACTTTGAGGGAAAAACATGCTATTCCCCTGGACACAAGGTTTGCCTATTTTCAGTGTAGACACTATATTAGGGCTCTTATAACAGAAAAGCAGCTTACGACTACAAGCAACAGCATAGATAGACTATTTCGCATAGTAAACCAGGGATCTCACTCTATTACTCGCATCTACTCTGAGATTACGCAACAACTAGAACAACCTGTCCTACAAACAATACATAACCGATGGCAAGGGATGAGAGACATAGTGGTTACTTCTCAGGAAATAACAGCTAGCTTTCAGAAAGTTAGGATGGCCACTCTTTCAGCATACTCAAGGGAAGCACATACTAAATTAGTCCACCAGGCATATGTCCTCCCAAGCCTAAGACTGAGATGGGTCCCGCAGGCAGTTGACAAATGTAATAAATGTTCTCTCCCGTCCCCAGACCTTATTCACATGCTATGGGACTGTCCTAGACTGAAGGGACTGTGGGGAAGGGTTAAATACTGGCTCCAGAAAGTATTGCGACAAGAGATAACCCTAACCCCTTCTAATATTATCTTTCTTCATAACTTGGAAGTTGCACCACAGTCCCAGAAATTTTTACACTCGACAATTTTACTTACTAGGAGACTAGTCATGCAATACTGGGCCGACAGTAGATCCCCCCCTTTTACAAAATTAATACAAGCAATACATACCCAAGCTCTACTGGAACAAGCGGACGTGCAGGGAGATCTTGACAAAAGAATAAAAGCTTTCATACATAAATGGGAACCATATTTGCTGTATGTCCCCTCACGTATCAGACAAAAATTACTATACCCTTTTCGGAACTCATCGTTTATACTAGAGGAAAACTTGAGGGGCAAATGGCTCTCCTCGCCTTCCTAATTAGTCTCCCCTTGATCTCACATGCGCTGAGTAGACTCATCTCCCATTGTGTGCGATGGGGTGCCAGGGTCCCGCCAATCCCTAACCCCATCACCCCCCCCCCTCCCCTCCCCTCAGGAGTGGAGACGTCCTGCTGTAATGTATGAGGTATTTATGTTATGGTTATTGTTGTATATTTTATATTATGTTTTTGTTTTGTTATGTTTCAAAAATAGAAAAATTGAACCAGGTTTACTTCCTGCAGTGGAACTACCTCACTGGAGGGGACCTTCCCTACCCTTTTGGATGGGAAGAATGTTGTCGCCTTCATAACTGTATCAAACTAATGTGAAAATGTAACTTCTGTCAACTGTAACTTCCATGTAGGATTGGACCTGGAATATAAATAAAGTTTTAAAAAAAAAAAAAATGAAGAGCTATCCTCAAACGGGATACTAAGACATTTAGCAAGAGTGAAAATAGCGCCATCCCTTTTAGGGACGGAACCTCACAACTCCATTGAGAGTCCAGGGCTGGGAACGATTTGTTAAAGGGAGAAGAGAGGAACAATCCAGTCCCATTCATTCTTTTAATATGTTCGCCATCTAACAGGAGCAGGGAAGGATAAGGTACCACCCTGTCCTCAAACTCTATCCAATTTAGGAATTAAAGGTTCCTCAGGCAATTTGGCCTCTGGAACCACTGAATTCCCTAAAACTAAAGTCTGGTTCCTCCGCAGCCGGAGGTTTAGAGGCAGCAGACTCTGACCCAGAAAGTTCCTACTCTGAAGTCTCAGAAAGAACTTCATCTTGTGATAACCCTATCAGTTAAATCCAATAAATTATCTGATGTACTCTGGGAAGGAGTGCAATATGTAACCTGTCGCTTGTGCTGAGCAGGGCGAGGTAAAGCATTAAAGGCCGCAGACACCCCCGCCTGAGCTGCGCAGTAAAGTCTGGTGAAAAAATGGCCGCCTCCAGATGGAGGATCAGCAATGCTACGGGAAACTGCATGTGTAGAGAGATAAGCATGTAGGGTACGCCAAAGAAAAAGGAAATGGCAGGGTGTAGAGGATAAGCATGTAGGGTACGCACCTCACTGGACAACAACTCCTCAGAGGTGGACGGCCCAGTGGTATCAAACATGTTTGATATTATCACATTATGAAGGCATATGGAACACAATTGAGGGGGCAGTAAGGCCTCCTCACATTATAAACAGGAATAACTCTATAGGAATAGAGAGCGCACCCTCTAAGTAACAGAATCCTCCCAATAACCGGAGAACTATAAAAATAAAACATTATTTTATTAAAAAAAACTGCACCTTTATATCCCAATGGCTGTGGCACTCACCACCTCCCATGACCCAGAAAGTACAGAGAGTTAGGACTCCTCTCTGAAAGACATCAGGAAAGAGGGAAGAATCATAAGGTGCACAATGCAGGACCGTCCCTGCTATGAGAAAAAGCGCGCCAAGCTTATAAGCTGCATGGCTCTCAAAGTGAAAGTGAAACCTGTATGTTCCATAACAGCCTATGAGCCCATAACATCTCACACATAAAAGCAGCATAAAATCAAATAAACATATTATTAGATTAGATTATTCCCCTGTTCAATAACCCACCTCAGGAGATATTAACCCTTGATTCTATACAGATAAAAGGAGTCACACTGTGACCCTGTCTTCTAGCGTTATCATACATGTATAAAAAAATGAAACAATCTTACCAGAATCTATGCCGTGGAACAGGAACACGGCCTTTAAAGTGTGACAGGTTAGTACTTAGCATCGCTCCTGACATGGACTTGAAAGCAGAAAGCAGGCAGCGAAACTCGTCAACGCTGATTGCTTATGGAGCTGTTAATCCAAGTCGGGATGGTTTCGCAGAAATGACACTCCCTGCATCTCTGGACTCTAACTTTCACCCATGCTCTTACTGTTTGGCTGACAGGACTACTTTAAACTCCAGTCCCATTGTGAAGAGTACTACCCTCTATAAGAGACTCCTCTGAATCTTCTGACACTTCTTTGCCAACCTCCTGTGATGAAAGGCAAAGAATGACTGGGGGATGAGGGGAGAGGGGGAGGTATTTAAAGGGACATTCCAGTCAAAATATAAATGGACATAGATGAATTACATTCTTGAATATAAACATATTTGCAATATACATGTATTGGCAAAAATGCTTATATTAAGAGTTATCACTGTTTTAGTGTTAACATTTTTCTCTGCACGTGCATGTGAAGCATAGCTAGATATTCTCACTGCACCCACATTTTAAATAATGCAGCTGTTCAGATCATCAGTGGGGCTTGTATCATGTCAGCAATTAACAAATGGAGTCATTACCAGATGTTACAAGCACCTTAGGCTCTCCGAACAAGTGTTGTGTTTAAAATGCTGGTGCACGGTGCATACTTAAATACACTTTTGAAACAGCTATAGCTTTTATTAGAAGCATTTTTGCTAATGCATGTATATTACAAAATTGCTTCTGTTCAATACAGAAACGCACCCACATGGTTTCCAATTTTGGCTGGAATATCCCTTTAAGCATTTGGCTGGCGAGTCTTTGCCTCCTCCTGGTGGCCAGGTTCTTAATTCCCACAAGTAATGAAAGAAGCAGTGGACTCTCCTCCCATTAAGATGGAAATATCAGTCTCCTTGAAGAGCAAAGTAACCTAATGACAGTGACATGTTTTATGTCTAAAATGATCGGTCTTGCAGAGGAGCCAACTAATGAAAGTGGTGTGTTCAATAGTGTAAAAGGTCAGTCCCAGTGATGATCCAATTACTTGATGACATGACATGTTTAATGGGTAAAAATGACAGTTCTACTACGGTGACAAGTGACCTAATGACAGTGTCATGATCAGTGGAATAGAAAGTCCAGTGAGGAGCAATACAACCTGATTACATTTGCATAATTAAAGGGACCAAAATATATTTTTAAAATGTATTACAGTGTTTTGTTTAGTTTTTGCCATAGGGATGCTTCTTTATTTTTCTGAACTGAATATTTTTTTTTCGCTTTTATGCTTGTGCATTGTGTCAGTGTCTCACAAATAAAGCAGTGTAAGTTCTGCTTATCAACCAGTAAGCAATGTGTCCTTAAGGACACAGTCATACACTTACTGTTAGCTTCAAAATGAATTGAAATAGCTTTAACATTATATTATTTTTTAACAAAAAAAAACATTTTGACGTTTAACTAATGTACTTATATGCAATGCAGACCTTTTTATAGATTACTGTCCCTTTAATGAGCCTGTCCCACAGTACAGTTCTGTGCTGACAAACCAAGTGAACAGTAGACAAAAGTATTTTACATGCTAATCCAGAAACTGATCTGGCCACCCAGGAACATGGCTAGCAGGAACCTACATTAATGCTGCTGACAGGAACCCACATTAATCCTGCTGAAAGGAACCTACATAAATGCTGCTGACAGGAACCTACATTAATCCTGCTGAAAGGAACCAACATAAATGCTGCCGACAAGAACCTACATTAATGCTGCTGACAGGAACCTACATAAATGCTGCTGACAGAAACCTACATTAATGCTGCTGACAGGAACCTACAGTAATGCTGCTGACAAGAACCTACAGTAATGCTGCTGCTAACAGGAGCCTACAGTAATGCTGCTAATAGGAGCCTACAGTAATGCTGCTACTGACAGGAACCTACAGTAATGCTGCTGCTGACAGGAACCTACAGTAATACTGCTAACAGGAACCTACATTAATGCTGCTGACAGGAACCTACATTAATGCTGCTGCTAACAGGAGCCTACAGTAATGCTGCTAATAGGAACCTACAGTAATGCTGCTACTGACAGGAACCTACAGTAATGTTGCTGCTGACAGGAACCTACATTAATGCTGCTGGCAGGAACCTACAGTAATGCTGCTGACAGTAACCTTAAGTAATACTGCTGATGACAGGAACCTACAGTAATGCGGCTGACAGTAACCTACAGTAATACTGCTGCTGACAGGAACCTACAGTAATGCTGCTGACAGTAACCTACATTAATACTGCTGCTGACAGGAACCTACATTAATGCTGCTGACAGAAACCTACATAAATACTGCTGACAGGAACCTATATTAATGCTGCTGGCAGAAACCTACATAAATACTACTGACAGGAACCTACATAAATGCTGCTGACAGGAACCTACAGTAATGCTGCTGACAGGAACCTACAGTAATGCTGCCGCTAACAGTAGCCTACAGTAATGCTGCTAATAGGAGCCTACAGTAATGCTGCTACTGACAGGAACCTACAGTAATGCTGCTGACAGGAACCTACAGTAATGCTGCTAACAGGAACCTACAGTAATGCTGCTGACAGGAACCTACATTAATGCTGCTGGCAGAAACCTACATAAATACTGCTGACAGGAACCTACATAAATGCTGCTGACAGGAACCTACAGTAATGCTGCTGCTGACAGGAACCTACATTAATGCTGCTGGCAGAAACCTACATAAATACTGCTGACAGGAACCTACATAAATGCTGCTGACAGGAACCTACAGTAATGCAGCTGCTAGCAGGAACCTACAGTAATGCTGTGGACAGGAACCTACAGTAATGCTGCTACTGACAGGAACCTACAGTAATGCTGCTGACAGGAACCCACAGTAATGCTGCTACTGACAGGAACCAACAGTAATGCTGCTGCTGACAGGAACCTACAGTAATGCTGCTGACAAGAACCTACAGTAATGCTGCTGACAGGAAAATACAGTAATTCTGCTACTGACAGGAACCTACAGTAATGCTGCTGCCGACAGGAACCTACAGTAATGCTACTGGCAGGAACATACAGTAATGCTGCTGCTGACAGGAACCTACAGTAATGCTACTGGCAGTAACCTACAGTAATGCTGCTGACAGGAACCTACAGTAATGCTACTGGCAGGAACCTACAGTAATGTTGTGGACAGGAAAATACAGTAATGCTGCTACTGACAGGAACCTACAGTAATGCTGCTGCCGACAGGAACCTACAGTAATGCTACTGGCAGGAACCTACAGTAATGCTGCTGCTGACAGGAACCTACAGTAATGCTACTGGCAGTAACCTACAGTAATGCTGCTGACAGGAACCTACAGTAATGCTACTGGCAGGAACCTACAGTAATGCTGCTGCTGACAGGAACCTACAGTAATACTGCTACTGACAGGAACCTAAAGTAATGCTACTGCTGACAGGAAACTACAGTAATACTGCTGCTGCTGACAGGAACCTACAGTAATGCTGCTGCTGACAGGAACCTACCGTAATGCTACTGGCAGGAACCTAAAGTAATGCTGCTGACAGGAACCTACAGTAATGCTGCTGCTGACAGGAACCTACAGTAATGCTACTGGCAGGAACCTACAGTAATGCTGCTGCTGACAGGAACCTACAGTAATGCTGCTGCTGACAGGAACCACAAGTAATGCTACTGGCAGGAACCTACAGTAATGCTGCTGCTGACAGGATCCTACAGTAATGCTGCTGCTGACAGGAACCTACAGTAATGCTGCTGCTGACTGGAACCAAAAGTAATGCTGCTGACAGGAACCTACAGTAATGCTGCTGCTGACAGGAACCTACAGTAATGCTACTGGCAGAAACCTACAGTAATGATACTGGCAGGAACTTACAGTAATGCTGCTGCTGACAGGAACCTACAATAATGCTACTGGTAGGAACCCACAGTAATGCTGCTGCTGACAGGAACCTACAGTAATGCTACTAGCAGGAACCTACAGTAATGCTACTGCTAACAGGAACCTACAGTAATGCTACTGCTAACAGGAACCTACAGTAATGCTACTGCTGACAGGAACCTACAGTAATGCTACTGGCAGGAACCTACAGTAATGCTACTGCTAACAGGAACCTACAGTAATGCTACTGCTGACAGGAACCTACAGTAATGCTACTGGCAGGAACCTACAGTAATGCTGCTGCTGACAGGAACCTACATTAATGCTGCTGCTGACAGGAACCTACAGTAATGCTACTCGCAGGAACCTACAGTAATGCTGCTGCTGACAGGAACCTACAGTAATGCTACTGGCAGTAACCTACAGTAATGCTGCTGACAGGAACCTACAGTAATGCTACTGGCAGGAACCTACAGTAATGCTGCTGCTGACAGGAACCTATAGTAATACTGCTACTGACAGTAACCTACAGTAATGCTGCTGCTTACAGGAACCTACAGTAATGCTACTGGCAGGAACCTACAGTAATGCTGCTGCTGACAGGAACCTACAGTAATACTGCTGGCAGGAACCTACAATAATGCTGCTGCTGCTGCTGCTGACAGGAACCTACAGTAATGCTGCTGCTGACAGGAACCTACAGTAATGCTGCTGACAGGAACCTACAGTAATGCTGACAGGAACCTACAGTAATGCTACTGGCAGGAACCTACAGTAATGCTACTGCTGACAGGAACCTACAGTAATGCTATTGGCAGGAACCTACAGTAATGCTGCTGCTGAGAGGAACCTACAGTAATACTGCTGCTGACAGGAACCTACAGTAATGCTACTGGCAGGAACCCACAGTAATGCTGCTGACAGGAACCTACAGTAATGCTACTGGCAGGAACCTACAGTAATGCTGCTGACAGGAACCTACAGTAATACTGCTGCTGACAGGAACCTACAGTAATGCTACTGGCAGGAACCTACAGTAATGCTGCTGCTGACAGGAACCTACAGTAATGCTACTGGCAGGAACCTACAGTAATGCTGCTGACAGGAACCTACAGTAATGATACTGGCAGGAACCTACAGTAATGCTGCTGACAGGAACCCAAAGTAATGCTGTTGCAGACAAGAATCTACAGTAATGCTGCTGCTGACAGGAACCTACAGTAATGCTACTGGCAGGAACCTACAGTAATGCTGCTGACAGGAACCTATAGTAATGCTGCTGCTGACAGGAACCCAAAGTAATGCTGTTGCAGACAGGAATCTACAGTAATGCTGCTGCTGTCAGGAACCTACAGTAATGCTGTTGCAGACAGGAACCTACAGTAATGCTGTTGCAGAGAGGAACCTACAGTAATGCTGCTGTCATGAACCTACAGTAATGCTGCTGCTGACAGGAACCTACAGTAATGCTGTTGCAGACAGGAACCTACAGCAATGCTGCTGCTGACAGGAACCTACAGTAATGCTGTTGCAGACAGGAACCTACAGTAATGCTGTTGCAGACAGGAACCTACAGTAATGCTGCTGACAGGAACCTACAGTAATGCTACTGCTGACAGGAACCTACAGTAATGCTACTGGCAGGAACCTACAGTAATACTGCTGCTGACAGGAACCTACAGTACTACTGCTGCTGACAGGAACCTACAGTAATGCTGTACAAATACAAACATAATGTACAGTTTTAATAAATTATATTGTATCAGCAGTATATCTTACATCACTTTTTGCTGTTGTGCATTATGTTCTAGTGGCTTTTCAATGTTTATTACAAAACGGGAATAAATCGCAAGAGTATCAGTGAAGAGGAAAGCATCTCATTTTTTAAGCCAGAAACTTAACCCTTTCCTGACGGAGCTAATTTGTCTTTATCAGAACAAAGTTCCAATATAAACAAATTGCAATCACGCGACTGTTCATGTGATTGGGTGATTTCAATGATGGGATCAAGTCAGTGGGGAATGCCTATGATGCTAGGCACACACTCCAGCCCGCAATCCCATTTACCAAGCATCTAGGGCTTCAGGACAGCCAAACGGCTAGGATGTTCGATGCCGTCCTAAAGGTACTAAAGCCCAGTTCTTAGGTGGCTGAAATCACCCTGATCCGATACGATCAGGATGATTAACAGCCCTTGCTAGTGTCTGATTAGCAGCCAGTGAGCAGAGGGCGGCTATAGCGAATCATGTCTGCTCACCATTTAATAAATTTACCCCATGTCTCTCTAGCTTTCACTGAATAGTAAGCCATCTCACATTACTCTAGAAGATTTATGATATCAAGTTAGATATGCCTACCAGTAGAGACCCCAGCCCCCTTGTAGGACTGTGACAGGAAGTAATGGATACTGCACAAAGTTTAAAAAAGAAATAAAAGGTATGATGAATAATACATATTGCAATGATTTCTATAAGTATAACCGGATGCTTTGTATTTTTTTATTACAATAATGAAACAGAATGTTTTCTATCCCTTTAACGTGACATGAAACCCACATTTTTCTTTCATTATTCAGATAAGGCATACAATTTTAAACAACTTTCTTTTGTTATCTAATTTGTTTGGTTCTGTTCTCTTGGTATCTTTTGTTAAATAGCATACCTAGGTAAGCTCAGAAACTAGAACCTAGCTGCTGATTGGTGGCTGCACATATATACCTCTTATAATTGGCTTATGGATGTGTTCAGCTAGCTCCCAGTAGTGCAGTAGAAAAAAAGGCTTTAAAAAAAAGTACCTTTGAGGGTTCATTACATCACAGGTTGAAGTGCCTATGTATAGTGGGCATCTGGGATTCTTGGGTTAGCAATTCAGCTGTGTTTTTATTTTTTATTATTTAAATTATATTTAATTGTATTATTTTACTTTTGGTTATGTTGCTTCCTAATGTCATCTAATATAGCTGTATGTAATGTAAGTATTTTTTGCCCATGTGCAAAACCATTGTTACAATCAAAAGCTTTCTGGGGTACTCAGTAATATGTGTAAAAGTGTTGCCTGTGGTTTATCATGGCAGGAACTTACAGTAATGCTGCTGCTGACAGGAACCTACAGTAATGCTACTGGTAGGAACCCACAGTAATGCTGCTGCTGACAGGAACCTACAGTAATGCTACTAGCAGGAACCTACAGTAATGCTACTGCTGACAGGAACCTACAGTAATGATACTGGCAGGAACCTACAGTAATGCTACTGCTAACAGGAACCTACAGTAATGCTACTGCTAACAGGAACCTACAGTAATGCTACTGCTGACAGGAACCTACAGTAATGCTACTGGCAGGAACCTACAGTAATGCTACTGCTAACAGGAACCTACAGTAATGCTACTGCTGACAGGAACCTACAGTAATGCTACTGGCAGGAACCTACAGTAATGCTGCTGCAGACAGGAACCTACAGTAATGCTGCTGCTGACAGGAACCTACAGTAATGCTACTCGCAGGAACCTACAGTAATGCTGCTGCTGACAGGAACCTACAGTAATGCTACTGGCAGTAACCTACAGTAATGCTGCTGACAGGAACCTACAGTAATGCTACTGGCAGGAACCTACAGTAATACTGCTGCTGACAGGAACCTATAGTAATACTGCTACTGACAGTAACCTACAGTAATGCTGCTGCTGACAGGAACCTACAGTAATGCTACTGGCAGGAACCTACAGTAATGCTGCCGCTGACAGGAACCTACAGTAATACTGCTGGCAGGAACCTACAATAATGCTGCTGCTGACAGAAACCTACAGTAATGCTGCTGACAGGAACCTACAGTAATGATGTTGCAGACAGGAACCTACAGTAATGCTGTTGCAGACAGGAACCTACAGTAATGCTGCTGCTGACAGGAACCTACAGTAATGATACTTGCAGGAACCTACAATAATGCTGCTGCTGACAGGAACCTACAGTAATGCTGCTGCTGACAGGAACCTACAGTAATGATAGATACTGGCAGGAACCTATAGTAATGCTGCTGCTGACAAGAACCGACACTAATGCTACTGCTGACAGGAACCTACAGTAATGCTGCTGCTGACAGGAACCTACAGTAATGCTACTGGCAGGAACCTACAGTAATGCTACTGCTGACAGGAACCTACAGTAATGCTATTGGCAGGAACCTACAGTAATGCTGCTGCTGAGAGGAACCTACAGTAATACTGCTGCTGACAGGAACCTACAGTAATGCTACTGGCAGGAACCTACAGTAATGCTGCTGACAGGAACCTACAGTAATGCTACTGGCAGGAACCTACAGTAATGCTGCTGACAGGAACCTACAGTAATACTGCTGCTGACAGGAACCTACAGTAATGCTACTGGCAGGAACCTACAGTAATGCTGCTGGTGACAGGAACCTACAGTAATGCTACTGGCAGGAACCTACAGTAATGCTGCTGACAGGAACCTACAGTAATGATACTGTCATGAACCTACAGTAATGCTGCTGCTGACAGGAACCTACAGTAATGCTGTTGCAGACAGGAACCTACAGCACTGCTGCTGCTGCCAGGAACCTACAGTAATGCTGTTGCAGACAGGAACCTACAGTAATGCTGCTGCTGACAGGAAACTACAGTAATGCTGCTGACAGGAACCTACAGTAATGCTGCTGCTGACAGGAACCTACAGTAATGATGTTGCAGACAGGAACCTATAGTAATGCTGTTGCAGACAGGAACCTACAGTAATGCTGCTGCTGACAGGAACCTACAGTAATGATACTTGCAGGAACCTACAGTAATGCTGCTGCTGACAGGAACCTACAGTAATGCTGCTGCTGACAGGAACCTACAGTAATGATAGATACTGGCAGGAACCTATAGTAATGCTGCTGCTGACAAGAACCGACACTAATGCTACTGCTGACAGGAACCTACAGTAATGCTGCTGCTGACAGGAACCTACAGTAATGCTACTGGCAGGAACCTACAGTAATGCTACTGCTGACAGGAACCTACAGTAATGCTATTGGCAGGAACCTACAGTAATGCTGCTGCTGAGAGGAACCTACAGTAATACTGCTGCTGACAGGAACCTACAGTAATGCTACTGGCAGGAACCTACAGTAATGCTGCTGACAGGAACCTACAGTAATGCTACTGGCAGGAACCTACAGTAATGCTGCTGACAGGAACCTACAGTAATACTGCTGCTGACAGAAACCTACAGTAATGCTACTGGCAGGAACCTACAGTAATGCTGCTGGTGACAGGAACCTACAGTAATGCTACTGGCAGGAACCTACAGTAATGCTGCTGACAGGAATCTACAGTAATGATACTGGCAGGAACCTACAGTAATGCTGCTGACAGGAACCCAAAGTAATGCTGTTGCAGACAAGAATCTACAGTAATGCTGCTGCTGACAGGAACCTACAGTAATGCTACTGGCAGGAACCTACAGTAATGCTGCTGACAGGAACCTATAGTAATGCTGCTGCTGACAGGAACCCAAAGTAATGCTGTTGCAGACAGGAATCTACAGTAATGCTGCTGCTGTCAGGAACCTACAGTAATGCTGTTGCAGACAGGAACCTACAGTAATGCTGTTGCAGACAAGAACCTACAGTAATGCTACTGTCATGAACCTACAGTAATGCTGCTGCTGACAGGAACCTACAGTAATGCTGTTGCAGACAGGAACCTACAGCACTGCTGCTGCTGCCAGGAACCTACAGTAATGCTGTTGCAGACAGGAACCTACAGTAATGCTGTTGCAGACAGGAACCTACAGTAATGCTGCTGACAGGAACCTACAGTAATGCTACTGCTGACAGGAACCTACAGTAATGCTACTGGCAGGAACCTACATTAATACTGCTGCTGACAGGAACCTACAGTACTACTGCTGCTGACAGGAACCTACAGTAATGCTGCTGCTAACAGGAACCTACAGTAATACTGCTGCTTACAGGAACCTACAGTAATACTGCTGCTGACAGGAACCTACAGTAATGCTACTGGCAGGAACCTACAGTAATGCTACTGGCAGGAACCTACAGTAATGCTGCTGCTAACAGGAACCTACAGTAATACTAGTGCTGCTGATAGGAACCTACAGTAATGCTGCTGCCGACAGGAACCTACAGTAATGCTACTGGCAGGAACCTACAGTAATGCTGCTGCTGACAGGAACCTACAGTAATACTGCTGCTGACAGGAACCTACAGTAATGCTACTGGCAGGAACCTACAGTAATGCTGCTGGTGACAGGAACCTACAGTAATGCTACTGGCAGGAACCTACAGTAATGCTGCTGACAGGAACCTACAGTAATGATACTGGCAGGAACCTACAGTAATGCTGCTGACAGGAACCCAAAGTAATGCTGTTGCAGACAAGAATCTACAGTAATGCTGCTGCTGACAGGAACCTACAGTAATGCTACTGGCAGGAACCTACAGTAATGCTGCTGACAGGAACCTATAGTAATGCTGCTGCTGACAGGAACCCAAAGTAATGCTGTTGCAGACAGGAATCTACAGTAAAGCTGCTGCTGTCAGGAACCTACAGTAATGCTGTTGCAGACAGGAACCTACAGTAATGCTGCTGTCATGAACCTACAGTAATGCTGCTGCTGACAGGAACCTACAGTAATGCTGTTGCAGACAGGAACCTACAGCAATGCTGCTGACAGGAACCTACAGTAATGCTGTTGCAGACAGGAACCTACAGTAATGCTGTTGCAGACAGGAACCTACAATAATGCTGCTGACAGGAACCTACAGTAATGCTACTGCTGACAGGAACCTACAGTAATGCTACTGGCAGGAACCTACAGTAATACTGCTGCTGACAGGAACCTGCAGTACTACTGCTGCTGACAGGAACCTACAGTAATGCTGCTGCTAACAGGAACCTACAGTAATACTGCTGCTTACAGGAACCTACAGTAATACTGCTGCTGACAGGAACCTACAGTAATGCTACTGGCAGGAACCTACAGTAATGCTGCTGCTAACAGGAACCTACAGTAATACTGCTGCTGATAGGAACCTACAGTAATGCTGCTGCTGACAGGAACCTACAGTAATTCTGCTGCTAACAGGAACCTACAGTAATACTGCTGCTGATAGGAACCTACAGTAATGCTGCTGCCGACAGGAACCTACAGTAATGCTACTGGCAGGAACCTACAGTAATGCTGCTGCTGACAGGAACCTACAGTAATACTGCTGCTGACAGGAACCTACAGTAATGCTGCTGCTGACAGGAACCTACAGTAATGCTGCTGCTAACAGGAACCTACAGTAATACTGCTGCTGACAGGAACCTATAGTAATGCTACTGCTGACAGGAACCTACAGTAATACTGCTGCTGACAGGAACCTATAGTAATGCTACTGGCAGGAACCTACAGTAATGCTGCTGACAGGAACCTACAGTAATGCTACTGGCAGGAAACTTCAGTAATGCTGCTGCTGACAGGAACCTACAGTAATGCTACTGGCAGGAACCTACAGTAATGCTGCTGCTGACAGGAACCTACAGTAATACTGCTGCTGAATGGAACCTACAGTAATGCTACCGGCAGGAACCTACAGTAATGCTGCTGACAGGAACCTACAGTAATACTGCTGGCAGGAACCTACAGTAATGCTGCTGCTGACATGAACCTACAGTAATGCTGCTGACAGGAACCTACAGTAATACTGCTGCTGACAGGAACCTACAGTAATGCTGCTGACAGGAACCTACAGTAATGCTGTTGCAGACAGGAACCTACAGTAATGCTGCTGACAGGAACCTACAGTAATGCTACTGGCAGGAACCTACAGTAATGCTGCTGCTAACAGGAACCTACAGTAATGCTGCTGCTAACAGGAACCTACAGTAATACTGCTACTGGCAGGAACCTACAGTAATACTGCTGCTGACAGGAACCTACAGTAATGCTACTGGCAGGAACCTACAGTAATGCTACTGGCAGGAACCTACAGTAATGCTGCTGCTGACAGGAACCTACAGTAATACTGCTGGCAGGAACCTACAATAATGCTGCTGCTGACAGGAACCTACAGTAATGCTGCTGCTGACAGGAACCTAGAGTAATGCTGCTGACAGGAACCTACAGTAATGCTGTTGCAGACAAGAATCTACAGTAATGCTGCTGCTGACAGGAACCTACAGTAATGCTACTGGCAAGAACCTACAGTAATGCTGCTGACAGGAACCTATAGTAATGCTGCTGCTGACAGGAACCCAAAGTAATGCTGTTGCAGACAGGAATCTACAGTAATGCTGCTGCTGTCAGGAACCTACAGTAATGCTGTTGCAGACAGGAACCTACAGTAATGCTGTTGCAGACAGGAACCTACAGTAATGCTGTTGCAGACAGGAACCTACAGTAATGCTGCTGTCATGATCCTACAGTAATGCTGCTGCTGACAGGAATCTACAGTAATGCTGTTGCAGACAGGAACCTACAGTAATGCTGTTGCAGACAGGAACCTACAGTAATGCTGTTGCAGACAGGAACCTACAGTAATGCTGTTGCAGACAGGAACCTACAGTAATGCTGCTGCTGACAGGAAACTACAGTAATGCTGCTGACAGGAACCTACAGTAATGCTGCTGCTGACAGGAACCTACAGTAATGATGTTGCAGACAGGAACCTATAGTAATGCTGTTGCAGACAGGAACCTACAGTAATGCTGCTGCTGACAGGAACCTACAGTAAGGATACTTGCAGGAACCTACAGTAATGCTGCTGCTGACAGGAACCTACAGTAATGATAGATACTGGCAGGAACCTATAGTAATGCTGCTGCTGACAAGAACCGACACTAATGCTACTGCTGACAGGAACCTACAGTAATGCTGCTGCTGACAGGAACCTACAGTAATGCTACTGGCAGGAACCTACAGTAATGCTACTGCTGACAGGAACCTACAGTAATGCTATTGGCAGGAACCTACAGTAATGCTGCTGCTGAGAGGAACCTACAGTAATACTGCTGCTGACAGGAACCTACAGTAATGCTACTGGCAGGAACCTACAGTAATGCTGCTGACAGGAACCTACAGTAATGCTACTGGCAGGAACCTACAGTAATGCTGCTGACAGGAACCTACAGTAATACTGCTGCTGACAGGAACCTACAGTAATGCTACTGGCAGGAACCTACAGTAATGCTGCTGGTGACAGGAACCTACAGTAATGCTACTGGCAGGAACCTACAGTAATGCTGCTGACAGGAACCTACAGTAATGATACTGGCAGGAACCTACAGTAATGCTGCTGACAGGAACCCAAAGTAATGCTGTTGCAGACAAGAATCTACAGTAATGCTGCCGCTGACAGGAACCTACAGTAATGCTACTGGCAGGAACCTATAGTAATGCTGCTGACAGGAACCCAAAGTAATGCTGTTGCAGACAGGAATCTACAGTAATGCTGCTGCTGTCAGGAACCTACAGTAATGCTGTTGCAGACAGGAACCTACAGTAATGCTGTTGCAGACAGGAACCTACAGTAATGCTGCTGTCATGAACCTACAGTAATGATGCTGCTGACAGAAACCTACAGTAATGCTGTTGCAGACAGGAACCTACAGCAATGCTGCTGCTGACAGGAACCTACAGTAATGCTGTTGCAGACAGGAACCTACAGTAATGCTGTTGCAGACAGGAACCTACAGTAATGCTGCTGACAGGAACCTACAGTAATGCTACTGCTGACAGGAACCTACAGTAATGCTACTGGCAGGAACCTACATTAATACTGCTGCTGACAGGAACCTACAGTACTACTGCTGCTGACAGGAACCTACAGTAATGCTGCTGCTAACAGGAACCTACAGTAATACTGCTGCTTACAGGAACCTACAGTAATACTGCTGCTGACAGGAACCTACAGTAATGCTACTGGCAGGAACCTACAGTAATGCTGCTGCTAACAGGAACCTACAGTAATACTGCTGCTGATAGGAACCTACAGTAATGCTGCTGCCGACAGGAACCTACAGTAATGCTACTGGCAGGAACCTACAGTAATGCTGCTGCTGACAGGAACCTACAGTAATACTGCTGCTGACAGGAACCTACAGTAATGCTGCTGCTGACAGGAACCTACAGTAATGCTGCTGCTGACAGGAACCTACAGTAATACTGCTGCTGACAGGAACCTATAGTAATGCTACTGCTGACAGGAACCTACAGTAATACTGCTGCTGACAGGAACCTATAGTAATGCTACTGGCAGGAACCTACAGTAATGCTGCTGACAGGAACCTACAGTTATGCTACTGGCAGGAAACTTCAGTAATGCTGCTGCTGACAGGAACCTACAGTAATGCTACTGGCAGGAACCTACAGTAATGCTGCTGCTGACAGGAACCTACAGTAATACTGCTGCTGAATGGAACCTACAGAAATGCTACCGGCAGGAACCTACAGTAATGCTGCTGACAGGAACCTACAGTAATACTGCTGGCAGGAACCTACAGTAATGCTGCTGCTGACATGAACCTACAGTAATGCTGCTGACAGGAACCTACAGTAATACTGCTGCTGACAGGAACCTACAGTAATGCTGCTGACAGGAACCTACAGTAATGCTGTTGCAGACAGGAACCTACAGTAATGCTGCTGACAGGAACCTACAGTAATGCTACTGGCAGGAACCTACAGTAATGCTGCTGCTAACAGGAACCTACAGTAATGCTGCTGCTAACAGGAACCTACAGTAATACTGCTACTGGCAGGAACCTACAGTAATACTGCTGCTGACAGGAACCTACAGTAATGCTACTGGCAGGAACCTACAGTAATGCTACTGGCAGGAACCTACAGTAATGCTGCTGCTGACAGGAACCTACAGTAATACTGCTGGCAGGAACCTACAATAATGCTGCTGCTGACAGGAACCTACAGTAATGCTGCTGCTGACAGGAATCTAGAATAATGCTGCTGACAGGAACCTACAGTAATGCTGTTGCAGACAAGAATCTACAGTAATGCTGCTGCTGACAGGAACCTACAGTAATGCTACTGGCAGGAAACTACAGTAATGCTGCTGACAGGAACCTATAGTAATGCTGCTGCTGACAGGAACCCAAAGTAATGCTGTTGCAGACAGGAATCTACAGTAATGCTGCTGCTGTCAGGAACCTACAGTAATGCTGTTGCAGACAGGAATCTACAGTAATGCTACTGCTGACTGGAACCTACAGTAATGCTGCTGCTGACAGGAACCTACAGTAATGCTACTGGCAGGAACCTACAGTAATGCTACTGCTGACAGGAACCTACAGTAATGCTATTGGCAGGAACCTACAGTAATGCTGCTGCTGAGAGGAACCTACAGTAATAATGCTGCTGACAGGAACCTACAGTAATGCTACTGGCAGGAACCTACAGTAATGCTGCTGACAGGAACCTACAGTAATGCTACTGGCAGGAACCTACAGTAATGCTGCTGGTGACAGGAACCTACAGTAATGATACTGGCAGGAACCTACAGTAATGCTGCTGACAGGAACCCAAAGTAATGCTGTTGCAGACAAGAATCTACAGTAATGCTGCTGCTGACAGGAACCTACAGTAATGCTACTGGCAGGAACCTACAGTAATGCTACTGGCAGGAACCTACAGTAATGCTGCTGACAGGAACCTATAGTAATGCTGCTGCTGACAGGAACCCAAAGTAATGCTGTTGCAGACAGGAATCTACAGTAATGCTGCTGCTGTCAGGAACCTACAGTAATGCTGTTGCAGACAGGAACCTACAGTAATGCTGTTGCAGACAGGAACCTACAGTAATGCTGCTGTCATGAACCTAAAGTAATGCTGCTGCTGACAGGAACCTACAGTAATGCTGTTGCAGACAGGAACCTACAGCAATGCTGCTGCTGACAGGAACCTACAGTAATGCTGTTGCAGACAGGAACCTACAGTAATGCTGTTGCAGACAGGAACCTACAGTAATGCTGCTGACAGGAACCTACAGTAATGCTACTGCTGACAGGAACCTACAGTAATGCTACTGGCAGGAACCCACAGTAATACTGCTGCTGACAGGAACCTACAGTACTACTGCTGCTGACAGTAACCTACAGTAATGCTGCTGCTAACAGGAACCTACAGTAATACTGTTGCTTACAGGAACCTACAGTAATACTGCTGCTGACAGGAACCTACAGTAATGCTACTGGCAGGAACCTACAGTAATGCTGCTGCTAACAGGAACCTACAGTAATACTGCTGCTGATAGGAACCTACAGTAATGCTGCTGACAGGAACCTACATTAATGCTACTGGCAGGAACCTACAGTAATGCTGCTGACAGAAACCTACAGTAATGCTGCTGCTGACAGGAACCTACAGTAATACTGCTGCTGACAGGAACCTATAGTAATGCTACTGCTGACAGGAACCTACAGTAATACTGCTGCTGACAGGAACCTATAGTAATGCTACTGGCAGGAACCTACAGTAATGCTGCTGACAGGAACCTACAGTAATGCTACTGGCAGGAAACTTCAGTAATGCTGCTGCTGACAGGAACCTACAGTAATGCTACTGGCAGGAACCTACAGTAATGCTGCTGCTGACAGGAACCTACAGTAATACTGCTGCTGAATGGAACCTACAGTAATGCTACCGGCAGGAACCTACAGTAATGCTGCTGACAGGAACCTACAGTAATACTGCTGGCAGGAACCTACAGTAATGCTGCTGCTGACATGAACCTACAGTAATGCTGCTGACAGGAACCTACAGTAATACTGCTGCTGACAGGAACCTACAGTAATGCTGCTGACAGGAACCTACAGTAATGCTGTTGCAGACAGGAACCTACAGTAATGCTGCTGACAGGAACCTACAGTAATGCTACTGGCAGGAACCTACAGTAATGCTGCTGCTAACAGGAACCTACAGTAATGCTGCTGCTAACAGGAACCTACAGTAATACTGCTACTGGCAGGAACCTACAGTAATACTGCTGCTGACAGGAACCTACAGTAATGCTACTGGCAGGAACCTACAGTAATGCTACTGGCAGGAACCTACAGTAATGCTGCTGCTGACAGGAACCTACAGTAATACTGCTGGCAGGAACCTACAATAATGCTGCTGCTGACAGGAACCTACAGTAATGCTGCTGCTGACAGGAACCTAGAGTAATGCTGCTGACAGGAACCTACAGTAATGCTGCTGCTGAGAGGAACCTACAGTAATGCTGCTGCTGACAGGAACCTACAGTAATGCTGCTGACAGGAACCTACAGTAATGCTGCTGCTGACAGGAACCTACAGTAATGCTGCTGACAGGAACCTACAGTAATGCTGCTGCTGACAGGAACCTACAGTAATGCTGCTGCTGACAGGAACCTACAGTAATGCTGCTGCTGACAGGAACCTACAGTAATGCTGCTGCTGACAGGAACCTACAGTAATGCTGCTGACAGGAACCTACAGTAATGCTGCTGCTGACAGGAACCTACAGTAATGCTGCTGCTGAGAGGAGCCTACAGTAATACTGCTGCTGACAAGAACCTACAGTAATTCTGCTGACAGGAACCTACAGTAATGCTGCTGTTGACAGGAACCTGACACCTGCATTTTTGCTGGTGGTTTGTCAGTATATATGAGTTCCTCCAAAGCGCAGACGATATTGTTTTAATAGATAAAAAAATATAAACAGAAAGACAATACAAACATAATGTACAGTTTTAATAAATTATATTGTATCAGCAGTATATCTTACATCACTTTTTGCTGTTGTGCATTATGTTCTAGTGGCTTTTCAATGTTTATTACAAAACGGGAATAAATCGCAAGAGTATCAGTGAAGAGGAAAGCATCTCATTTTTTAAGCCAGAAACTTAACCCTTTCCTGACGGAGCTAATTTGTCTTTATCAGAACAAAGTTCCAATATAAACAAATTGCAATCACGCGACTGTTCATGTGATTGGGTGATTTCAATGATGTTATCAAGTCAGTGGGGAATGCCTATGATGCTAGGCACACACTCCAGCCCGCAATCCCATTTACCAAGCATCTAGGGCTTCAGGACAGCCAAACGGCTAGGATGTTCGATGCCGTCCTAAAGGTACTAAAGCCCAGTTCTTAGGTGGCTGAAATCACCCTGATCCGATACGATCAGGATGATTAACAGCCCTTGCTAGTGTCTGATTAGCAGCCAGTGAGCAGAGGGCGGCTATAGCGAATCATGTCTGCTCACCATTTAATAAATTTACCCCATGTCTCTCTAGCTTTCACTGAATAGTAAGCCATCTCACATTACTCTAGAAGATTTATGATATCAAGCTAGATATGCCTACCAGTAGAGACCCCAGCCCCCTTGTAGGACTGTGACAGGAAGTAATGGATACTGCACAAAGTTTAAAAAAGAAATAAAAGGTATGATGAATAATACATATTGCAATGATTTCTATAAGTATAACCGGATGCTTTGTATTTTTTTATTACAATAATGAAACAGAATGTTTTCTATCCCTTTAACGTGACATGAAACCCACATTTTTCTTTCATTATTCAGATAAGGCATACAATTTTAAACAACTTTCTTTTGTTTTCTAATTTGTTTGGTTCTGTTCTCTTGGTATCTTTTGTTAAATAGCATACCTAGGTAAGCTCAGAAACTAGAACCTAGCTGCTGATTGGTGGCTGCACATATATACCTCTTATAATTGGCTTATGGATGTGTTCAGCTAGCTCCCAGTAGTGCAGTAGAAAAAAAGGCTTTAAAAAAAAGTACCTTTGAGGGTTCATTACATCACAGGTTGAAGTGCCTATGTATAGTGGGCATCTGGGATTCTTGGGTTAGCAATTCAGCTGTGTTTTTATTTTTTATTATTTAAATTATATTTAATTGTATTATTTTACTTTTGGTTATGTTGCTTCCTAATGTCATCTAATATAGCTGTATGTAATGTAAGTATTTTTTGCCCATGTGCAAAACCATTGTTACAATCAAAAGCTTTCTGGGGTACTCAGTAATATGTGTAAAAGTGTCGCCTGTGGTTTATCATGTCCTTTAAGAAGTAAAAAATGGCTCTGTAAATGTGTTTGGAGCATTTGAATTGTAAAAAAGAAAAACAGGATAGGCATATATTAAAGTGAAAGTAAATGCTCACACAAACAAATAATGTAATGGATTCCTCATTTAACACTCTATGTAGTCGCTAACTTTTTTTTAAAATGTATTATTATTTTTTATATATTTACTATTTTTAGACTGTACCGTCTTTTATGTTCCTCTGCCCCCCCCCCCTCCGCTCATTTCCTGGTCTAGCTATATTTCAAGTAAGAGAGGTCCCACCCGCTCTTACGTGTTCATCCGTGCGCGCTCCCGTGCAGCTACATCCATTGCGCATGCATTAAACTATAAACTAAAATTCTGATTGATCCGATGTAACTATTTGCGATCGTGTTTGCCTGTTGTGGACAATGCGCATGCATAGTTGAAGTTGGGGGCATGAAGTGAGGATATTCAGACGCCACTGGGGGACCAATAAGAATAGTAAAGACAATATTCGTCATTTCTATATAAATAAAAATTTGGGATCCGGGCAGAGAGACGGCGAAATAAATATTCAGATTGAAAGGTCCCATTATAAGCTTATTCAATCATATAAAAAAAAAAAACATGAATTAAACGCGATTTTTATATATATAGTTTGCGTTGCGGCATAGAGGTGCTTCATACTTTACTTTCACTTTAAGTATAAGAACATTTTTACCAAAATAATAATGAAAAAATATACTTCTGACTATAATTACTGCTGTGCACTTTAGAAAAGGAGGTTTGATTGATGGCTTTTGAAGCAAGTATAAAGAGATGTTAACAAACCTGTGCAGGGGTTACTGTCTCAGTGGTTACTGTCTGACTACTCACAACTGTCTCCTTTCCATCCACCTAGAAAAAGGGGAGAATAGGAAACGATAAAGGAAAAAGGCAAAAACATAATTTATGTAAGAACTTACCTGATAAATTCATTTCTTTCATATTAGCAAGAGTCCATGAGCTAGTGACATATGGGATATACAATCCTACCAGGAGGGGCAAAGTTTCCCAAACCTCAAAATGCCTATAAATACACCCCTCACCACACCCACAATTCAGTTTAACGAATAGCCAAGCAGTGGGGTGGTAAAGAAAGGAGTAGAAAGCATCAACAAAGGAAATTTGGAAATAATTGTGCTTTATACAAAACATCATAACCACCATAAAAAGGGTGGGCCTCATGGATTCTTGCCAATATGAAAGAAATTAATTTATCAGGTAAGTTCTTACATAAATTATGTTTTCTTTCATGTAATTGGCAAGAGTCCATGAGCTAGTGACATATGGGAAATCAATACCCAAGATTTGGAGTCTTCCACTCAAGAGTCACTAGAGAGGGAGGGAATAAAAATAAAAACAGCCATATTCCACTGAAAAAATTTATCCACAACCCAAAACAAAAATAAGTTTATTTCATCTTTGAAAGAAAAAAACTTAAATCAAAAGCAGAAGAGTCAAACTGAAACAGCTGCTTGAAGAACTTTTCTACCAAAAACTGCTTCCGAAGAAGCAAATACATAAAAATGTAAATGTATGCAAAGAGGACCAAGTCGCCGCTTTGCAAATCTGATCAACTGAAGCTTCATTCTTAAAAGCCCACGAAGTGGAAACTGATCTAGTAGAATGAGCTGTAATCCTCTGAGGCGGGGCCTGACCCGACTCCAAATAAGCTTGATGAATCAAAAGTTTCAACCAAGAAGCCAAGGAACTAGCAGAAGCCTTCTGACCTTTCCTAGGACCAGAAAATAAAACAGAACCAGAAAATAAAACAAATAGACTAGAAGTCTTCCTGAAATCTTTAGCAGCTTCTAAATAATATTTCAAAGCTCTTACCACATCCAAAGAATGTAAGGATCTCTCCAAAGAATTCTTAGGATTAGGACATAAGGAAGAGACAACAATTTCTCTACTAATGTTGATAGAATTCACAACCTTAGGTAAAAATTGAAAAGAAGTCCGCAAAACCCTGCCTCAGAAAAGGAGACTCACAAGAAAGAGCAGATAGCTCATAAACTCTTCTAGCAGAAGAGATAGCCAAAAGGAACAATGCTTCCCAAGAAAGTAGTTTAATGTCCAATGAATGCATAGGCTCAAATGGAGGAGCCCGTAACGCCTTCAGAACCAAATTAAGGCCTAGATTTGGAGTTCGGCGGGGAATGGGTGATAAAGGGATTATCTATATTTTTAAACAATAACAATTCTGGAGTAGACTGTCCCTTTAACCTGCACCCTGAAAGAACCTGTAGCAAAAAAAAATAATTTTTAATGTAAAATGCTGCAAACATAGGCCTAGATTTGGAGTTCGGCGGTAGCCGTCAAAACCAGCGTTAGAGGCTCCTAACGCTGGTTTTGGCCGGCCGCTGGTATTTGGAGTCAGTGATTAAAGGGTCTAACGCTCACTTTTCAGCCGCGACTTTTCCATACCGCAGATCCCCTTACGTCAATTGCGTATCCTATCTTTTCAATGGGATCTTTCTAACGCTGGTATTTAGAGTCGTTTCTGAAGTGAGCGTTAGAGCTCTAACGACAAAACTCCAGCCGCCTGAAAATAGCAGGAGTTAAGAGCTTTCTGGCTAACGCCGGTTTATAAAGCTCTTAACTACTGTACCCTAAAGTACACTAACACCCATAAACTACCTATGTACCCCTAAACCGAGGTCCCCCCACATCGCTGCCACTCGATTAAAATTTTTAACCCCTAATCTGCCGACCGCCACCTACGTTATACTTATGTACCCCTAATCTGCTGCCCCTAACCCCGCCGACCCCTATATTATATTTATTAACCCCTAACTTGCCCCCCACAACGTCGCCGCCAGCTACTTAAAATAATTAACCCCTAATCTTCCGACCGCAAATCGCCGCCACCTACGTTATCCCTATGTACCCCTAATCTGCTGCCCTAACATCGCCGACCCCTATATTATATTTATTAACCCCTAATCTGCCCCCTCAACGTCGCCGACACCTGCCTACACTTATTAACCCCTAATCTGCCGAGCGGACCTGAGCGCTACTATAATAAAGTTATGAACCCCTAACCCGCCTCACTAACCCTATCATAAATAGTATTAACCCCTAATCTGCCCTCCCTAACATCGCCGACACCTAACTTCAATTATTAACCCCTAATCTGCCGACCGGAGCTCACCGCTATTCTAATAAATTGATTAACCCCTAAAGCTAAGTCTAACCCTAACACTAACACCCCCCTAAGTTAAATATAATTTTTATCTAACGAAATAAATTAACTCTTATTAAATAAATGATTCCTATTTAAAGCTAAATACTTACCTGTAAAATAAATCCTAATATAGCTACAATATAAATTATAATTATATTATAGCTATTTTAGGATTAATATTTATTTTACAGGCAACTTTGTAATTATTTTAACCAGGTACAATAGCTATTAAATAGTTAAGAACTATTTAATAGTTACCTAGTTAAAATAATAACAAATTTACCTGTAAAATAAATCCTAACCTAAGATATAATTAAACCTAACACTACCCTATCAATAAAATAATTAAATAAACTACCTACAATTACCTACAATTAACCTAACACTACACTATCAATAAATTAATTAAACACAATTCCTACAAATAAATACAATTAAATAAACTAGCTAAAGTACAAACAAATAAAAAAGAACTAAGTTACAGAAAATAAAAAAATATTTACAAACATAAGAAAAATATTACAACAATTTTAAACTAATTACACCTACTCTAAGCCCCCTAATAAAATAACAAAGCCCCCCAAAATAAAAAAGTCCCTACCCTATTCTAAATTAAAAAAGTTACAAGCTCTTTTACCTTACCAGCCCTGAACAGGGCCCTTTGCGGGGCATGCCCCAAGAATTTCAGCTCTTTTGCCTGTAAAAGAATAAATACAATACCCCCCCCCCCAACATTACAACCCACCACCCACATACCCCTAATCTAACCCAAACCCCCCTTAAATAAACCTAACACTAAGCCCCTGAAGATCTTCCTACCTTGTCTTCACCATACCAGGTTCACCGATCCGTCCTGAAGAGCTCCTCCGATGTCCTGATCCAAGCCCAAGCGGGGGCTGAAGAGGTCCATGATCCGGTCAAAGTCTTCATCCAAGCGGGGCAGAAGAGGATCTTCCATCCGATTGAAGTCATCATCCAGGCGGCATCTTCTATGGTCTTCCATCCGGAGCGAAGCGGCAGGATCCAGAAGACCTCCAGCGCGGAACATCCATCCGGACCGACGACTGAACGACGAATGACTGTTCCTTTAAGGGACGTCATCCAAGATGGCGTCCCTCGAATTCCGATTGGCTGATAGGATTCTATCAGCCAATCGGAATTAAGGTAGGAATTTTCTGATTGGCTGATGGAATCAGCCAATCAGAATCTAGTTCAATCCGATTGGCCGATCCAATCAGCCAATCAGATTGAGCTCGCATTCTATTGGCTGATCGGAACAGCCAATAGAATGCGAGCTCAATCTGATTGGCTGATTGGATCAGCCAATCGGATTGAACTTGATTCTGATTGGCTGATTCCATCAGCCAATCAGAAAATTCCTACCTTAATTCCGATTGGCTGATAGAATCCTATCAGCCAATCGGAATTCGAGGGACGCCATCTTGGATGACGTCCCTTAAAGGAACAGTCATTCGTCGTTCAGTCGTCGGTCCGGATGGATGTTCCGCGCTGGAGGTCTTCTGGATCCTGCCGCTTCGCTCCGGATGGAAGACCATAGAAGATGCCGCCTGGATGATGACTTCAATCGGATGGAAGATCCTCTTCTGCCCCGCTTGGATGAAGACTTTGACCGGATCATGGACCTCTTCAGCCCCCGCTTGGGCTTGGATCAGGACATCGGAGGAGCTCTTCAGGACGGATCGGTGAACCTGGTATGGTGAAGACAAGGTAGGAAGATCTTCAGGGGCTTAGTGTTAGGTTTATTTAAGGGGGGTTTGGGTTAGATTAGGGGTATGTGGGTGGTGGGTTGTAATGTTGGGGGGGGGGGTATTGTATTTATTCTTTTACAGGCAAAAGAGCTGAAATTCTTGGGGCATGCCCCGCAAAGGGCCCTGTTCAGGGCTGGTAAGGTAAAAGAGCTTGTAACTTTTTTAATTTAGAATAGGGTAGGGAATTTTTTATTTTGGGGGGCTTTGTTATTTTATTAGGAGGCTTAGAGTAGGTGTAATTAGTTTAAAATTGTTGTAATATTTTTCTTATGTTTGTAAATATTTTTTTATTTTCTGTAACTTAGTTCTTTTTTATTTTTTTGTACTTTAGCTAGTTTATTTAATTGTATTTATTTGTAGGAATTGTGTTTAATTAATTTATTGATAGTGTAGTGTTAGGTTAATTGTAGGTAATTGTAGGTAGTTTATTTAATTATTTTATTGATAGGGTAGTGTTAGGTTTAATTATATCTTAGGTTAGGATTTATTTTACAGGTAAATTTGTTATTATTTTAACTAGGTAACTATTAAATAGTTCTTAACTATTTAATAGCTATTGTACCTGGTTAAAATAATTACAAAGTTGCCTGTAAAATAAATATTAATCCTAAAATAGCTATAATATAATTATAATTTATATTGTAGCTATATTAGGATTTATTTTACAGGTAAGTATTTAGCTTTAAATAGGAATCATTTATTTAATAAGAGTTAATTTATTTCGTTAGATAAAAATTATATTTAACTTAGGGGGGTGTTAGTGTTAGGGTTAGACTTAGCTTTAGGGGTTAATCAATTTATTAGAATAGCGGTGAGCTCCGGTCGGCAGATTAGGGGTTAATAATTGAAGTTAGGTGTCGGCGATGTTAGGGAGGGCAGATTAGGGGTTAATACTATTTATGATAGGGTTAGTGAGGCGGGTTAGGGGTTCATAACTTTATTATAGTAGCGCTCAGGTCCGCTCGGCAGATTAGGGGTTAATAAGTGTAGGCAGGTGTCGGCGACGTTGAGGGGGGCAGATTAGGGGTTAATAAATATAATATAGGGGTCGGCGGGGTTAGGGCAGCAGATTAGGGGTACATAGGGATAACGTAGGTGGCGGCGGTTTACGGAGCGGCAGATTAGGGGTTAAAAAAAATATGCAGGGGTCAGCGATAGCGGCGGCGGCAGATTAGGGGTTAATAAGTGTAAGGTTAGGGGTGTTTAGACTCGGGGTACATGTTAGAGTGTTAGGTGCAGACGTAGGAAGTGTTTCCCCATAGGAAACAATGGGGCTGCGTTAGGAGCTGAACGCTGCTTTTTTGCAGGTGTTAGGTTTTTTTCCAGCTCAAACAGTCCCATTGTTTCCTATGGGAGAATCGTGCACGAGCACGTTTTTGAGGCCGGCCGCGTCCGTAAGCAACTCTGGTATCGAGAGTTGCATTTGCGGTAAAAATGCTCTACGCTCCTTTTTTGGAGCCTAACGCAGCCTTTGTTTGAACTCTCGATACCAGAGTTAATTTTATGGTGCGGCCAGAAAAAAGCCCGCGGAGCGTTAACAGCCCTTTTACCGCCAAACTCCAAATCTAGGCCTAAGACTCCAAAGAGGAGAAATCGATTTAATGACAGGCTTAATACGAACTAAAGCCTGTACAAAACAGTGAATATCAGGAAGTATAGCAATCTTTCTGTGAAATAAAACAGAAAGAGCGGAGATTTGTCCTTTCAAGGAACTTGCAGACAAACCCTTATCCCAACCATCCTGAAGGAACTGTAAAATTCTAGGAATTCTAAAAGAATGCCAGGAGAATTTATGAGAAGAACACCATGAAATGTAAGTCTTCCAAACTCTATAATAAATTTACGAGCTTGTAACATAGTATTAATCACTGAGTCACAGAAACTTCTATGACTTAGAACTAAGCGTTCAATTGCCACACCTTCAAATTTAATGATTTGAGTTCCTGATGGAAAAACGGACCTTGAGATAGTAGGTCCGGCCGTAACGGAAGTGGCCAAGGCGGGAAACTGGACATCCGCATCAGATCCGCATACCAAAACCTGTGTGGCCATGCTGGAGCCACCAGCAACACAAAAGACTGTTCCATGATGATTTTGGAGATCACTCTTGGAAGGAGAACTAGAGGCGGGAAGATGTAAGCAGGATGATAACACCAAGGAAGTGTCAGTGCATCCACTGCTTCCGCCTGAACATCCCTGGACCTGGACAGGTATCTGGGAAGTTTCTTGTTTAGATGAGAGGCCATGAGATCTATCTCAGAAGACCCCACATCTGAACAATCTGAGAAAACACATCCGGATGGAGAGACCACTCCCCTGGATGTAAAGTCTGGCGGCTGAGATAATCCGCCTCCCAATTGTCTACACCTGGGATATGCACCGCAGAGATTAGACAGGAGCTGGATTTTGCCCAAGCAAGTATCTGAGATACTTCTTTCATAGCTTGGGGACTGTGAGTCCCACCCTGATGATTGACATAAGCCACGGTTGTGATATTGTCTGTCTGAAAACATATGAACGGTTCTCTCTTTAGCAGAGGCCAAAACTGAAGAGCCCTGAGAATTGCACGGAGTTCTAAAATATTTATTGGTAATCTCGCCTCTTGAGATTTCCAAACCCCTTGTGCTGTCAGAGATCCCCAAACAGCTCCCCAGCCTGAAAGACTCGCATCTGTTGAGATCACAGTCCAGGTTGGCCGAACAAAAGAGGCCCCTTGAACCAAACGATGGTGATCTATCCACCATGTCAGAGAGTGTCGTACATTGGGATTCAAGGATATTAATTGTGATATCTTTGTATAATCCCTGCACCATTGATTCAGCATGCAAAGCTGTAGAGGTGTCATATGAAAACGAGCAAAGGGGATCGCGTCCGATGCTGCAGTCATGAGACCTAAAACTTCCATGCACATAGCCACTGAAGAGAATGACTGAGACTGAAGATGCTGGCATGCTGCGACCAATTTTAAACGTCTCTTGTCTGTTAGAGACAGAGTCATGGACAATCTGATTCGTGTGAGATTCTGCAGTATGTAAAGACTGAGCTAATACCAAGATATCGTCCAAATAAGGAAACACCGCAATACCCTCTTCTCTGATTACAGATAGTAGGGCACCCAGAACCTTTGAAAAGATTCTTGGAGCTGTTGCTAGGCCAAATGGAAGAGCAACAAATTGGTAATGCTTGTCTAGAAAAGAGTATCTCAAAAACTGATAGTGTTCTGGATGAATCGGAATATGAAGGTATGCATCCTGCAAGTCTATTGTGGACATATAATGTCCTTGCTGAACAAAAGCCAGAATAGTCCTTATAGTCACCATCTTGAAAGTTGGTACTCTTACATAACGATTCAAAATTTTCAGATCCAGAACTGGTCTGAACAAATTTTCTTTCTTTGGTACAATGAATAGGTTTGAATAAAACCCCAAACCTTGTTCCTGAGGAGGAACTGGCATGATTACCCCTGAAGACTCCAGGTCTGAAACACACTTCAGAAAAGCCTGAGCTTTTACTGGATTTACAGGGATGTGTGAGAGAAAAAAATCTTCTCACAGGAGGTCTTACTTTGAATCCTATTCGATACCCTTGAGAAACAATGTTCTGAATCCAATGATTTTGGACAGATTTTATCCAAAAATCCTTGAAAAACCTTAATCTGCTCCCTACCAGCTGAGCTGGAATGAGGGCCGCACCTTCATGCGGATTTAGGGGCAGACTTTGGTTTCCTAAATGGCTTGGATTTATTCCAATTTGAGGAAGGCTTCCAACTGGAACCAGATTCCTTGGGAGGAGGATTGAGTTTTTGTTCCTTATTCTGACGAAAGGAACGAAGACGGTTAGAAGCCTTAGATTTACCCTTAGGTTTTTTATCCTGAGGCAAAAAAACTCCTTTTCCTCCAGTGATAGTTGAAATAATAGAATCCAACTGAGAACCAAATAAATTATTACCTTGGAAAGAAAGAGATAGTAATCTAGATTTAGATGTCATATCAGCATTCCAAGATTTAAGCCACAAAGCTCTTCTAGCTAATACAGCTAAAGACATGGATCTAACATAAATTTTGATAATATCAAAAATGGCATCACAAATAAAATTATTAGCATGTTGCAGTAAGCGAGCAATGCTAGATATGTCAGGATCCAATTCTCGTTGCGCTAAATTCTCCAACCAAAAAGTTGAGGCAGCCGCAAGATCAGCCAAAGAAATAGCAGGTCTGAGAAGATGACCTGAATATAAATAGGCCTTCCTTAGATAGGATTCAAGCTTCCTATCTAAAGGATCCTTAAAGGAAGTACTATCTTCCATAGGAATAGTGGTACGATTAGCAATAGTAGAAATAGCCCCATCAACTTTGGGGATTTTTTCCCAAAACTCTATAAATTTAGCTGGTAAAGGATACAATTTTTTAAACCTTGAAGAAGGAATAAAAGAAGTACCTGGCTTATTCCATTCCCTAGAAATCATATCAGAAATAGCCTCAGGAATTGGAAAACCCCTGGGGAAACCACAGGAGGTTTAAAAACAGCATTTAAACGTTTATTAGACTGAACGTCAATAGGACTGGTTACCTCAATATCCAAAGTAATTAACACTTCTTTTAATAAAGAACGCATATACTCTATTTTAAATAAATAAGTAGATTTGCCAGTGTCAATGTCTGAGGAAGGATCTTCTGAATCAGATAGATCCTTATCAGAAGAGGATAAATTATTATGTTGCTGGTCATTTGAAATTTCATCAGCTAGATGAGAAGTTTTAAAAAACCTTTTACGTTTATTAGAAGGTGGAAATGCAGACAAAGCCTTCAAAATAGAATCATAAACAGATTCTTTAAAATTTACAGGTATATCATGTACATTAGAAGTTGAAGGAACTGCAACTGGCAATGTACTATTACTGATGGAAACACTATCTGCATGTAAAAGTTTATCATGACAACTATTACAAATGACATTTGGTGGAATAATTTCTACACTTTTACAACAAATGCACTTAGCTTTGGTAGAACCGATGTCAGGCAGCAATGTTCCAGCAGAAACTTCTGAGGCAGGATCAGATTGGGACATCTTGCTCAATGTAAGAGAAAAAACAACATATAAAGCAAAATTATCTATTTCCTTATATGAAAGTTTCAGGAATGGGAAAAAATGCAAAAGCATAGGCCTCTGATAGAGGAAAAAACAAGAGGCAAACATCAATGGGGTATTGAAATAATGAAAAAATTTGGGGCCAAGTATGACGCGCAACGTAACGTAAACTTTTTTGGCGCCAAAAATAACCGGAAATGACACACTCGCGTCACTAATGATGCCGCCGTGTGAAAGGTCTCGGCCAAGAATGACGCAATAAAGTTTAGCATTTGACGCACCCGTGGACCTAATACCCGCAATAGCAAGAAGTAGTCAATTGAAAAAAAGACTAAAACCCCCGGTAAGAAATACATTTCTTAAAATGTTTAAATTCCCCAAATATGAAACTGACAGTCTGCTGAAGGAAATACATGAACCTGACTCATGGCAAATATAAGTACAATACATATATTTAGAACTTTATATAAATGCATAAAGTGCCAAACCATAG
The DNA here is from genome assembly GCF_027579735.1 of Bombina bombina. Taxonomy (NCBI): domain Eukaryota; kingdom Metazoa; phylum Chordata; class Amphibia; order Anura; family Bombinatoridae; genus Bombina; species Bombina bombina. The sequence goes on along the minus strand of NC_069499.1, from coordinate 1,020,724,520 downwards.
CTGAGGTGTCTTAAGTAATAAAAAACATACTTACCAAAAGACACCCATCCACATATAGCAGACAGCCAAACCAGAACTAAAACAGTTATTAGTAGAGGTAATGGTAAATTGAGAGTATATCGTCGATCTGAAAAGGGAGGTAGGAGATGAATCTCTACGACCGATAACAGAGAACCTATGAAATAGACCCCCGTTAGGGAAATCATCGTATTCAAATAAGTGATACTCCCTTCACGTCCCTCTGACATTCGCTGTACTCTGAGAGGAATCGGGCTTCAACAATGCTGAGAAGCGCATATCAACGTAGAAATCTTAGCACAAACTTACTTCACCACCTCCATAGGAGGCAAAGTTTGTAAAACTGAATTGTGGGTGTGGTGAGGGGTGTATTTATAGGCATTTTGAGGTTTGGGAAACTTTGCCCCTCCTGGTAGGATTGTATATCGCATATGTCACTAGCTCATGGACTCTTGCCAATTACATGAAAGAAAAAGACACGTCTAAAAATAAATGTTAACTTGTAATATCACAAAAAAAATATATAACCAATAAAGAAAAAATGTGATAAAGCACTGGTCAGTAAAATGGCTTATGTGTTAAAGTATAGATGGATCAAGGGACATCAAACTTCTTAAAAGCAATTTATTACTCCAGTAAAATCACTCAGGATAAGGGAAAAATTGTAAAACACAAAGCCAACTGTAGAATCACCAAACACGGTGTTCACAGACAGCTGCAGAGTGTAAATTTCAAAGTCCCAACCCTCCTTGTGACATCAGAGTCCCAACAGTCCAATCAGATCCTTATCCTGAGTGATTTTACTGAAGTAATAAATTGCTTTTATGAAGTTTGATGTCCCTTGATCCATCTATACTTCAACACATGAGCTGTTTTACAGAGAGCTAAGATATAGCTCCCAAGAGTGTGAGTAGATACTTCCACCTCTTTTTTATATAATCTGTGTATACAGGACTTCACTATTTGTTGTTATTTCCTTTTCTTCCAAGGATTTTAACTTCTGGATTCCTGAAGATCACATTTCCTTCCAGTGCTTTATCACATTTTTTCTTTATTAAAAAAGACCTGTCTGATTGTCTTCATCACACAACATAGTGCTCTGCATTGACATCTTTACTTAAATGATACCTCTATTACAGCTTTGGTATAGTATCACAGGGAGCTTAGTAATATCATTTAATGTAATGGCATTTACCAAAAAGGAGGTTTCAGCATGTCCCAGCAGTGTTAGGTCACTAATAAAAATCAATTGCATGTGTAATAAATAGCAGCACTGATTGGTGGAGATAAACAATTTAAATGTTCATACCAAAATGATTTATTAAAGGGACATTAAACCCACATTTTTTCTTTCATGATTTAGAAAGAGCATGCCATTTTAAACAACTTTCTAATGTACTTATATTGTCTAATTTGCTTAAATTTGCTTAAATTGTGCAAAATGTAATTAATGCATCTTGTTTTTTTACTATTTTACTTTCTGAACATGCAGGTTTGAGGATTTTAATCTGGTCCCTTGATTAGCCAATTTATAATCAATATAATATTGCCAGAACCATTCAACATCTGAATTTTATACTAGCTATAAAATGCATTTTTATGTTCGAAGGGATAGCACATGAAACAGGAGATTACATTTGACTAATCGGTTAATAGGAAGCAACCACAAAGTTTCAATTGGAAGCCATCCTCCTATCCACATTCATATTTCTCTCAAGTTTGTACATTCATAAATGAAGAAGAGCAATTAAGCCAAAGGATCATGAACTGGAGAGCAAACCAAGATAAACAAAGAAAATTTTGCCCCACCTCAGTTAGGAGGGTTGTTTATTGCTATTACTAAGGACACGTAGAAAGAGATTGATTATAAAATATTTTTTGTGGCAGCACATTGAGTAGGAGGTTTTCCTTCATTAATGGGTCCATATAAAAAGAGCAAATTATTTTATGCAACTGAGAAGTATGGCTACTAGGACAAGGGTTCCCCATTATAAGGTGAAACAACTGAACAAACTCCCCCTGACAAGTGATAGTAAGCTTCAAGAGATTGAGGGTACTGTAGGAGCAAGAGTAAATGGGAAATTATGTCATGGAGAGGATGGAGAAAAGTGAATGAATGAGGGGGGAGGGCAGATATAGGCCAAAGGGAAGCACCATGGAATAGTCAAGATATTCATGCCTGCAGCTTCTAGTTGTTCAGTTTTAAAATCATAGAGATTTATAAAATCTTAAAATTGTAAAGTTATTATGAAGCTACAAGTCAATAAGATCAAAATAGACATCAGGTTGCATCGCCCACTAATCAAGGGTCACAAGGTGACAGCTGAGATAGTTCATTTACAGTTGTCTATTCCCAGAATGTGCACTGTAATTAGAGTGGCAAGCAATGATTAAGGCCAATACATCATCCTAAAAATGTCTTGGAAGACTTGTGGATGTCAAAGATCTCCTTCTAGTTGTCTCAAGTCATCTTAAGAGAGCAAAAAAACATGCGAGTCTCCAGGCACTGTAAAGTTCTAAAGGTGCATATTTATTGGAAACCAAAATAGAAAAAAGTGAATAAAAACAAAATGAACATAAAATAATAATGCTGGACTGTCTTACGCGTTTCGGCTACATACTAGCCTTATTCATAGACACGAGTGCTACGTTCGAGTAGTAGGGAATCCTATTGGTGCAGGAGACGATTCGCGTCACGGACCGGAAGCACCCGACAACGCTCAGCCACAGCGTGCAAACCTAACAGCACTACGGAGGCTGCAGAACGGTATACATACACGGATGACAAGTGGAGCACCGGACAATGACCTCTACGAGTGAGGAATCAGAGGTGCAGTGAGGAATTAGAGGCGGGGTTTTTCTAAGGCTCCCGGAGACAGGCTCAAGTAGCAAACGTGGTGAGTTATACACCACCCCAGTGTTTAAGCCGCATCCTTGTTATATATATATTTACCTGCCTACACCGCATATTCTGCTTCATCCATAATTCCGTACCCTTTTGCATTGTTTGCACGTTAAACATACAGCTTATACAGCCTGGACAGGATTTATTTCCCTCCCCATACACCATATACACCTTGAGCTGCACTAGGAAGAATTTACTCTTTGAATATTCAAGTCATCTTAAGTCAGAAGAAAGTCTTGACACTGTAGTAGGGTGTAATAGATTTTTAGATGGATGGAGAGCCACATGGTCATTACCAGCCTACTCTCCAGTCCGAATGATGAGTGACAGGTATCATAGTGTCATATATGCTTACCTGCTATCACAGTCCCTTTTAAGACAGCTTTGTCTGCTTCTGTCAATCAAGCTGTTTTGGGGCATAGTCTGCATATATTCTACTTCTGGAACTTACCTGCCTAATTAAATATTCATTCACCTGATTCTCTATTTAGCTATGCTCAGGTCTATTGTTCATTGCACTAGCTTTGAAGTTTGTTCCGGATATATAGGGGCATATTTATCAATGTGCAAGCTGACTATTTCCAGCGAGCCTTCAGGAGCTTGATAAATATGCCCCCTAGTGATGGTTTCCAGCGTGCCTTTTTAGGAGATATTCAAGTTTACAGCCTTACCAGACTACTAATGCTTGATTTCTACTAATTACAAATACCCATATATTTCCTGCTTTGTTTCCTGTGCACTTCAATTTTGCAAACTCTGAACTCAATCTAAATTACTAGTCTGTATTTTGCTGTGATCAATCTCTGATTGCCACATCTGAATCATACTCTGAAGTTTACAACTTTTCTCTGTTACAAGTTGGGATTTCTCAATATTTGCTGCAATTATATATAGTCAGAATTCAGCATATAGTTATTTCAGTTAACCAAACTGCTTTTCTATGACTCTCCAATTATTGCCACAACAGTATTTGATACTCTAACTTGCAACTTATCTATCACCAGAGCTACACTGCTTATATTACTCTGGTATCTGGTCCAACTTATATTGTGTACTGTGAACCCAGCATTACCACTTTACTTGGTAAAGCTATTTTATACATTCTGAATCCTACAACACATTTTACAATTTGCTTATTGTGAATACTGTCTCCTACCACATTCATATTGTAGTCTATGAATCTTTTGCTGTGCATGTCAAGATTACAGTAATGATCCCTGATGCACATTACTATCTGTTTCCTTTGAAGCCTGAATATGTTGCATAGATATTTGTTACACTTCATAAACCCTGCAATAACTCCAAAAAACAATAAATAACAGAATTTCAACTATCCACGTCCAGGATACTGTTCCCCAGATCAGGGGTCGGTGTCTACAATTTCCTACCACTGCCTGAGTTTCTGTCTCCTGAGCGGTTATTCACCAGAGCGTGATACATAGAAACATATATTTTTTATAGCAGATAAAAACCATGGGCCAAATAAGTCTGGCCAATATTTCCTAAAAGTATAAACTTATCTAGTTTGTGGGAAAGCCTTATGCTTATCTCAAGCATTCTTGAAGTCCCCCACAGTGTTTGTCATTTACAACTCTTGTAGAAATGTATTCCATGAATCAATCACCCTTTCTGTGAAGAAGTGCTTCCACAAATTACTCCTGAATCTACTACCCTTTATCTTGAGATCATGACCCCTTGTTCTTGATTTTTTCTTTTTATGAATATTACTCACAGCCCCAGTTTTACTAAGCCCCTTAATATATTTGAAAGTTACTATTATATCCCCTCTTTCCCTTCCCTCCTCTAAGCTATACATATTTAGGTAATTGAGCCTCTCCTGGCAATGCAACTCCAACTGAGAACCTTTAGTTGAAGACCCAAGACAGTGTCATTAGACTACAATTCAAGGAATGCAAGGATATATGAGGGAAATGTAGCAGATAACTGGAGTCTTATTGAGATTTGTCCCAATTCTTAACGAAACAGAGCTAAAGTGGTATAAACTTGAAAGATAGTTAGGGTACATAAATGGAGATGAAAAAGCAGTACAAGAAATGTCTACTAGATGGAGAGAGAAAGAATCTCAAATAATGAGCCTAGGATGTTTTTCAGAAAGGATATCAACACAGATAATGGGGCCTATCTATCAAGCTCCGAACTGAGCTTGACGGCCTGAAGACTCGCCAGAAACACAAGCTATGGAGCAGCGGTCAGACTGTAATTCTTACAGGCAAGAGTGTAAGATAAAAGTGCCATATAGAGTAAAAAAGGGGGACATATGTATGTAAAGACAATAGTAGTCATTCAGTTAGAGAATGCAGAACACCTCTGTGTCTGGCATGACCCTTGCAGTGCAGGTCAAGCAACAGAGAGGGGTCAGAGCTATGAAGATCTAAAAGAAAGAATAGGAAAGTGGAAAGGTGTTCTTCATGAAACAGCTTTCTTCAAACAGAAGTTTCAAAATCTCATATTTCATTTTGAAGAGATTGCTTTTTTTCCCAAGTGGCGCCTCGCTATTAAATCATTAATCTAGGTAAAGATCAGATAAACTATTTTAACATCTTATTTTTTTTTTTATATGGAATGGTAGTGCACGTGTATCCTCACTTGTGATAACTATGTTATGCGCAATTTAGACAGGGTGAAACTACATTTATTTAATTAGTTATACAGCCAACCAGAGGCATTATCACCCGAGCCTTTATAGCAAATGGTTCTCTAGGCTTCTTGTTGCCCAGAAGATTTAGACTTAGAGCATATTGTGAAACTGCACCTGGGCTGTTGTCTTACAAGCTATGTGTACTCACATACACGCACAGGATGTTGGATTTATACAGGCGGAGCATTCACTAATTTTATATCTATATTAGTGACCCCTCTGGCAGCAAGAGTAATTTCCCATGGATTAACAAGCAACTGTAGATAAAAAAGAGCCATGTTATCATAACCCTTGAGGAAATTAGCATAACATATTGCTGGTAAGTGAAATTTACTCTGATGAAATATCAGTTAAGAAACCATCCATTTGCATTTCATCATCGGTGAGTTTTAATTCCTATTCTCTGTTGTTTCATTTACATGATATAGCAAATATACAGCCTTTCTTTTACCTAAAATTCAAGATGTAGCAGAGTTGTTTGTGCAGCAGCACATTACAGCCCAAATAGACCAAATGGTGCATTTGAAATTTGCATCAAACCTGACTGATGATATGATACAATAAAGCATATAAATATATCACAAAATAACATAATTTATGCTTACCTGATAAATTCCTTTCTTCTGTTGTGTGATCAGTCCACGGGTCATCATTACTTCTGGGATATAACTCCTCCCCAACAGGAAATGCAAGAGGATTCACCCAGCAGAGCTGCATATAGCTCCTCCCCTCTACGTCACTCCCAGTCATTCGACCAAGAATCAACGAGAAAGGAGAAACCAAGGGTGAAGTGGTGACTGGAGTATAATTTAAAAAATATCTACCTGCCTTAAAAAACAGGGCGGGCCGTGGACTGATCACACAACAGAAGAAAGGAATTTATCAGGTAAGCATAAATTATGTTTTCTTCTGTTATGTGTGATCAGTCCACGGGTCATCATTACTTCTGGGATACCAATACCAAAGCAAAAGTACACGGATGACGGGAGGGATAGGCAGGCTCATTATACAGAAGGAACCACTGCCTGAAGAACCTTTCTCCCAAAAATAGCCTCTGAAGAAGCAAAAGTGTCAAATTTGTAAAATTTGGAAAAAGTATGAAGCGAAGACCAAGTTGCAGCCTTGCAAATCTGTTCAACAGAGGCCTCATTCTTAAAGGCCCAAGTGGAAGCCACAGCTCTAGTAGAATGAGCTGTAATTCTTTCAGGAGGCTGCTGTCCAGCAGTCTCATAGGCTAAACTAATTATGCTACGAAGCCAGAAGGAGAGAGAGGTAGCCGAAGCCTTATGACCTCTCCTCTGACCAGAGTACACGACAAACAGGGAAGACGTTTGTCGAAAATCCTTAGTTGCCTGCAAGTAGAACTTGAGGGCACGAACTACATCCAGATTGTGTAGAAGACGTTCCTTCTTTGAAGAAGGATTCGGGCACAGGGAAGGAACCACGATCTCTTGATTGATGTTCCTGTTAGTGACTACCTTAGGTAAGAACCCAGGTTTAGTACGCAGAACTACCTCATCTGAATGAAAAATCAAATAAGGACAATCACAATGTAAAGCTGATAACTCAGAGACTCTCCGAGCCGAAGAAATAGCCATTAAAAATAACACTTTCCAAGATAACAACTTTATATCAATGGAATGAAGGGGTTCAAACGGAACTCCTTGTAGAACGTTAAGAACAAGGTTTAAACTCCATGGCGGAGCAACAGTTTTAAACACAGGCTTGATTCTAGCTAAAGCCTGACAAAAGGCCTGGACGTCTGGATTTTCTGACAGACGCCTGTGCAACAAGATGGACAGAGCTGAGATCTGTCCCTTTAATGAACTAGCCGATAAACCCTTTTCTAAACCTTCTTGTAGAAAAGACAATATCCTAGGAATCCTAACCTTACTCCAGGAGTAACCTTTGGATTCGCACCAGTATAGGTATTTACGCCATATCTTATGGTAAATCCTTCTGGTAACAGGCTTCCTAGCCTGTATCAGAGTATCAATAACCGACTCAGAAAAACCACGTTTTGATAAAATCAAGCGTTCAATTTCCAAGCAGTCAGCTTCAGAGAAGTTAGATTTTGATGTTTGAATGGACCCTGTATCAGAAGGTCCTGTCTTAGAGGTAGAGACCAAGGTGGACAGGATGACATGTCCACTAGATCTGCATACCAAGTCCTGCGTGGCCATGCAGGCGCTATTAGAATCACTGATGCTCTCTCCTGTTTGATTTTGGCAATCAATCGAGGAAGCAGCGGGAAGGGTGGAAACACATAAGCCATCCCGAAGTTCCAAGGTGCTGTCAAAGCATCTATCAGAACCGCTCCCGGATCCCTGGATCTGGACCCGTAGCGAGGAAGTTTGGCGTTCTGGCGAGACGCCATGAGATCTATCTCTGGTTTGCCCCAACGTCGAAGTATTTGGGCAAAGACCTCCGGATGAAGTTCCCACTCCCCCGGATGAAAAGTCTGGCGACTTAAGAAATCCGCCTCCCAGTTCTCCACTCCCGGGATGTGGATTGCTGACAGGTGGCAAGAGTGAAACTCTGCCCAGCGAATTATCTTTGATACTTCCATCATTGCTAGGGAGCTTCTTGTCCCTCCTTGATGGTTGATGTAAGCTACAGTCGTGATGTTGTCCGACTGAAACCTGATGAGCCCCCGAGTTTTTAACTGGGGCCAGCCAGAAGGGCATTGAGAACTGCTCTCAATTCCAGAATGTTTATTGGTAGGAGACTTTCCTCCTGATTCCATTGTCCCTGAGCCTTCAGAGAATTCCAGACAGCGCCCCAACCTAGAAGGCTGGCGTCTGTTGTTACAATTGTCCAGTCCGGCCTGCTGAATGGCATCCCCCTGGACAGATGTGGCCGAGAAAGCCACCATAGAAGAGAGTTTCTGGTCTCTTGATCCAGATTCAGAGTAGGGGACAAGTCTGAGTAATCCCCATTCCACTGACTCAGCATGCACAATTGCAGCGGTCTGAGATGTAGACGTGCAAAGGGTACTATGTCCATTGCTGCTACCATTAAGCCGATCACCTCCATGCATTGAGCTACTGACGGGAGTTGAATGGAATGAAGGACACGGCATGCATTTAGAAGCTTTGTTAATCTGTCTTCTGTCAGATAAATCTTCATTTCTACAGAATCTATAAGAGTCCCCAAGAATGGAACTCTTGTGAGAGGAAAGAGAGAACTCTTCTTTTCGTTCACTTTCCATCCATGCGACCTTAGAAATGCCAGAACTAACTCTGTATGAGACTTGGCAGTTTGAAAGCTTGAAGCTTGTATCAGAATGTCGTCTAGGTACGGAGCTACCGAAATTCCTCGCGGTCTTAGTACCGCCAGAAGGGCACCCAGAACCTTTGTGAAGATTCTTGGAGCCGTAGCCAATCCGAATGGAAGAGCTACAAACTGGTAATGCCTGTCTAAGAAGGCAAACCTTAGATACCGGTAATGATCTTTGTGAATCGGTATGTGAAGGTAAGCATCCTTTAAATCCACTGTGGTCATGTACTGACCCTTTTGGATCATGGGCAAGATTGTCCGAATAGTTTCCATTTTGAACGATGGAACTCTTAGGAATTTGTTTAGGATCTTTAAATCCAAGATTGGCCTGAAAGTTCCCTCTTTTTTGGGAACCACAAACAGGTTTGAGTAAAACCCTTGTCCTTGTTCCGACCGCGGAACCGGATGGATCACTCCCATTAATAACAGATCTTGTACACAGCGTAGAAACGCTTCTTTCTTTATCTGGTTTGTTGACAACCTTGACAGATGAAATCTCCCTCTTGGGGGAGAGAATTTGAAGTCTAGAAGGTATCCCTGAGATATGATCTCTAGCGCCCAGGGATCCTGAACATCTCTTGCCCAAGCCTGGGCGAAGAGAGAGAGTCTGCCCCCCACTAGATCCGGTCCCGGATCGGGGGCCCTCGATTCATGCTGTCTTAGGGGCAGCAGCAGGTTTCCTGGTCTGCTTGCCCTTGTTCCAGGACTGGTTAGGTTTCCAGCCTTGTCTGTAACGAGCAACGGCTCCTTCCTGTTTTGGTGCAGTGGAAGTTGGTGCTGCTCCTGCTTTGAAATTCCGAAAGGGACGAAAATTAGACTGTCTAGCCTTAGCTTTGGCTTTGTCTTGAGGCAGGGCGTGGCCCTTACCTCCTGTAATGTCAGCGATAATTTCTTTCAAACCGGGCCCAAATAAAGTTTGCCCTTTGAAAGGTATATTAAGTAATTTGGACTTAGAAGTTACATCAGCTGACCAGGATTTTAGCCACAGCGCCCTACGTGCCTGAATGGCGAATCCTGAGTTCTTAGCCGTAAGTTTGGTTAAATGTACTACGGCCTCCGAAATGAATGAATTAGCTAGTTTAAGGACTCTAAGCCTGTCCGTAATGTCGTCCAGCGTAGCTGAACTAAGGTTCTCTTCCAGAGACTCCATCCAAAATGCTGCCGCAGCCGTAATCGGCGCGATGCATGCAAGGGGTTGCAATATAAAACCTTGTTGAACAAACATTTTCTTAAGGTAACCCTCTAATTTTTTATCCATTGGATCTGAAAAAGCACAGCTATCCTCCACCGGGATAGTGGTACGCTTAGCTAAAGTAGAAACTGCTCCCTCCACCTTAGGGACCGTTTGCCATAAGTCCCGTGTGGTGGCGTCTATTGGAAACATCTTTCTAAATATTGGAGGGGGTGAGAACGGCACACCGGGTCTATCCCACTCCTTAGTAACAATTTCAGTTAGTCTCTTAGGTATAGGAAAAACGTCAGTACTCGCCGGTACCGCAAAGTATTTATCCAACCTACACAATTTCTCTGGTATTGCAACAGTGTTACAATCATTAAGAGCCGCTAAAACCTCCCCTAGTAATACACGGAGGTTCTCCAATTTAAATTTAAAATTTGAAATATCTGAATCCAATCTGTTTGGATCAGAACCGTCACCCACAGAATGAAGCTCTCCGTCCTCATGCTCTGCAAGCTGTGACGCAGTATCAGACATGGCTCTAGTATTATCAGCGCACTCTGTTCTCACCCCAGAGTGATCACGCTTGCCCCTTAGTTCTGGTAATTTAGCCAAAACTTCAGTCATAACAGTAGCCATATCTTGTAATGTTATCTGTAATGGCCGCCCAGATGTACTAGGCGTCACAATATCACGCACCTCCCGGGCGGGAGATGCAGGTACTGACACGTGAGGCGAGTTAGTCGGCATAACTCTCCCCTCGCTGTTTGGTGAAATTTGTTCAATTTGTACAGATTGGCTTTTATTTAAAGTAGCATCAATACAGTTAGTACATAAATTTCTATTGGGCTCCACCTTGGCATTGGAACAAATGACACAGGTATCTTCCTCTGAATCAGACATGTTTAACACACTAGCAAATAAACTTGCAACTTGGTTACAATCTTATTTAACAAAAACGTACTGTGCCTCAAAGAAGCACTAAACGATTAAATGACAGTTGAAATAATGAACTGAAAAACTGTTATAGCATCAATCCTTGAAAACAACACAACTTTTAGCAAAGGTTTGTTCCCATTAGTAAAGTAACAATAATTAAATTTGAAACGTAAAAATTACAGAGCAACGTTTTTAATCACAGTCAATATATAAGTCTCACAGCTCTGCTGAGAGAATCTACCTCCCTTCAAAGAAGTTTGAAGACCCCTGAGTTCTGTTAGAGATGAACCGGATCATGCAGGAAATACAAGAGTAACTGACTGGAAATTTTTGATGCGTAGCAAAGAGCGCCAAAAACGGCCCCCTCCCCCTCACACACAGCAGTGAGAGAGAAACGAAACTGTCACAATTAAAACAAGCAACTGCCAAGTGGAAAAATAATGCCCAAACATTTATTCACTCAGTACCTCAGAAAATGCAAACGATTCTACATTCCAGCAAAAACGTTTAACATAATAAATACCTATTAAAAGGTTTAATGTACTTTTTACAGAGTAATTCCAGTGAAGTACCATCCCCGGAATACTGAAGTGTAGAGTATACATACATGTTATTATAACGGTATGGCAGGATTTTCTCATCAATTCCATTCAGAAAATAAAAACTGCTACATACCTCAATGCAGATTCATCTGCCCGCTGTCCCCTGATCTGAAGCTTTTACCTCCCTCAGATGGCCGAGAAACAGCAATATGATCTTAACTACTCCGGTTAAAATCATAGTAAAAACTCTGGTAGATTCTTCTTCAAACTCTGCCAGAGAGGCAATAACACGCTCCGGTGCTATTGTAAAATAACAAACTTTTGATTGAAGTTATAAAAACTAAGTATAATCACCATAGTCCTCTCACACATCCTATCTAGTCGTTGGGTGCAAGAGAATGACTGGGAGTGACGTAGAGGGGAGGAGCTATATGCAGCTCTGCTGGGTGAATCCTCTTGCATTTCCTGTTGGGGAGGAGTTATATCCCAGAAGTAATGATGACCCGTGGACTGATCACACATAACAGAAGAAATAGCATTATAATAACACTGTTGTTGGCCCAATGATCTAAATCTTTACTCTTGTTTTGTATGTGAAGGAGAGACACTTGTACTTGTTTCTATGACACCAAAATGGTTATTGTTTAAAAAGATATATAACGTAGTTACTACCCATTCCCCAGCTTTGCACAACCAACATTGTTATATTAATATACTTTATAACCTTTAAACCTCTAACTTTCTGCCTGTTTCTAAGCCACTAAAGGCAGCCTCTTATCACATGCTTTTTTATTAGCTTTTCACAACAGGGGAGTGCTAGTTCATGTGAGCCATATACATAACATTGTGCTCACGTCCGTGGGTTGTGTCAGACACTGCACTAATTGGATAAATTGCAAGTCAATAAATAATAAATATAAAGTCATTTGATCAGGGCTTAGATACAAGGTAATCACAGAGGTAGAAAGTGTATTATTATAACTGTGTTGGTTATGCAAATCTGGGGAATGGGTAATAAAGGGATTATGTAACTTTTTAAACAATAAATATTTTTGAGTTTACTGTCCCTTTAACAGATCATAGTATTTTTATGTAATAAAATTAAGAGATTTTCCAAGGTAATGTGTGATTTCTCTCTAATTTAAATTATTACAGTGATGCATGAACGTTCTAATGTGAATATTAGAGAGTACAAGTGAATCTCTCATGTCACCGTAATTAATAAACATGGATACGATAGCTATCACAAGTGAGGAGTGCAAATTACAGCACAAATGTGATACCACTCCAAATTCTGAAAATGAAGTCATGAAATAAAAACTAATACATTAATAATCTAGAATACCTCTGTTGATAGTACTGAAATTGAGAATTTTGGCTAAAATTTACTTTAAAAAAATGCTTTATAGCTGGTTCCCCCATCCATTCCTCTAGTAGCAGCGTTTTTAAAGTTAAAATTTGTATCTAGTGGTTCTGCTAATCTGAAGATGACCACTTGTCTACATTTATTTGCTTTAGCATACTCCCTTAACATACAGACCAAAAAGAACTGAGATGGGCAGTTGCGTCAATGGAAAAATTAAAAAAGGATGTTTTTTTGTTTTTTTTTATTTTAGTAGCAGATGCATGAGCCCATTGCACAAGCAAAAGTGCTGATTGTTAGGTAGATATAGAGCTTACTTACCAATCAGCACTTAAGTAAGCACAGAGATCTGCATCATGCACCTGCAAGCCATGCCTATTTCAGCATTAAGAACAAGGCTAAACAGCCTTTTAATTAACACTGCTTTGTAGTCGCTTATTCTCTGTAGTATGCTGGGCATGCAGAGAAATTGTATGTCCCTATAGGTAAAATCGGTATACATTTAAACTGAATAATACATGTATGTTTGAGTACAACTGCTGTATTAATACTCACTGGCTGATCTATTTATTCAGAGCAGGCGTATATTTAGTTTTCAGAAAACAAAAGGTTGCACAACACCCTCTTTAAAATGTAACAGAAAAATAATTTGAGTAGAACTTCCTTTTAAACAAGATAGTTTATGATGGTTACTATTCTTATACCAAGTGATGCAATATCTTCTTAATCAAAGCATTGGCTGCATAAACAATTCATCATCACCGTTTTTACTTAGTTTCAAAACTGTGAAAAAAAACTGTTTGTGTAATCTGAATTTTCTATTACTCATTCGACCAAAAATACATCCAATATTTATAGAATCTACTAGCAGATAAGGTAACGAGTCATTGACTGGCTTGAAAGTGTCATCTCTCCTTTTTTACAAAAGAGGCTCACTTCTGTGATCTGCACAATACTTATTGAGTCGGTTGGGCAACGTGTGACAGTGATTGGCTAAACCTGCTGAGCACATTTGAAAACGAAAATCTAACATGTCATTATAGAGTTTAGACATTTTATTAAGGTGGCATAGCAGAGAAGCTTTTGAGTGGGAAAAATACCTGAACGGTTTGCAGTGTGGAGATCTGTGTGTGTATGAAGCCAGTTGTTTCTGTCCGACTATATGTGTTTACAGAATTCATTATCTCCTTTTCAGCATTTTGTGGGCATGGCTAGGAAAGAAGAAAAAATCAGAGTTAACAAGGAAGAAGTGGAACCAGTGTCTATAACAAATATGGCAGGTAGGCTTAAAATAGAGGAGGCAAAGGGTCTGGAATAAGGAGCACAAGCATACTGCTAGGAGACACATAGAATATGTTTAATGCTATACATGACCGTCAATACAACTTGACAAAAGGACTAAACACAGTGATGATATCACGTTACAATACAAACGACTTTATGCATAGAACGTAAACAAATATGAAAAACATGCACAGGTCATGAACATGCAGATGATACTACTGGGGCTGATAAATAAGCATGCAATAACACATCATGGGTTGTTAGTGGCAAGCCATGCCACCCACTGCAGTTACCACAGATGATGAATGAACAAAGCGACAAGCAATTGAAAATGGAAGTGTTTAGCCATGCGACCCATTTCATTTCCAATGCACCGGTCATTCTCTTGATGCTGAATATAATGAAAAGAATGGGTGGTTATGGAGAGGTCCCCATGCTGTTCCCCTGTACCTCTACTTGTTTCTCCTCCTCTTTATCTTTGTCATATGGTAGCTCTGGATGGGCTGTCGTGGGGTTGTTTTCTTGAGTGCTTCCTGACCCATCACCTTGGTCTCTGTGCAGCTCAGGCAAGCTGCGAGTGAAGTCTTCAAACCCTACATTGGAGTGGTAGTCTCCAATGACGGTGAAGTCTACTTCTGCTTCCAGGCTTGATGTTGAGCTGACGGTAATGCTGGAGCACTTCCTTTCGATGCTAAGGTTATTGTCCTTCAGGAGACCGGCACTCTGCTCCTCCTCACCTGGCCCCCGAATTTCCTCTGCTTCCCTGCTGCTCACTCTCTAGGGGTTGGAAAAAGCCATGGATGGAAAGGGGTGTGGTGATGCGGACTGGATAATTTAGGTACTTTTGAAACTTTGGGCATTAGTTTGAAACTTTGGGCACCGTCTGAGCAATGGTAACCCTCACATAAGCACCCTTAGAACCTATATTTAAACTAAATACACAGTGGAATGACTGAATGTATGTCTGGTTAAAATTGCTTGTACTGGTTATTGCACACAATTTGTTGAATAAGGGCAAAAATCTCCACTTGTTAAATAAATCCAAGTATGTGGGCATGGGATATAAATTGGATAACCCACATTACTATATTTAAAGGGACATGAAACTCAACATTTTTATTTCATGATTCAGATAGAGATTATTATTTAAAAAAAGTTTCCAATTTACTCCTATTATCAAATTTGCTTTGTTCCTTTTTAATTTGTTGTTGAATAGATATCTAGATATGTAGTGTGTCCATATGGAACACTACATGACAGGAAAAAGTGCTGTCATCTATTACTCTTGCTAATGTATAACATTGTTGCAAAACTGCTGCCATATAGTACTCCAGACACGTGCACACTCCTGAATCTACCAACCTGCTTTTCAACAAAGGATAACAAGAAAACAAAGACAATGTGATAATAGACGCAAATTAGAAAGTTGTTTAAAATTGTATGTTCTATCTGAATCATGAAAGACAACTTTTTGGATTTCATGTCCCTTTAATAATAAAAAATGTGACACCTAAATGAGGTGAACTATTGGTTTAAAAGTTTCAAGAGAAACTTGCAACATATATCCCTTATGTTAATGGTTTATGGTACATCAGCATTGGGTTTAAATGGGATTGACTTGTTAGTCCTGAATACAAGTTTCTCAGTAGTGTCATTTAAAGGACCAAGCTAATCATTATTCTGAGTTCAAAAGCATGCAGCTGAAAGTGAAAAAAATAAACAATCTTTGTCATAACCCAACCCTATGATAAACCCAAGAAAGGAAAGGCTTACCCACATTTTCTAAAACATTTAGCATATTTTTTAATGTGTTTAAATGACTATATGTGACATATGTCTGCATGCAGAGACAGAAACAATTATAAAGACATAGACATAATTTGTGTCCTTAAAACTAGCAACCAATGCTCTGCGTGGTAATGTACACCTGTGTCTTGCTCCAGGAGCATTATTCCCCAGTAGGATTCAATCAGGGCAGGACTGTGTCCTGACCTGAAAAAGGACTGTCCCAGTTTTCCTATAACCATGATCCATCGGGGACACCTCTCTGAGTGCAGATGGGACATCCCTTTCCTCCCAGGATGTTGGTTCAAGGGGTTGACACTAAAGTGGGAGAAAAGGATTCAAGTGAGGGAGATACCCTCAAAGAAACAGCCAGACCATTGCAGGATGCAGGCCATGGTGGCAGCGCAGGACAGTATCAAAGCGAGGCCAGAGGGATCCAGTTTCACTAATCAGTGTTAAATCAATACCATAAAATGTTATAAAATAATCAATTGTGGTATTCTTAGAGTTAAGAGAACCAAAACCATTAACTCTAACACTAAAAAGTGGTTTAGCTGTAATGGGCAGCCTAATCATATGGGTTGAGAGGCATATATTGAAATACAATAACTGAAAAGCTAAGAGTTAGAAAGACAAAAGAGAGGATAAATGTAAAAGGTTGGATAATAAGAGAAAAGGTCAATTAAGCAGAAGCAAAAAGAAAGACAGAAACAGGAAAAAAAGAAAATGTAGCTAAAAAATAAACAAGGGTACAATTAAACTGTGCAAAATATAGATAAAATACAATCGAAGAAATGAATGACAAAACATTTTCCCTTATGGAATAGCAGCAGCCAACTTCAGCTTTCTCCTTCAGTTTTCTCCTTCAGCGGCAAAAGACGTTCTGGGTTTGTGTCTAGTGGCGCCAGCCATTCCCTGGGATCAACGTGTAATTAACAATTAGTACACAGGAAATCCTCTGCAAGTAAAGAATCCAAATGGTGTAGAACACACAGACAACCAGGACTACTAAATGGAATATACTCAAAGATGAAAGTATATATAAAAGCCTCCTCAGTTTTATTGAAAAATTCCAGAGCAGGAGTCGATTAGGCTCCAAAGGTGTATTTACTGGAAACACAGCTGATATAATAAAATCTCAGCCCGTTTCAACTGTGTGTACTGTCTTTTTCAAAAGATAAATAACTTCATCAATACAGAGCCTTGTATTGATAAGGTTATTTATCTCTTGAAAAAGACAGTACACACTGTTGAAACACTGTTGAAACGAGTTGAGATTTTATTGTATGAACTGTGTTTCCATTAAATACACTTTTGGAACCAAATCGATAACTGAGGAGGCTTTTATATATACTTTCTTCTGTGAGTATATTTTATTTGTTAGCCCCGGTTGTCTGTGGGTTTTACACCATTTGGATTCTTTACTGGCAGAGGATTTCCGGTGTACTAATTGTTAATTTCATGCTGATCCCAGGGAACGGCTGGCACCACTACACAAACCCAGAAGAAGAAAAGGAACCTGCTATTTCTAACATTTTAAATGCCCTTTCTGGATAAAACACCACTTTACAGTATAATGTATTAATAAACTGAAAAAAGCACAAAATAACTTACATTCATTTTGAGGTTATAGTATTTTAAGGCTCAGTATATCCTCATTCCATACCAAGATACTGAGCTTTGGCAGAACACACTACAAAAATACACCCTGAAAAGAAGCTTGCTGCCAGCGTCTCCAGAACAATAATTTTTCTCAATAGAAATGCTTAATCTTTCAGGGTGATTTTGTCCAAAAATTGAGCAGCAGGAGGTTGAAGTTCCAATTTAGGTGACCTTAAAAACAATGTGAAGTAGTTTTAACATGTCAGCATCATCTGCTGTTTACTGGTATTGATCCAACACTGGTTAGTGAACTGGTTCCTAATAGAGCAGCACAAAAGCAAAAATAAATAGAACAAAATAAAAACAAAAAACAACGGGCTTAGTGCGAGGATGGGGGACAAGGAGATGGGATGGAGATTAGTAACCATTCATGTGCAAGAGTTTAAAGGTGCAACCCAGCCATCTCAAACCATTTTATTAAACTATGCCGTACCTCTCAAGCACTGATTTCCAAGATGGTACACAAAAAAAACTGTTGTGACTTCTGGAGCACTGTGAGATATTTTAGTTGCACAACATTCCATGACAGTTTTTTTTTGCTATTTACTTGGCAAAAAACAACTGTGACTGCACCAATCTACCCTCTCTCCTGTCGCCTCTCCTTGGCTTCCATGCACCTTGCTGAAGATATTGGGAATGATATATATTAGCCAGACTGTGCTCCAGCCAGAAGCAGATGGTGGGAGTGTTTTGGCACAGACAGGTAGACAGTTTCCACCACATTACTGTGCCCCTTTGTACACAAAAAGGGGCCTGCGTGCCATGCCAAACCACAACACACCCACACACAGCAGCCTTTCTTTTAGCCCCTCCCCCCCATACACATGCTGCTCTGTGAGATGCACAGTTACCGCAGCATCCATTAGAGTGATTTCACAGCCAGAGTCTGGAGAAGAGATGTCTCCTGGAGTGTCTGTTGTAGACTCGACTGGACTTGCATCACCTCCTTGGTGCTGTTGGGGACTGGGCTGGAGCAGAAGCCTCTTAGATGGGTTGTTATATACAGATTCTTCTTGATGGTTTCTGTGTGTTGTTACTGGTAGTGGAATTATGGTGGGTAGCATAAAGTGAAGAACTGGAGGACCCCAATCTTCCAGTGCTGATTCCTCATTATCCCTACTTTGTGTCACTTCCAGAGGATGCTCTGTAGCCTGAACAACACCGGCCCCGGTAGATGTTACCAACGTATCTCTTAAATATTCCTCACTGATAGTATCTTCTTCTGGCTTTTCTAACTTTATAACATCAACTGTGACATAATCCTGGGTGAACTTTTCTCTTTCACTTGTTAAAGACCTGGCTTGATCTAGCGAGTTGACTTGCTCCTCTGTGTCCATAATATGCACCTGCTCATTTCCTGGTGCTGCTGAACTATCCTTAACCTTATTGTTATCTTGCGCCCTGAGCTGCTGGTACCCAGAATTCTCACACCATAACAAAGGTTTCTCCTGCTCATCCCACTCTATATCAACGTCTTCAGCTGCATCACTGGCTTCTTCTTCAGACAAAAGTAGCCTTGCACCCTTGAGTTCCACAACACTCCTGGACAAGCCGTTGTCTCTTTCTGATGTTTCAAGTGCTACACTTTCTCTCTCTTTTTCCATAGTGTGAGATATATTACCCTCTCCTTTCTCTTCATTATCTCTTCTTGGCACTGATATTTCTCTCTTCAGCCAAACAATAGATGACTCCATGTTCTCTCCTTTGACTACCCAATCCCTGTTGTCCTCAGCAGGTGCTCCATCGGGAGCAGTCCTAGCTTTGACCTCAACATCGTCCCACTCACTGGTTACCATCACCAATCGCTCCTCCCTCTCAGTTAATCTGATTCTTCTCTCAAATGCCTTTGGTGGATTTTCTGGTCTCTCTGATTCCCTTTCATCTTGTTCCACATCCTTTTTTTGAAACGTTTGTTCCTTGTACATGTGATTTTCCTTTTCTGAAGGTATGTCTGGTACAGGAGACTGAATTTTTTCTTTCTTTCCCTCCTCTTCAGGGGATGACTGAACCACATCTGCTGGTCTTTCTATAAAAACCCAATGCTCTGTTCCCTGCATTTTAATCGGAGCAAGAGGAGTTAGCAGCTGATGTAAAGTGACACTTTTCATATTAATACTTTGCTGGTTGAGTGAATTTAATAAGTAACATTTAAGATGCGCATATATAAGTTTTAATTAATTTACATTATCTGTCTAATACTCAGGTGATAAACATTCCATACAATATAACGATGTTGCAAATCTACAATATGATAATGAAATTGCTGCTTAATATATTTTTGCTGAAAAGTTATAGAACAGTAATAGTTTTGCTGCACTGCATAATCCAGCAAATATGTAGATCATGAATACATTTACTGCCCTGTATAATGGAACTTAATGTTTAAGTGCAGATAATGAACATGCTTTGCATATTGTACAAAAATATCCGATTTGATTCACTAAGTTCTGCATGCTTCAAAAAAATTAGCAGGGTTAATTCACTAAACTAAAAAACTGAGAATCTCTGAATTTCTCTTCAGAGAAAAACATCTAAAATCTGTACAGTATTAAACTGAGCTTGTTTATTATGTAGAGACCTGAAAAAAAGTCTTGATTAAGATAACCTTTCTCCTATAGTGAAGATACTAAGGTACATATAAATGGTAATAAAGTGTCTAATTACTGATACTGATTATCTAGGATTTTCTCTCATATTCTTGAGATTGGCAGAAAGAAAACTTCACAACGACTCTCTCCTTATATTTATCACCTTTATTATGGTAGTATGGGCTGTAAACTCTGCTTCAGCCTTAAGAGCTTATTATTTTGTAGAGATGAAGAAAAAGGATGTTGAACCCACTCCTCCTACATGCAGATTATCTGACAACAATTAGATCCCATAGATATATTGGTCTGTATTGGTCCTCACTAGAAGCAAGAAAATACCCCAAGAGATCCAGATCAAACAAAGAGTGTGTTGGGTTGTTCCAGCTTTTCTTCAATGGATCTTCAGCTCTGTGTGCCTTTCCGGTTCACTAATGGTCACATGCTTCTCCAGTGACATATTTGGCATACCTTCAGTTGCTTCTACTTCAAGAGACTTATTTGCAGAGAAAGGGTTAATAAAAGATGTTCCTGATTAGTGGCTGGTTCAACATCTTCAATATGCTTAGGCTCTTCCTGCATGAAAGGCAGCATATTAAGTGTTCTCCAGTACTTTGCTTTGATGTGGGATATTGGGATGTTAGTTTTCCTTTATTTAGGATGAATGATTGTTCCTCTGGAGTGAGGCAGATTTGCTCTAGTCATATGTTTATTGGGGAAAGGAAATATATATATTTTTATACATATATTACAAGAGTGGTAATGGTACTCCTAATGTGGATTTAAAAAAATACTGATAAACTGGATAGCAAACCTTTGCTACAGGAATAATAATAATTGTGATTTGGCCTCATTTATCCATACACAATTGCCTCTACCTTGCAACATTTGGGAGATCTACTTGTTCACCAGATTTGCTTTTTTGTAATATGGATGTCCCTGTTTAAAAAAACAAAACAACAAAATCATAATGTTTTGCTTTTATGTTTGTAATGCACATTACTATACACCAATAAACCAGTGAGACGTCACGTCTTAAAGGGCCATAATACCCAAATGTTTAAACACTTGAAAGTGATGCAGCATAGCTGTAAAAAGCTGACTAGAAAATATCACCTGAACATCTCTATGTAAAAATGAAAGATATTTTACCTCAAAAGTTCCTCAGTAGCCACATCCCATTGTAAAGGATTTCTAAGCAGCATATTAGTATGATTGTCCTGGGACAGCTGAAAGGATGAGCCTCATGCACTCTCATATTATTTCCCTATTCAGATTAGGGAAGTTTACAATGAAATCTCATGAGAGTTAAGTCAAATCTCATGAGATCACAGTAAAAGAGTTCATGACCTCAGCACTGCTGATGCTGATTGGCTGCTGTTCATTTCTTCAGTTTTTTTTTTTTTTTTTTTTACCTGCAGCTGGGAGCAGGTGAAGTATAACTTTTTACACAGAACTTACTCTGCTGAGCTGAGGAGATTGTGAGGTAAAATATCTTCTTTTTTTTCATAGAGATGATCAGGTGATATTTTCCTGTCAGCTTTTTACAGTTATACTGCATCAGTTTCAAGTGATTTAGCATATGAGTATTATGTCCCTTTAAGCCTCTGTTGCATGTTCTATTAGCTTCAAATCAAAATGGAAAGCTTTCACCTACCCATTTTTTAATGCAACAAAGTATTTAAAAAAAGGTGCCCTTTCAGGAAGTTTTATAGCTTCCTTTCTCTATAAGCCTTCTTCAAATGAACTATTCCCACAGAAGTTCACACTATGGGCTACACTTGTGAGCCTGCTTATCACAAGTTAAGAAACAGAGATCATATGACATCTGCTTATTAACAACTCTGATCTCAAAACTTGTTTGTTTGGGGTTTAACAGGCCCTGATTTCCTTGTGCAGTGATAACTACTGTGGGCAGAGGATGAACAGTGTCCTTCACCCACTCACCATGATTACCTTGTCCCTCTCTTACTTGTTAAATGGGACCCTATAGGTCCTACAGAAGGATCAATTCTTGTTCTAGGGACTGTTCTTAAATTTTTGTGACAAGTTACAAGCATAAAGGTTTTGTGTCTGTTTATCATAATGAGCTATCCAGACAAAAGGTAGTGCCTTCAATTGCAGCAGTTATTTTGAAGGGCAGGTATTCTTTCAAGGAACTTATGGCACAATTTTTTGCTATTCTGCATTCTATTTACAGACCAGCCATTTCTATTGCATCTGTGATTATTTAGCTTTCATTCCTCATGGACTAAGCATTTATGTTTACCTCTCAATTAAAGCTTGGGTAATTCATGCATATGTTTTTATTTTTATAAAATAGATCCCACATGGAAAACACTGAATTTCTTCTTCAGTCTCTGTCTATGATTATGGCATTCAGTCAAATTTCTAATTCTCTTGCTTAGTAAGTCTTGTTCATTTCCAGTATAAGACCTTACATTCATAGTTAAGTTTACTTCCTTCAAATCTTGTCTTCAATCCACCAAGCTGGCTTGAAGTTCAAGCATTCCAGAGTCAGTCTCTTCCTTTGGGAGGCTGGGTGAGACCATTTAAGGTTTGCGACTCATAAAGGCTGTGACACACTGCAAGCGATGCAGCGCGAGGCAATGCAGCTGCTTCGCACCGCGTCGCATCGCTTCTGCAGTTAAATTATTTCATCTCTGAGTGCTCAGCTACGCGACCTGACGCAGCAGAGTGCTCAGAGATGAAAAGGCAGGACACACTGAGCGTGCACAGCTGCATCTACAAGCTGCGCGCCACTCCGCTTGCAGTGTGTCACAGCCTTAAGTCTGTCAATAATATTGTTTCAGAGGGTTAAAAGATTGATTTTTATCGAGCCAGCAAGGTTTTCTACTTTTAGGGTCCTCATGATCCTGTGAAGGAAAAAGATTTTTAGCAAATTATACAGGAACCTCTGGACATTTTCTGGTTCCTCTGTCAAAATAAGTCAATATTTTTATTAAAAAAAACCCAACTCTTTACTTTTCAAAAAAAAAAAGAGGAAAATTTAAATCAGTTTTGATATTTTCATGATATTTTCCAAGCTCAATTTCACTGCTCTAGCAAAAGAGAGATCACAGGGGACATCAGTGCCCTCTTTGCTGTTTAATATAATGGTAAAATCATTATTAAAGGAGCTGATGCCTTGCCCTTTTCTCTGTGTTTCCTGAATACATCTGGCAATAGATTTTGTCTCTGGCTGGAAATAAACCATGAAGACAATTCCTCCACGAGGTAATTTATTTGGCATGGCAACTATGCTTAATATAAGATCTTTGCAGCTACGCTTATTTCTGCTTGCCTAACTGGACAATTTCCTCCACAAATAGTCTGCCAGGAATGGCTGCAGTCTAGAATCATCTCAGAACTTTTTTGCCAATAAAAATTCTGGAGCTCAGAGCAATTGTTTCTTAAGATCTGTATCTCCCATTTACTTATGCATCACGTCAGGTTTTAACTAGAAAACATGACTGTGGTTGCATATACCAACCACCAGAGGCACTCAGATCAGTCTACAAGGATGCTTCTCACAAATTTATTTGAGTGATAACTGAGGTTAATCTCAACATTTCACCAGATTTTAACTCAATTGCTAAATTGAACATCTTTAACAGGCTTCACCATCTATTCCATGTATGCTGAAATTTCGTTAAGATGCAGAACATTTGGGATTTGGCTGTTTTGCTTCAGTAGACAACACCTCTTCTTTCAGATGCAGGGATTTTTTCCAGTTTATAAGCATATAATAGTCCATGGAATTTGAATTTGTTTCTGCAGGTTTTGAAACTTCATCATGTCGAATCAATGCATAAGCTCTCTTTAAAGAGGTTGAGGATCTGATGTCCTGTTATAATCTTCCACCAGGATAAATCATTTTTTTGTAATAAAGATATATCACTCTCAAGGTATTAAAGGGCCACTAAACCCTAAATTTTTCTTTCATGATTCAGATAAAGAATACAATTTTAAACAACATTCCAATTTACTTCTATTATCTAATTTGCTGCAATCTTTAGATATAATTTGTTAAAGAAATAGCAATGCACATTGGTGAGCCAATCACATGAGGCATCTATGTGCAGCCACCAATCAGAAGCTACTGAGCATATCTAGATATGCTTTTCAGGATAGAATATCAAGAGAATGAAGCAAATTAGATAATAGAAGTAAATTAGAAAGTTGTTTAAAATGGTATTCTCTATCTGAATCATGAAAGAAAAAAATTGGGTTTAATGTCCCTTTAACTCTGAGATTGTTGTTCTGTCCTGATATTAAGAATGACCTGGATGTTGTTCTACATAGGTCTGCTGTACTTAAAGCTATTAAATTTTATTTGGAAACATATTAGCAGGACCTTTTTTTGTCCACCCTGACTCCAAAAATTGGCAAAATATTGTTCAAGGTTTGTTTTGGTTAGATTAATTGTTTTTCTGTCCTTATGTCCTATGAGATCAGTAAGAGATCCATTCTTCTAGAGCCATTTCTTCATAATAGTTTAGGTTTAATTAAGTTCATTATGTTATACCTTAGTTTGTTTGCAATGTCTTGCAGACGGTCCAAACTCAAACCTATATATATAATCTGATATGAACCCACCAATCTGGACTCATATGTTATCATAAGAATATAAGAGAAAACAAAATGTATTCTTAAAATAAAATAATTTCAATCTATTTCAATTTATAAGACATTATGGCACCCCTGACACACCTTTGTGTGTCTGTCTCATGACTGAGTCATTATTAGGGAAAACCCAATTTCTTCTTTATCCAAATAGGTCTTATACTACTTGAGAAATAAAGTTTGCAGGAAGATGAGAACATTTTTATAAAACATAAATACTACCTACTCCAAATGACATGACGTTATATACACAATCAATAAGGAAATCAAACTGTTTTATTATAAGTATTAATCATATTAATCTTGTTTTTAACTTGCATACTAAATAACGAAGCTCAAACTAATCAAACAGATAAACAGACAGCTAATCTGAATTCATGTTTTCTCATGACCCAAATAAAATGAACCCAAGACTCTGCAGGAGCTATAATCCTTCTATATAAATTACAGCTGTAATCCTGAAAATATTATTTTTTATCTCTAGTGACTTACAAAACACCAGCCATCCTTTCTCTGTTGTTGGCTTATCTATTGCCCAAAATAAATTACAGGAGTTTTTTCTTGCATTAGGAGCAACATTAAAAAGAGCACATAACATAAGAGCCAATGTAACACAATTTGATTTTGTATGCATTGTATTGGTGCTTAATTTTAATGAACTAATCTGACTGTGCAACTCATTTCCCAACAGATGTTACCTAAATGGTTTCTGGAAAATGGGACTAAAATTCAGTATATCCTATTTAGCACACACCCAAAAAGTATAAACTGTAGCAAAAAACAAAAAACGTTTTGTAGCTTTTTTCAACTAATCCCTCTCTGCTTTTTCGTTAGTGGTTATTATAGAACTAAAATATGTTTAAAAGTGGTACACCCAGTATATTTATTTTCACACAAAAAGTCTCCAGCTGTGATTAATTAAAAGACCTTTATTTTTCACACAGGGTCCACCAACATACAGCGATGTTTCGTGCAGACACTTAGTCCTTAATCATGCCTGATTAAGGGCTAAGTGTGTCTGAAACGTCGCTGTATGTTGGTGGACCCTGTGTGAAAAATTAAGGTCTTTTAATTTATCACAGCTGGAGACGTTTTCTTATGTGGATATGTTGGTGGGCATGGTAAGCCTTCTCTGTGTTCTGTAAACTGAGGGTGCTGTTTCCTATTTCTACTTATACTTACACCCAGTATATTCCCAGTGCCGCCCCTTCAAAAGGTAATGGCTGGATTAGCCAATCAGCAGCAGCAGACAAGATAGTAATAGTTGTGTTGTATTTGTACTTGTACAGCTTCAATATTTGTGTTGCCTGATAATTTTCTTCTATTGGTATCTTATTATTTCATGTCCAAGCATAGAAGAAAGGAATAAAACTGAATAAAAAATATGAACTAATAGGTCACCTATAAACCAATGTAAACTTAAAAAGCCATTGACAACTTGTATGACATAAACCTGCCCCAGCTAGACCAACACAGTAAATGCAAAGTCCTACTGATTTCAGATGTTTCAGCCACGCCGATAACAAGTTGAAAGTTATGGGTTGCGCTTGAGCAAAAGCCCAAATAGCATTAGAAGAATTAAGTGTAAGGGTTAAAAAAAAGTTTCACAAAACACATCAAAAACATTAAAATAAAGTGTTACAGTGAAGATCCAGATCAAGTGCACTCACTTCCTCATTTAACATCCACCGGGGTGCATATGCAAAAATGTATTCAAATTCAAAAGTCACAAGGACACTGCAGCCCTCACCGGATTTTTCAGCATAAAAAATTCAGCTTTATTTAACAAAAGTTAAAATCCCATAGCCAAAATGTTTCGGTGTCTACCTGACACCTTTCTCAACAAGAATTATGGCCTAACAAACATATCCACCACACCCCTATTTATACCCCATTCTAAACAGTTCCTGTTTGCTGCAGCCAATCCGGATACTTAGATGGATCACATGTAGTGTATTGAACTTCAACAGAGCCGCATGGTTAATTAGCATATCCAATTGTGTTTAATCACGTGATGATGACATCACCGCTCACTACATACAGCGTCCACGGCACCCGCTCTATCTGATCACCTGCAGCAAACCAGCTAATCCCATTAATTAAAGAGACAGCCCGCCCTTCTAAAATTACAGTGACTAATTTCTAACTACTACTTTTAAATACACTGCTATACATAAACACAGGGGCTAGAGCTTACTGACAACTTCAAGTCTCAAGGAGTATGGTATAAACTTATGTCAGTGTCACAGACCCAAGGCAGCAAATGTCGTATCCAGAATTCCTATTGGGACATATTTTAAACTAAGCTAGCTCAGTTAATTCATATAAATAGGCTGAGATCTAGCATTGTATTGAGTCCCTTTTGGGCTACAGTGTCCAATCGATGAATCCATTGGGTCTCAGTTTGAAGCAGCTTCTTGTGTCTATCCCCTCCTCTTTTTAATGGGGGTATGTAATCTATCAACATTGTTTGTATACTGGCTGCTGTATGTCCAGCCTGTACAAAGTGGAGTGCCACCGGTTGGTCTGAAGTACCCTTATCTATTGACTCCCTGATGGCACAGCGATGGTTTGCCATGCGCTCCCGGAACGAGGTTATAGTTTTTCCCACGTACACCAGAGAAAACAGACATGACAAGATGTATACCACATAGTCACTTGTGCACGTCAGTCTATAACTGATCTTATAGCGTCTTCCATTAAAAGAATGGTGGAATATAGGGCCTGTGATCATGCTATTGCATGTTGTGCAGTCACCAAATTTATAGCAGCCCAATTTTCTTCTTCCATCCAACCAGGACGTTTTCTGATAGCACCTTGTTGGGTCATTTTGGACCAACATATCCTTTAGATTTGGAGCTCTTCTGTACACCATTCTTGGTGGCTGTCTGCACAATATCCCAGTTGTTTTTTATTGAATTTTCCAATGTCCTGTGTAGGGGGGTGTACGTGGTGATGAAATTTAACACCTCTTTTGGATGTTCTTTCAATTTCTCCCTGTTCAGCAGCATAGCTTGGGTCTGTGGCTTGAGTTTCTCAGATGTTTCTTCAATGTTTTTCCATCTGTAGTCTCTCAGTTTTAATTTTTCTTTCATAGCCACTTCTTGGCTGGCCCTGGTACTGTCCAGGGTATTGTTGCTTGCCACCCGCGTGAGCTGAGAGATCACACCTCTCGTTTGATGTCCTCGGTCAAAAAACTATTGGCCATTAATAACGAGTTTCTATCTGTTGGCTTTGAGTATAGTGAGGTGCCAAAACATATCTATCATCCTTCTTCACCTTTGAGATATTAAGAGCTAAGAAGAAAATTGATACCATGCTATACTCAAATTTAAAATGTATGGGAGAGTCAAGGTAATTCAGATTATTATTCCATTCCTCCAGGTCCTCGGAAGACCCCCTCCAAATTAGAAAAACATCTCCAATGTATCTCACATCAAATTTTACATTTGATGACAATTGTGGTCTCATAAGATAGGTCTCATACCATAGCATATATAGGTTTGCATATGCCGGTGCCATGTTGGAACCCATAGCAGTTCCTGCTGTTTGTAAATAATAGTCAACTTGAAATAATTCCTTTCTAAACAAAATGATAACTCCAGCAGGAACTCTATGGGTGGAACGGCATATGCAAAAGAAAAGCTTACCATGGATCTGACAGCCTGCATTCCCTCAGCATGGGAGATGACAGTATATAGGCTGTCCACATCCATGGTAACCAAGATATCATCACCCCCAAGCCATTCAACCATTGCTAATCTTCTTAGAAGAGTGGAAGAGTCCAAGAGGAAAGAGAAAGAGTTCTTAACCACTGGATGTAAATTGAAGTCAATGAATTTAGCTACAGGTGAACAAAGCGAACCCCCGGCGGACACAATTGGTCTGCCAGGAGGGTTCACCAACGATTTGTGCACCTTCGGTAGCAAATATAACACCAGTGTTACTGGGTGGTCTGTCACCATGTAGCCAAATTCACTTTCATCAATTATGCCAGCCTTAAATCCATACTTCAATGTTGTATCAATTATTTTTTTAAAAGCATTGGTAGGATTACCCTTCAGTTTAGTATACACCTTTGTATCAGCAAGTTGTCTAAGGGCCTCTTTCCTATAATCATGGTAATTCTGGATGACTATAGACCCCACCCCTTGTCAGCAGCATGTATAATGATGGATGTATCATCTTGTAACAAGCGTAATGCCTATTTTTCCACTTTTGTTAATTTAGAAAATTGTTTTTCAACCTTTGATTGTTCACAATCATTTAACAACATCCTTGAAAAACTTTGTATAGAAGGATTGGTGTTAGGGGGATCAAATTTTGAGGGTTGTTAATTTTAGTCTGTTCTTTGTCCCTAAAAAAACCTTTTGTTTTAATTGCCTCTGCAATCTATAGATATCCACATTAACCTATAATTTATCCACCTTTGGAGTCGGGACAAAGGAGAGACCTCTAAGCATTGCTTGTCTGGGGTGACTTGTCTTCATGTGACCAAGGCCTCCCTGCTGGGGCCGAAACGTTATGTATTCATTCTAATAAAAGGTGATTGATTTACTCTCTGGTGCTGGCTTTTTATGCTGCCGTGAAGCTACTGGGATATGCACCAGATCCTTTTTCACATGCTGCTTCTACTTTGGATGGATTCATATGGCCGTGCACAGTGTTGATGGTGATGCTGGTGAGTGCTGATCTTACTGTAAATTTATATATGTATATATATATATATATATATATGTGTGTGTGTGTGTATGTGGCTTACACTGCTTCATTTGTTAATCATACCACTGTCCACAGTTAGAATGACTGTCCAAGAAAACATGACAAAACATGTACATTAAGATTCTGTAGTGTTAAATAAACTTTATAATGCAAAATGAAGGTGTTATAGTCATTTATAAGAAAATCTCGATTAAATCGCAATCATGTTTAAAAAAAAAAAAAAAAAATCGCGATTTGGTTTTTTTTGCCCATATCACCCAGCCCTACTCTGTACTTTAATTTCATTAATCTCACTCATTATCAAGTTTTATAATCTGTTTCCTCAACCACTAACAGAATTAAATCATAAGAACACTTGTTGAGGATTGAACACCATTTTCTACAAAAACAGAATTTATGCTTACCTGATAAATTACTTTCTCCAACGGTGTGTCCGGTCCACGGCGTCATCCTTACTTGTGGGATATTCTCTTCCCCAACAGGAAATGGCAAAGAGTCCCAGCAAAGCTGGTCACATGATCCCTCCTAGGCTCCGCCCACCCCAGTCATTCGACCGACGGACAGGAGGAAATATATATAGGAGAAACCATATTGTACCGTGGTGACTGTAGTTAGAGAAAATAATTAATCAGACTTGATTAAAAAACCAGGGCGGGCCGTGGACCGGACACACCGTTGGAGAAAGTAATTTATCAGGTAAGCATAAATTCTGTTTTCTCCAACATTGGTGTGTCCGGTCCACGGCGTCATCCTTACTTGTGGGAACCAATACCAAAGCTTTAGGACACGGATGAAGGGAGGGAGCAAATCAGGTCACCTAAACGGAAGGCACCACAGCTTGCAAAACCTTTCTCCCAAAAATAGCCTCCGAAGAAGCAAAAGTATCAAATTTGTAAAATTTGGCAAAAGTGTGCAGTGAAGACCAAGTCGCTGCCTTACATATCTGGTCAACAGAAGCCTCGTTCTTGAAGGCCCATGTGGAAGCCACAGCCCTAGTGGAGTGAGCTGTGATTCTTTCAGGAGGCTGCCGTCCGGCAGTCTCATAAGCCAATCGGATAATGCTTTTAAGCCAAAAGGAAAGAGAGGTAGAAGTCGCTTTTAGACCTCTCCTTTTACCAGAATAAACAACAAACAAGGAAGATGTTTGTCTGAAATCTTTAGTAGCCTCTAAATAGAACTTTAGAGCACGGACAACGTCCAAATTGTGTAACAAACGTTCCTTCTTTGAAACTGGATTCGGACACAAAGAAGGTACAACTATCTCCTGGTTAATATTTTTGTTAGAAACAACTTTAGGAAGAAAACCAGGCTTAGTACGCAAAACCACCTTATCTGCATGGAACACCAGATAAGGAGGAGAACACTGCAGAGCAGATAACTCTGAAACTCTTCTAGCAGAAGAAATTGCAACCAAAAACAAAACTTTCCAAGATAGTAACTTAATATCTATGGAATGTAAGGGTTCAAACGGAACCCCTTGAAGAACTGAAAGAACTAGATTTAGACTCCAGGGAGGAGTCAAAGGTCTGTAAACAGGCTTGATCCTAACCAGAGCCTGAACAAAAGCTTGAACATCTGGCACAGCTGCCAGTCTTTTGTGTAGTAAGACCGATAAAGCAGAGATCTGTCCCTTTAGAGAACTTGCAGATAATCCTTTCTCCAAACCTTCTTGAAGAAAGGAGAGAATCTTAGGAATTTTTATCTTATTCCATGGGAATCCTTTGGATTCACACCAACAGATATATTTTTTCCATATTTTATGGTAAATTTTTCTAGTTACAGGTTTTCTGGCCTGAACCAGAGTATCTATCACCGAATCTGAAAACCCACGCTTTGATAGAATCAAGCGTTCAATCTCCAAGCCGTCAGTTGGAGGGAGACCAGATTTGGGTGTTCGAATGGACCTTGAACAAGAAGGTCCTGTCTCAAAGGTAGCTTCCATGGTGGAGCCGATGACATATTCACCAGGTCTGCATACCAAGGCCTGCGTGGCCACGCAGGAGCTATCAAGATCACCGAGGCCCTCTCCTGATTGATCCTGGCTATCAGCCTGGGAATGAGAGGAAACGGTGGGAATACGTAAGCTAGGTTGAAAGTCCAAGGTGCTACTAGTGCATCTACTAGAGTCGCCTTGGGATCCCTGGATCTGGACCCGTAGCAAGGAACCTTGAAGTTCTGACGAGACGCCATCAGATCCATGTCTGGAATGCCCCATAATTTAGTTATTTGGGCAAAGATTTCCGGATGGAGTTCCCACTCCCCCGGATGAAATGTCTGACGACTCAGAAAATCCGCTTCCCAATTTTCCACTCCTGGGATGTGGATCGCAGACAAGTGGCAGGAGTGATCCTCCGCCCATTGAATTATTTTGGTCACTTCTTTCATCGCCAGGGAACTCTTTGTTCCCCCTTGATGATTGATATAAGCAACAGTCGTCATGTTGTCTGATTGGAACCTTATGAATTTGGCCTTTGCTAGTTGAGGCCAAGCTCTGAGAGCATTGAATATCGCTCTCAGTTCCAGAATGTTTATCGGGAGAAGAGACTCCTCCCGAGACCATAGACCCTGAGCTTTCAGGGATTCCCAGACCGCACCCCAGCCCACTAAACTGGCGTCGGTCGTGACAATGACCCACTCTGGCCTGCGGAAGCTCATTCCCTGAGACAGATGGTCCAGGGTCAGCCACCAACGGAGTGAATCTCTGGTCTTTTGATCTACTTGAATCATTGGAGACAAGTCTGTATAATCCCCATTCCACTGTTTGAGCATGCACAGTTGTAATGGTCTTAGATGAATTTGTGCAAAGGGAACTATGTCCATTGTTGCAACCATCAATCCTATTACTTCCATGCACTGCGCTATGGAAGGACGAGGAACAGAATGAAGCACTTGACAAGAGCTTAGAAGTTTTGATTTTCTGACCTCTGTCAGAAAAATCCTCATTTCTAAGGAATCTATTATTGTTCCCAAGAAGGGAACTCTTGTTGACGGGGACAGAGAACTCTTTTCTTTGTTCACCTTCCATCCGTGAGATGTGAGAAAGGCTAGAACGATGTCCGTATGAGCCTTTGCCTTTGACAGGGACGACGCTTGTATTAGAATGTCGTCCAAGTAAGGTACTACTGCAATGCCCCTTGGTCTTAGAACCGCTAGAAGGGACCCTAGCACCTTTGTGAAAATCCTTGGAGCAGTGGCTAATCCGAATGGAAGAGCCACAAACTGGTAATGTTTGTCCAGAAAAGCGAACCTTAGGAACTGATGATGTTCCTTGTGGATAGGGATATGTAGGTACGCATCCTTTAGATCCACGGTAGTCATAAATTGACTTTCCTGGATGGTGGGTAGAATCGTTCGAATGGTTTCCATTTTGAACGATGGTACCCTGAGAAATTTGTTTAGGATCTTCAAATCCAAAATTGGTCTGAACGTTCCCTCTTTTTTGGGAACTACGAACAGATTGGAATAAAATCCCATTCCTTGTTCCTTTATTGGAACTGGGTGTATCACTCCCATCTTTAACAGGTCTTCTACACAATGTAAGAATGCCTGTCTCTTTATTTGGTTTGAGGATAAGTGAGACTTGTGGAACCTTCCCCTTGGGGGTAGTTCCTTGAATTCCAGGAGATAACCTTGAGAAACTATTTCTAGCGCCCAAGGATCCTGAACATCTCTTGCCCAAGCCTGAGCAAAGAGAGAAAGTCTGCCCCCCACCAGATCCGGTCCCGGATCGGGGGCTACTCCTTCATGCTGTTTTGTTAGCAGTGGCAGGCTTCTTGGCCTGCTTACCCTTGTTCCAGCCTTGCATTGGTTTCCAGGCTGGTTTGAGTTGTGAGGCATTACCCTCTTGCTTAGAGGATGCAGAATTAGAGGCTGGTCCATTTCTGCGAAAGGGACGAAAATTAGGTTTATTTTTAGCCTTAAAAGACCTATCCTGTGGAAGGGCGTGGCCCTTTCCCCCAGTGATGTCTGAAATAATCTCTTTCAAATCAGGTCCAAATAAAGTTTTACCTTTGAAAGGAATGTTAAGCAATTTTGTCTTGGATGACACATCCGCTGACCAAGACTTTAGCCAAAGCGCTCTGCGCGCCACGATAGCAAACCCTGAATTTTTCGCCGCTAATTTTGCTAATTGCAAAGCGGCATCTAAAATAAAAGAGTTAGCCAATTTAAGTGCGTGAACTTTGTCCATAACCTCCTCATATGGAGTTTCTCTACTGAGCGACTTTTCTAGTTCCTCGAACCAGAACCACGCTGCCGTAGTGACAGGAACAATGCATGAAATTGGTTGTAGAAGGTAGCCTTGCTGTACAAAAATCTTTTTAAGCAAACCTTCCAATTTTTTATCCATAGGATCTTTGAAAGCACAACTATCTTCGATAGGAATAGTAGTGCGTTTGTTTAGAGTAGAAACTGCCCCCTCGACCTTGGGGACTGTCTGCCATAAGTCCTTTCTGGGGTCGACCATAGGAAATAATTTCTTAAATATAGGGGGAGGAACAAAAGGTATGCCAGGCTTTTCCCACTCTTTATTTACTATGTCCGCCACCCGCTTGGGTATAGGAAAAGCGTCGGGGGGCACCGGAACCTCTAGGAACCTGTCCATCTTGCATAATTTCTCTGGAATGACCAAATTGTCACAATCATCCAGAGTAGATAACACCTCCTTAAGTAGTACGCAGAGATGTTCTAATTTAAATTTAAATGTCACAACATCAGGTTCAGCTTGATGAGAAATTTTTCCTGAATCTGAAATTTCTCCCTCAGACAAAACCTCCCTCATGGCCCCTTCAGATTGGTGTGAGGGTATGACAGAACAATTATCATCAGCGTCCTCTTGCTCTTCAGTGTTTAAAACAGAGCAATCGCGCTTTCTCTGATAAGTAGGCATTTTGGATAAAAGATTTGCTATGGAGTTATCCATTACAGCCGTTAATTGTTGCATGGTAAAAAGTATTGGCGCACTAGATGTACTAGGGGCCTCCTGCATGGGCAAAACTGGTGTAGACACAGTAGGAGATGATGTACTATCATGTTTACTCCCCTCATTTGAGGAATCATCTTGGTCAATATCATTATTTGTGGCAGTACTGTCCTTACTTTGTTTGGACGCTATGGCACAATTATCACATAAATTTAAATGGGGAGACACATTGGCTTTCATACATATAGAACATAGCTTATCTGAAGGTACAGACATGTTAAACAGGCTTAAACTTGTCAACAAAGCACAAAAAACGTTTTAAAATAAAACCGTTACTGTCACTTTAAATTTCAAACAGAAAACACTTTATTACTGAATATGTGAAAAAGTATGAAGGAATTGTTCAAAAATAACCAAAATTTCACCACAGTGTCTTAAAGCCTTAAAAGTATTGCACACCAAATTTCAGAGCTTTAACCCTTAAAATAACGGAACCGGAGCCGTTTTTCAATTTAACCCCTATACAGTCCCAGATATAGTCTTTGCTAAGACCCAACCAAGCCCTGAGGGGAATACGATACCAAATGACGCCTTCTAAAAGCTTTTTCAGAGATTCTTAGATCCTCACACATGCATCTGCATGCCCTGCTCTCAAAAAACAACTGCGCATTAATGGCGCGAAAATGAGGCTCAGTCTATGACTAGAAAGGCCCCCTGACTGAAAAAGGTGTCCAATACAGTGCCTGCCGTTTTATAAACGTTCCCCAAGATTATAAATGCCAATTATTAGCCTAAATCTGAATAATATGCACAAATAAAGCAATCGATTTAGCCCATAAAAATGTCTACCAGTTTTTTAGCCCATAATAAGCCCTTTATTCTGTTTGTTTTTGACTAAGAAAATGGCTTACCGGTCCCCATGAGGGGAAATGACAGCCTTCCAGCATTACACAGTCTTGTTAGAAATATGGCTAGTCATACCTTAAGCAGAAAAGTCTGCTAACTGTTTCCCCCAACTGAAGTTACTTCATCTCAACAGTCCTATGTGGAAACAGCAACCGATTTTAGTTACTGTCTGCTAAAATCATCTTCCTCTTACAAACAGAAATCTTCATCCTTTTCTGTTTCAGAGTAAATAGTACATACCAGAACTATTTTAAAATAACAAACACTTGATAGAAGAATAAAAACTACATTTAAACACCAAAAAACTCTTAACCATCTCCGTGGAGATGTTGCCTGTGCAACGGCAAAGAGAATGACTGGGGTGGGCGGAGCCTAGGAGGGATCATGTGACCAGCTTTGCTGGGACTCTTTGCCATTTCCTGTTGGGGAAGAGAATATCCCACAAGTAAGGATGACGCCGTGGACCGGACACACCAATGTTGGAGAAATTCAAAATTAGACCTGCATATTGTATGAACATTTCTAACCCTAAATCCTCTAGGGATTTGTGATAGTTTGACAAATAAACAGAGTGCAGATGATGATCAACTCCCTTTTATGTAAATTAAGCAATTTATGATAGACATCTAGGGGTGTCTCACCTCTCAGCTCACGAGGGTCCACTGTGACATGTATACGTTCTGAGTCTTCTTCAGTGAACATAAAAGCATCCTTGTTCACTGTGTCTGTGATGGTATTTGTGAACTACCTTGTGCCTCCATTTTAGTCAGTCCACTCGAAACACAGCTGTGTTCTCAATGTAGCAGGTACAATAAAAACAAAGTGTACATTCAATAGGAAAATGTAGAAAATGTCCACAAAAACCTTTTCCTTAATCAGTTATAGATCCCAACTTAGCTCAATGTGAGGGTGCCACTTGTAAAAATACAACAGTGAAGATCCAGATCAAGTGCACTCACTTCCTCATTTAACATCCACCGGGGTGCATATGCAAAAATGTATTCAAATTCAAAAGTCACAAGGATACTGCAGCACTCACCGGATTTTTCAGCATAAAAAAATCAGCTTTATTTAACAAAAGTTAAAATCCCATAGCCCAAACGTTTCGATGTCTACCTGACACCTTTCTCAATAGGCTAACATTCAACAAATTACGGCCTAACAAACATATCCACCACACCCCTATTTATACCCCATTCTAAACAGTTCCTGTTTGCTGCAGCCAATCCGGATACTCAGACGGATCACACGTAGTGTGTTGAACTTCAACAAAGCCGCATGGCTAATTAGCATATCCAATCGTGTTCAATCACGTGACGATGACGTCACCGCTCACTACTACTTGTCTATATATGTGTATACATGTGTATTTATAAGTTTATATTATATGTGTAAATATATGTGCACACATATGCATATATATACACATATAAACAAACATATATACACACACACATATATATATATATATATACACACACACACACACACACTTTTCAGCCCTTTCCAGTCAAATACTTTAAAATATGCAATATAATTTTTAATACATTTTAATATGTTTTAATGTTTATTGAATAGAAATACTTGGAATTCATAAGTTCTTTTTATTTTTAAACATTTATTTAAATATTTTATATATATATATATATATATATATATATATATATATATACAGTATATATATATATATATATATATATACATACATATGCAATATATATCTATAAATATATATCTGTATATTTTCATATAGATATAAAGGTATAGATATATATTTTACAACAACAACAATATATATATATATATATATATATATGTATATTTAAAACTAACTGAAGAACATAGAAATGTGAAGTATTCCTAACGCACCTTCAGCTTTAGCACAGTTGATCTAGCTCAGTGTCGGTTTAGAAAGCGAACTATAAAACGAAAAGGATTTCTTTAGTGCGCCCCAAAGAAATCTATGGGGAGAGGGAGTTAGCAAATTAACTTGTAATACCAACACTAACGCAACAGCACAAATTTTTCACCTTGACCACAATTAGCATTCATGATCAATAAAAAATTAACGCACCACTTGAAATCTAGCCCTAGATCTTCCCCAGTCAACTGTAAGTGCTATTATTGTGAAGTGGAGGTGCTACTGAATGTTGAAACGAATAACATGTAAAAATCACCTATCATCTATTACATCACACCCTGCAGAATTCCAAACTACGGCTGAAAGCACAAGAACTGTGGGTTTCCACGGCCGGGCAGCTGTATACAAGGTTCACATCAACTTGCACAATGCCATTCATCAGCTGTAGTGATGTAAAACATGACACTTTTGAACTCTGGAGCAGTGGAAATGTGTTCTCTGGAGTGATAGCTTACACTTCACTATCTGGCAACCTGATGAAAAAATCTGGGTTTGGTGGATGCCAGGAGAACGCGACCTAATGGAATGAATAGGGCCTACTTTACAGTTTTGGTGGAGGAGGGATAATGGTCTGGGGCTGTTTTTCAGGGTCATCTTAGTGCTACAGGATATTTTAGACAATTAGGTTAGGGCCCTTTCCTGTTCTTGCCTGGCTGTGCCCTGTACACAAAGAGAAGTCAATGAAGACATGTTTGATGTGTTTGGTGTGGAGGAACTTGAGTGGCCTGTTCTCAACCCCATTGAAAACCTTTGGGGTGAATTGGAACGCCGATTGCAAGCCAGGCCTTCTCTTCCTCCATCAGTACTTGACCTCTAAAATGTTCTTTTGGCTAAATGGTTGCATATTCCTAGACACTTGCAAACTGTTGTGGAAAGCCTTACTTGATGATTGACAGATGTGATAGCCACAAAGGGGGAGGGGGGGGGGGTGCGTGTCTCTATTTTAATGCACATGGGGTGTCCAAGATGTGTGATGGTCAGATGTCCACATACCTTTGGCCAGACAGTGTATGTGTGTGTATATATATATATATATATATATATATATATATATATATAAATATAAATAAATATATATATATATATATATATATATATAAACACATAAACACACACACAGCATTCCCAAAAATATCTAGAAAAGGGTTATAAGATGGCATTCAGAAATATTGCCACTGGAGTTTTCTCTGCATTCTTTTGCTATTTTGCTAGAAAAAAAATAACACTACAGTATTTATCAACTGATATAAATAACCAAGAAATGCAACTGGTCATATTTGATCTAATTTCTTCTTAAATTCAGATCCTCTCATCATTCCTTAAACAAGCCTACTTATTATATTATTCTCCAGACAGACCCTACCACTGGTAACATAACTCAGTTTTCTCACGCTCTTCCCTAGAATTTTAGTGGGAGTTTCCTGACACCAAAATGACACAGAAAGCAAGGACACATTTTCTATTTTCAAAAACGTATTTAAACATGGCATTTTATATTTGAATACCAGAAGTATACGGTCTATAATAATTACTCCTCTACTAGCAGTTAATTTGAATCTGTGCATTGAAAGTAGTGCCCATAATACCACTGTAATACATTCTGCTGCTGGCCTCCTATTCTGGATGCAGATAAGAATAATACATTTAATCCTACTTATCAATAAAAAAGTCCCTTTATATTATTTCAAGGAAGGAAGTTTGGCTTGAACAAACATAATGTGTAGGCGTGCACCAGAAGACAGCTACATCTCTGTTTTGCTTAACTATTGTCATAGGCAAATGGGACATATTTTAATCTTAAATAAAGATATTCACAATACACATGTATTAGCAAAACTGCTTCTATTAAGCACAGATTATATTCAAATATCCCATGTAAACTTGCATTCTGACACAAGATTCAATATAGCCTGTTCCTGAAACTGATATATTGGAGGGAAAAAGCACTGCAACATCCCAATTTAAAAATGGCAAAACTTCAAAAAGCCGTTGTGACAGCCGCTGGTTACAAGTTCAGCTTTATTATAATCAATTTAGCTGAATCTATCTCATAATCATTCACTTCTCGCCACAAAAAACAGTTACACAGTTAAGGATACCAAAATCAGAAACCCGGCTTTAAAAACTTACAAAACAGACTACTTGAAACAGGAAAAATACACCTTTTATATAACAAAACATACACACAAATACAAACTGAAAAATTAAAAGAAAAAAGAAAGAAGAACAAAAACGAGACAACCTTGGCAGCTTTGATATAGTGAGACACGACCAGAAGATGAGATACTTATTTACATTACCCCTGTTTCAATCATGCTTTCAAAGTTGTTGAGGTTGTGTTTGTTTCAACCACTTAGCGATAGGTTCTTGTATCATATGCAAGATTTTATGAATTGGGCAACTAGAGATGTTAACGGCAGGAATGCCCACTAACAATACGCTTGGAAAGATGAAGGTGAAGCGAGGCTCAATGAATTTAGAACATGATTTGGCCTTTACCACAAGAACTTCAGCAACCTTACAAGAATCGATGAATCTAGCCCATTACGTACATTACTCCATGCACATTGAATCCTAAAACAGCAGTACTGGAAATAATATAATTTTTTTTAAAAATGAATTCAGATGGATTTTAATTTTGAGTTGTATGTCCCTTTGAATAAAGTCCACTTTTTTTGATGTTTAATCAAAAGTATTATTCAACAGCTGAGCATATTTTGAAGACTAAAGACCTGAAAGGTCCGTCTGAAACGGAAGTTAAGACCACTGCTCCTTAACTTCTTCGCCACCTTTAAGGTGGCGGACTGAAATCCTCCAGATCCGTATTGCATGAATTATGGCACTGCTAACGGCCGATTGGCCGCCAGTGAGCAGGGGGCGGCGTTGCACAAGCATTTCACCATAAATGCTTGTGTAATGATAAAAGCCGACAGCGTATCCTGTCGCCATTGAGCGAGGTCGAGAGGACATGATTTGCTACAGTGAATCATGTCCGCTCGCCTTTTAATAAATCTACCCCCAAGACTGCTCTTGTGCTGTCATTGGATGGTAATGTTGGCCATGAGTCCTCCAAGACAGTGTTTGGCTGCATGAAAAGAAGCTGCACAAGACAATTTTATACGTATCTACAACAGACAAAAGAGGAACGCATCCATTGACCAAGGGTGAGTGTAGTGACATTGTGCATTACTATTACAACACACAAAATACCTCCGTATAGGTCCTAACTTACAAAACTGTTTAGAGAAATTGAGGTAGGATACACTGCAAATATACACAACACTTATTCTTCATCCAATACATTCTTTGAACTGTTTTAAATCCACTGTTCTTAAAGAATTATGGGAAATTTTAAAAATCAACATCTTTTCAATGGATGGGATCAAAGTGTGTTGGTTTATTATAATGTGCACTTTTTAGAACTAAAGATATTGGTGTTTTATAGATAAACAAGTTGATAATAATAATAAAATGAACTTGCAGTTATGGGACTGATATTGTAAGAAAGAATGGAAAGGCACCTCTGGGGAAGCAGCCAGGCTTTTCTGTATAAAAACTTCGGAATCCTGAGCAGCTGCAGCAGAGTCCGGTACCTCCTCCTCTCCTATTGCTGTATCTTCTGCATCCTGTTTGAGACAGAAGGTGGTTAGAGAGAAGCAGATAACATAGAATGAAAAAGATAAGAGGAGAGATCAGCTTTGCATAAAAAAGAAGCATGCAGAGTGTATTAATCTATGTTACAAAGTCAGCAGCCCTCCCATAGAATGGTAAAACTGACCTCTGGTTTCGAAGATAAGGAGGTAGGTGAGGATGGAAGTCTCTTCTCCCTCCCTCGCTCTCTATGAACCAACTTGCTGTTAGGCTGTTTCAGGGTTCTTTTCAATTCATTAATACTGGCCTGATG
This sequence comes from Bombina bombina, assembly GCF_027579735.1. NCBI lineage: Eukaryota > Metazoa > Chordata > Amphibia > Anura > Bombinatoridae > Bombina > Bombina bombina. Next base: position 1,020,683,322 of record NC_069499.1, on the reverse strand, counting down.
CTTGAGAAGAACATCTTCTGATTTATCCAAAAACTGATAAAGGGATTATAAAAAAAAGAATCAGTTCCTGTATTTTATTTCATTCCCTATTGAAGAGAACTGGGTTCCTACTTTAAAGGCACATTAAAACTCATGTATTTCATGATTCAGATAGAGCATGCCATTGTGAACAACTTTCAAATGTATCAAATTTGTTTCATTCTCTTGATATCCTTTTTTGATGGAGTAGCAATGCACCACTGGGAGCTAGATGACACATTTCTTAAGCCAATGAGCAGGAGCATATATGTGCAGCAACTAATCAGCAGCTATCTCCCACTAGAGCATTGATTCTCTTGAGTCTACCTAGGTATGCCTTTCAACAAAGAATACCAAAAGAACAAAGCAAATTAGAAAATAAAAGTAGATTGTTTTAAATTGCATGCTCTATCTGAATCATGAAAGTTTAACTTTGACTTTACTGTCCCTTTAAATTAAATAATGTTTTACATGTATCTCTATCACCAGCACCATGGAGATTTGAGGTAAAGATTTGAAATACATAGTCATTCAGGGATAACTGGGTGGGCTTTTTAAAAGCTGTTAAACACTTGGGTGGGTGCAATGATTTTCAAGCAAGGATAGCTAGAGTGTTGTTAGAATGAACTAAGCAAATGATGGAAATTCCTGGGTCTTGCTTGATGGGCTGCTGGCTTTACAAGGTAGGTGTTGGAGTAGCAGGGTGAATACTGGGGAGGCTGCATTATGGGTTTGGGGTTTTTAGGTGCTAGGGTAGCAGTATGGTTTCTGTTGGAGAGATGCTGGCTTATTTGGATAAGTAGAAGGAAAGCTATTTGTATAGGTGGTCTTCTCTGTAGGTTCTTTTTCTAGATAAAAGGATCTTTAGAAGCTAGTGTAATATATGCTGGGGTGTCTGGATGAGGGCCAGGGTGAAGTGTAATGAATACTGGGTCAAAGGGACTAATAGTGGAGTAAGCTGAATATGCAGCATGTTAGCTGGAATTCTACCAGGGTTCAGGTAGCTGAATGGTTAATAGATTTTTGAGGTATCTGAAGAGATCTGGTATAAGTGAGAAATGAATTATGGCTAAAAGTGAACAAGTGTCACAAGATTTAGGCTTCTGGTCATTCTATGCACAAAGCAAACTGATAAATCAGCTTGCATGTGCATGTACTGGGTGTGCACTGTGTGTGTGTGAACCCTGTGTGTATGTGTGCGTGCACTGGGTGTGTGTGAACACTGTGTGTGTGTGTGTGCGTGCACTGGGTGTGTGTATGTGCACTGTGTGTGTGCACTGGGTGTGTGTGTGTGCACTGTGTTTATGTGTGTAAGCACTGTGTGTGTGTGCACTGTGTGTGTTTGCACTGGGTGTGGGTGTGTGCGTGCATGCGTGCCCTGGGTGTGTGTGTGCACGTGTGCACTGGGTGTGGGTGTGTGTTTAGTGGGTGCACACTGAGTGTTTGTGTGAACAGTGTGTGTGGGTGTGTACTCTGTGTGTGTGAACTAGGTGTGTGTGTGAACTGTGTGTGTGTGCACTGGGTGTGTGTCTGTGCACTGTGTGTGTGTGTGTGTGTGCGAACAGTGTGTGTGGGTGTGCACTGTGTGTGTGTGCACTGTGTGTGTGTGCACTTGGTGTGTGTGTGTGCACTGTGTGTGCGTGTGCACTAGGTGTGTGTGTGAACTATGTGTGTGTGTGCACTTAGTGTCTGTGTGCACTGTGTGCGTGTGTTCCCTAGGTGTCTGTGTGTGCACTGGGTGTGTGTGCAGTTGGTGTGTGTGTGCACTGGGTGTCTGTGTGTGTGCACTAGGTGTCTGTGAGTGCACTGGGTGTGTGTGTGTGTGTATGCACTGTCTGTGTGTGTGCACTGTGTGCGCACTGAGTGTGTGTGCAGTTGGTGTGTGTGTGCACTGGGTGTCTGTGTGTGTGCACTAGGTGTCTGTGAGTGCACTGGATGTGTGTGTGTGTGTATGCACTGGGTGTGTGAGTGCACTGGGTGTGTGTGCAGTTGGTGTGTGTGTGCGTTTGGTGTGTGTGTGCACTTTGTGTGTGCACTGGGTGGGTGCACACACCCAAAATGCCAAACAAGGGGTCACAATCTAAAGTTAGAAGGTAGCAGATTCAGGAGAAATTTAAGGAAGCATTTTGTTTACAGAAAGGGTGGTGGATTCATGGAATGAACTTCCATTTGAGGTGGTAAATGCAAAGACTGTAAAGGAATTTAAAAATGCCTGGGACATGCATAAGGCTATCCTAAAGAAAAAGTAACATGTAATATGGGTAGACTTGATGGGCCTTTTTGGTTCTTATCTACCGTCAAATTCTATGTTTCTATGTGTGCACTGGGTGTGTTTGCAGTTGGTGTGTGTGTGCACTGGGTGTGTGTGTGTACTGTGTGTGTGTGTGTATGCAGTTGGTGTGTGTGTGCACTTGGTGGGTGTGTGTGTGTGCACTGGGTAGGTGGGTGTGCACTGGGTGTGTGTGCAGTTGGTGTGTGTGTGCACTGTGTGTGTGTACTGTGTGTGTGTGTATGCAGTTGGTGTGTGTGTGTGTGCACTTGGTGGGTGTGTGTGTGTGCACTGGGTAGGTGGGTGTGCACTGGGTGTGTGTGCACTGGGTGTGTGTGTGTACTGTGTGTATGTGTATGCAGTTGGTGTGTGTGTGCACTTGGTGGGTGTGTGTGTGTGCACTGGGTAGGTGGGTGTGCACTGGGTGTGTGTGCAGTTGGTGTGTGTGTGCACTGGGTGTGTGTGTGTACTGTGTGTGTGTGTATGCAGTTGGTGTGTGTGTGTGTGTGCACTGGGTAGGTGGGTGTGCACTGTGTGTGTGTGCAGTTGGTGTGTGTGTGCACTGTGTGTGTGTACTGTGTGTGTGTGTATGCAGTTGGTGTGTGTGTGCACTTGGTGGGTGTGTGTGTGTGCACTGGGTAGGTGGGTGTGCACTGGGTGTGTGTGCAGTTGGTGTGTGTGTGCACTGGGTGTGTGTGTGTACTGTGTGTGTGTGTGTATGCAGTAGGTGTGTGTGTGCACTTGGTGGGTGTGTGTGTGTGTGCACTGGGTAGGTGGGTGTGCACTGGGTGTGTGTGCAGTTGGTGTGTGTGTGCACTGGGTGTGTGTGTGTACTGTGTGTGTGTGTATGCAGTAGGTGTGTGTGTGCACTTGGTGGGTGTGTGTGTGTGCACTGGGTAGGTGGGTGTGCACTGGGTGTGTGTGCAGTTGGTGTCTGTGTGCACTGGGTGTGTGTGTGTACTGTGTGTGTGTGTATGCAGTTGGTGTGTGTCCGCCAGACCTCGCTGAATGCGGCGAGCAATACACTCGCCGTATTCAGCATTGCACCAGCAGCTCACAAGAGCTGCTGGTGCAACGCCGCCCCCTGCAGACTCGCGGCCAATAGGCCGCCAGCAGGGGGTGTCAATCAACCTGATCGTACTCGATCGGGTTGAATTGTGGTGATGTCTGTCCGCCTGCTCAGAGCAGAAGACTCGTCAGAAACAGGGGCCATCAAGCTCCATACGGAGGTTGATAAATAGAGCCCATAGTCTTTAAAAGACAACTGAAGCTATACTAATACATAATTACTGTGCACATAGTCACAGAGGGGAAAGTATGTTAATGTATGCAGAGTGGTGCTGGAATCAGCAGGTGAATGTTATGGTAAGTGTAGGTAGGAAAGTACAGGGGATATTAGACTGTTGCAGGTATCTTTTTGGGTATATCACTAAGTGGCTGTTGAGGTAGGTATGAGGATATGGGTCAATTATTGGCTGTTGAGGTAGGTATGAGGAGATGGGTGACTTAGGAGGTTCCTAGGGGTTTTTGACCAATACAAAGGGAAGTCATGAGTTTAGCAGGCAGTTATTTACAACACAGGTATTGGGTATATTAATGGGTACTGGGGTACACAGAAAAGTGCTAGTGTTAATAGGAGGGCAAAAACAGAATGTTTCGTGATAAGGGAGATACTTTATATATGGCTTTAAGGCACAGAACTACCTCATTGTGCTTGGGGGTGCTCTCTTGCTCCAACTGGTCACGAATAGCGGGAGACAAAAGTAACCACGTTAAGTGAGATCATAGGGAAGAAAGGAGATTACTGTGGCAAAATGTATGGAGCAGGGATCAGTATTGGATAAATAGGGGGTCTCAAGAGTGACAACACTTAAAATGTTTGAGTTAGTTCTAAAGACTGAAGGAAGTTTAGTCAGTTGGTGGATACATAGCAGATATTGGAACATGCAAGAGGGTGTCTGCATTAGTGTAATAGATACATTGCTTCCTTGTATGTAAGAAGATGGCAAAATACTTTTGGCTAGAGTATGCAAAGTGAGTGCAGGAAAGTGATTAGATCAGCAATTTATGTAGCAAGACAATTTGGGTACCAATGACTAATAGGAAAGCTTGGAAGGGTTATGGTCACATGTATGGGTATAATCTTTTCAGGCTAGAATATGAAGAGGAGCAGTGGAATTGGTAGGTGGAAGTGGAGTAGGTAGGTAAGTAGGTTGGTAGGTAGGTAGGTAGGAAAGTGCTGGGGTCAACAAACTAGTGGGTATATACAGATGCTGGGTATGCGGGTACCTCCTTGTGCCTGGGAGTGCTTTCTTGCTCCGACTGGCAGCGATTAGCAGGAAACAAAAGCAAGCGAGTGAGAAAATACAGCACAGATGCACAGGGGCGAACACCCGGACATGCATGTACAAAGAGACACGTGAAGTGGACACCTGGACATGCATTTACAAACAAACACACGGGGAGAACAGCTGGACATGCCTGTACACAGAAATCAAGAGAGAACATCTGGACAAGCATGTACACATAGACTTATAGAAGGGGAACATCTGGACTTACATTTATACACAGAGTAGAGTGAGCATGTTGACATATACCTATACAAAACTTATAAGCGCCTGGACATATATACTGTATATATAAATATAAATGGGTGAACATATAGGCAAGGATGTACATGCAAACACATAGGATAAACACAGACACACATACAAAGAGACACACAAGCATAAATACATGGACCAAATACAAATACATGTACATATTAAGACACAGAGGCCCATTAATTAAAGAAGCACATTTGAAAAAAGGCTATGAGGCCCATTTATCAAGTTCCGGATGGAGCTTGAGGGTCCGTGTTTCTGACGAGTCTTCAGACTCGCCAGAAACAGCAGTTATGAAGCAGCGGTCTAAAGACAGCTGCTCCATAACGCAGTCTGCCTGGTCTGAGCAGGCGGACAGAGATCGCCGGAATTGAATTGATTGACACCTCCCTGTAGGCGGTCGATTGGCCGCGAATCTGCAGGGGGCAGCTTTTGTTGCTGGTGCAATGCTGAATACGGAGAGCGTATTGCTCTCCGCATTCAGCGAGGTATGTCGGACCTGATCCGCACTGTCGGATCAGGTCCGACATACCTTTAATAAATATCCCCCTTTAACTACAGTCTGTCACTGTGAGATTTCAAGAGCTACTGCAAACCTATACTATAGTATTAAGATTAATCCCAAAAAGCCTTACACTGAAGTAAAATAACTTTGTAAAATAAATCAATGAGATGTAGCATTTCTCTTTTGCTTAGTTCATTATTATTTTTTGTATTCATTTAAATGTATATGAATTGCAAATTCTTGCATTATGTAATGTTTACCTAAGCCAGGTAGTCTTGGCTCCCCTGCCTAATCATTGTGTGCTCAAGCAAACTTTCTAAGTGGTATGCAGTAGGTTTATAAGTTGCATGTGGAATTACTATAGACCAAGCAACTCAGTGTGAGTAGCCAAGCACACACACATATATATTCACTGAAGCAAATGTAGTATAGTAAAACCGAAAAAACAATGGTAATTGACTGCGCACGGATTAGTAAACAAGCTCACTATAAAAGGAACTCCTAACAAAGGTCCTGACTAGTTACGTAAAAAAATGAACAGCATAGGAGCGCCAAGGTCTAAAGTTACTATCAGGACTAAAAGGACATTGCAACACAATGAAGTTGCAGTGGGCCACTGGACTAAGTGTGAGAGAAGTGGCCTATCAAACAAAAATCAGAATATATAGAATTAAATAAATATCCTCAAATAAAAATAAAAATAAAAACAAGTATTTATTACAATCGGTCATGCCGGGCGTGGTGGATAAAAAATGGATGTTAGTAAATATGAGAATGTACTAGGATGTGTTGCAATGTCCTTTTAGTCCTGATAGTAACTTTAGCCCTTGGTGCTCCTATGCTGTTCATTTTTTTACGTAGTATAGTAAAACCAAAAGATAATTGATTGCATTTGTTACGTAAAAGCAAAGAATCATCTTTAAATATCACCCACTAAGGCCTAGATTACTAGTGGAGGGCTAACTGTAGCTCGTGAGCGATATCACCTTTTTTCCCAGCTTTTTGTGTGCGTCAGAAATAGCGTGCGTATTACAAGTTGAAAGTAAACGCGAACGCAAGAGCACAATCGCTATTTATGCTGGTCTGGTCAGGGAGACTTGAGAGCTTGTGTAAAGGGTAGGAAAGAAAAGAAAGTTGCATTAAACACAACATAAATACATGCAAAAGTACAGTTACATTCATATAAACACTGTCTGGTAAAAAATATTAAAAAATAAAAATGAGAGCTATAAGGGCTCAAAGATATATGGTATAAGGTGTTTGACAAAAATGGCTTTAAAATATATTCATACATACACGCGTCTAAATATGTGTGTCAAAATTAATTTTTACAAATGGTTTTAACTATGTATTTACTATAAATACTGCACATTCCAATGTTCTTCACATAGTGGAATATGTTTTAAGTATTTTTTAAATAGCTATTCCTATATATATCTGTATATCTATACCTATATATAATCATATATATCTGTAGGTATAGATATATATTTTACTAAAGAATCATTGTATATACATAGAAATATTTATTTAAGAATAAATAGAAAATATTATTCTATATTCTTCTATGTGAAGAAAATTGGAATGTGAAATAATTAAAATTAATGTTGGGTTTAGCGCTCTTGAATAAATGCGGTCGCGTTAGAGCGCAAGTATGGGTGTTAGTTTTTCCCCAGTTTTTTCGCTCTATTTAAGTCTATGGGAGAATACGTTAATGCGGTTGCAATATTCGAAGTTTAACTTTTTTGCGTGTCAGTTTTCAATCTCACGCTAACTTTTTACTTTCAACTTGTAATACAAGCACAACCTGACGTGCTCAAAAAGTTGAACTTTGAATATCGCAACCGCGTTATTGGAAGTTCAACTATTTCTGCACATTGGTTTTTGCTCTCACACTAAAATTTTACTTTCAACTTGTAATACAAGCACTAACCGATGCATGCAAAAACCCTCCGTCTATCAAAGTTAATGCATGACCAGGAGATCTAAATAGCGCTCTACTTGTAATCTAGCCCAAAGTGTGGTTTGAGGCTGAGAACAGAAGTATGCATAAAGTATACGTTTTAAAAATAAAAAAAAAACAGGCGTTTGTACAGTCACTTAAAGCACAGGTAACTCCTTAAAGTGATCGTCAAGTTGAACGTTTTTCTAGCTACTATATAAAATTACTATAAAAAACAGGGGCACTTTAATCGATAAAAAAAATAATTAAGAAGCGGCATTTTTAATATTTTTACAATTTAGAGATATAAACATTGCGCCACTCCTCCTTCCACATGTCCTACTTTCTTTAGCTGAGGGATGACAAATTCGGCTTCATCCAATCGTTGCATGCCGGATGAAAAATTTGGCTTCATCCAATCGTTGCATGCCCTAAGAGCTGGACGCCAAGTGGAACACTGACAATTGGATGAAGCCGGATTGGTCATCCCTCAGCTAAAGAAAGTAGGAGATGCTGGAGGAGGAACAATGCCATACTTTAAGAAATGTAAATATGTCTATCAGCACTTAAAGTGACGTTAACATTTCCCCTTTTTAAAAACATATCCGGAATGTTAGAGATTTTACAAAGGGGAGAGTTGATGTTTAAAAAGGAGAAATATTATATATAAACAATTGCAAACAAGAATATATGGGCAAAACCAGTACAATGATAAACATATAACAAATACACAACATACAAATCATGCTTGAACAAATAACACATGCATAAGCGTGCACACATATAAAACATATTTGACAAACTCTACAGCTCACACACAAATGCACATTGTATAAGATTTAGAACCGCCCCTTTTTGCCTCAAGAAGTAAAAGGCAAACAGAAGAGATCAGTCAATGTTGGGCACATAATTGAATTGTCTTCAGCTTTAGTTATTCTCTAAATACAAGTCTTTACCTGCCGAGCAAGCAGGGGAGCATATACTAATTACTGACTTTTACTTAAAGGGACATGGAACCCAAAATGTTTCTTTCATGATTCTGATAGAGAATACAATTTTAAACAACATTCTAATTTACTTCTATTATTTAATTTGCTTCCTTCTCTTGTTATCCTTTGCTGAAATGTTTATCTAGGCAAGTTCATGAGCAGCAAAGAACACAGGTTCTAGCTGCTGATTGGTGGCTTCATATACATGCCGATTGTCATTGGTCACCCATGTGTTCAGTTAGAAACCAGTAGTGCATTGCTGCTCCTTCAACAAAGCATACCAAGAAAAAGAAGAAAAATGTAATATGAGTAAATTAGAAAGTTGTTTAAAATTGCATGATCTATCTGAATCATGAAAGAAAAAATTTGGGTTTCATGTCCCTTTAACACCATTCTGTAGTTTCTTCCCAAAATTACACTGATTCTTGGCTTCATATTTCAGTTTAGCACTGCTCTCACTGTAGTACTGACTCTACTTTCTGCGGACACAATGGCCTGGATTCAAAGACCCTTGTGAGGTTGCCATTGGGCTTTATCGTAAAGTTAAAATTGAAGTTGAAATTCGTTAAGCATGATCATCCATATTTTCTGGTGTTTTTCGTTAGTGGGCATTCCTGCCATTAACATCTAGAGTTACATAAGGTGCCCAATAACGCAAACCGATCACAATGCAGAAAAATAATAATTACAACAGCAGTACTTAGGGAACTGGTTTATGTTAGAATATTGTTGCTGGAGAGCATGAATGGTGAGGAGCAGGCTGTAGGTATAGCTACACTTAGGCCTAGCAAGCAGAATTCATAGACTCCACTACCTCTATGAGGTGTCCTATCTGGTTGTGTCTTGTTATTCCAAAGCTGACAAGGTTCTATGTGTCAAGAGGAGAATGGCTAAGAGATAAAATATTTTATAATGCGGTGTGATTTACAACTTGTGGATATGCCGAGGGGTGGGAACAAGTCTTGATGAATTCCACAATTAAAGGTGTTGCAATGTAACAAGTTTTACTGAATTGAAGGCCAATATCTATAGTTTATCTGGTACTAATCTGTTTACTGGACTTCAAGCTTACAGCCCATCCTGACTTCTTATAGCAAACTCTAAGTCAGCCTCTGGTTCTTCTAACTTGATGCTTCTGATCTATTACACCAGCTGCAAGCTCTGCCTTTCTGGACTTCAACATTATTAACTGTTTATTTTGACTTAATCAATATTAATTGTTTACTCCAGTGGTTTTGCTATCAAGCATTCTTTTACCTGACATCTAACCTGACTCCCCTGGAGATTCTGTTAAGTACATGTTTATTATTTTATTATCTCCAGTTTACTACTACTTTGGCTTTGTTCCCAACCTTTTCCAGGTTGCCAGCCATCTTCAGAAATACCAATCTCTGTGGGATAATTTTATTAGCCTGTGCAGTAGGATCAATTCAGTTAGAAATGTAAGGAATACCTGCTTTTTATTTTCTCCTGCTAAAACCAGAAGCTCATCCTGACTTCTGCCTTCTTCTCCAATTCTGAGAGTGCTTCAGATTACAAATTCATCTTTGGCTTCTCTGCAAAAGTCTTGTTACTTTGCAGCACTTTGTGATTGGCCCAACACTAACTCTTGCTACTCGGCTTTGTTCTGCTGCTGCCTCATCCTTCATTCACAGATTTTCTTCTGGGGTTTGCATGAACCTGACCCTCTACAATTCCTCATAGATTATGTACAAAGCATTAGACTTATTTTACTAGCAATACAGAAGCCTATTACAATCCACTTGTTTGCTGTGCGGAAACTTTGAATTCAACTCAGATAATGTTGGCCTTGCTTTCTGTGCCTTTCCAATCCCCTTATTTTAATTAGGATTAGTTTATGCTTTTTGAGAGAGGGCAAAATTGTTCTTTAAGTGGTCCAGGCTAATGAATCCACAAATAATGCAAACAAATAAAATACATAAAATGTTTCCTGAAGGTTTGGAATACAGTATTCTCTCATTGCAAATTATTGGAGGTTACTGTGGTGTTTAGTGAGTTTTCTAATGTATTGGAATGGCTTAGAATTCAAAAAGTCAAAGGAAAGCAGCAGAAATAAAATATAATGGATTGGAATAGATTTCACAGACATACGTTCTACAGAGACCCTTCACCACTGGGCTCCCTCACCTTCATCTCCTTTATTTTGGTTGGTGTGGTCACCTCGTCCTCATCCTCTTCTTTCTCTCCCTGTAGACTATCATGGTTTTTCTCTGGTGAGGATTCATGGTTTTCATTTAAAGCAGATGACCGTGAAAATCCTGCATTTGTAAGAGAAAAAGAAAAGTGTAATTAAAAGGTCTGGAAAGACCCATGTGAATATTTTTTTGAGCCATTTAAGCCCTTAGACAGGAATTAGTTAAGATCTCTTTTATTTGAAGATATAGCTGGGTGCATGAGAGTTTAAATTCTTATTACCATCATCACTCAGTTTAAAAATAGCCTTATGTTCTTTATGTAAATAGAATTGTACTACCTTGTGGACTATGGTCATGTGATTCAGTGTTCTCCCCAGGACCTTTTTAAAGGGTGCACCACCCAGCTTATTTTAATGACCACCCAGTTAAAATTGAATTGAGCTAATATTAAACATTTTCAGTGTGTATTGCATCGATTATTATTAAATAAATTTGTATTAAATTATGCAATTAATTTGTGCCTTGGATAGCAGAAAATTCTATAATTTTACAAAGTAGTATACTGCCCCTACCAGGCAACATCATTATGCCACTTCTTGGCAAAATTTCTTGTGGGAGAACACTGCAATTTCTATATCAGGACACTATATGGTTCCCAACGGCTAGATTACGAGTTTTGCGCTAGAGGCTATGCGGTGCTAACGAGCAGTTTTCTCTCACCGCTCACTTACCTGTAGCGCTGGTATTACGGGTTTTTACAAACCCGTCGTTAAAAGACAAGAAGTGAGCGTTGAGCAAAATTTTGCTCATTACCGCACTCCAATACCAGCGCTGCTTAAGTCAGCGGTGAGCTGGTCGTACGTGCTCGTGCACGATTTCCCCATAGGAATCAACTGGAGAGCCGGCTGAGAAAAAGTCTAACACCTGCAAAAAAGCAGCGTAAAACTCACTAATGCAGCCCCATTGATTCCTATGGGGAAATAAAATTTATGTCTACACCTAACACCCTAACATGAACCCCGAGTCTAAACACCCCTAATCTTACACTTATTAACCCTAATCTGCCGCCCCCGAGATCGCCGACACCTGCATTATATTATTAAAGTGAAATTAAATCCTACCGTTTTACAAACGCTAGGATTAACTATTGAAAAAAATAAAGGGCACTTTCATTCATGAAGTATAAGATACTTCATGTAGAAAGCTCCTTTATTTGATTCAATCGTTTGCTGTTTTTACCTGGTACAGCAGCCCACGGCTAAAAAAGTTTTTGGCTAAGAGATGATGTTTTCATCTCTTAGCCAATAGCAGTGCAGTAAATCCAGCTCCCATTGGCACCAAGCCGGATTTACCGCACGGCTATTGGCTAAGAGGTGAAAACGTCACCTCTTAGCCAAAAAATTTTTTAGCCGTGGGCTGCTGTAGAAGCTAAGAGAGGCGATCGATTGAATCAAATAAAGGAGCTTTCTACATGAAGTATCTTATACTTCATGAATGAAAGTGCCCTTTATTTGTTTCAATAGTAAATCCTAGCATTTGTAAAACGCTAGGATTTACTTTCACTTTAACCCCTAATCTGCCGCTCCGGACACTGCCGCCACCTACATTATACTTATTAACCCCTAATCTGCTGCCCCCAACATCGCCGCCACCTACATTATATTTATTAACCCCTAATCTGCCGCCTCCAATGTTGCCACCACCTACCTACACTTATTAACCCCTAATCTGCCGCCCCCACTGTCGCCGCCACTATACTAAATGTATTAACCCCTAAACCTAAGTCTAACCCTAACACCCCCTAACTTAAATATAATTTAAATAAATCTAAATAAAATTACTATAATTAACTACATTATTCCTATTTAAAACAAAATACTTACCTATAAAATAAACCCTAAGCTAGCTACAATATAACTAATAGTTACATTGTAGCTAGCTTAGGGTTTATTTTTATTTTAAAGGCAAGTTTGTATTTATTTTAACTAGGTACAATAGTTATTAAATAGTTATTAACTATTTAATAACTACATAGCTAAAATAAATACAAAAGTACCTGTAAAATAAAACCTAACCTAAGTTACAATAACACCTAACACTACACTATAATTAAATAAATTAACTAAATTAAATAAATTACCTAAATTACAAAAAACCCCACTAAATTAATGAAAATAATAAACAAATTACAGATATTTAAACTAATTACACCTAATCTAATAGCCCTATAAAAATAAAAAAGCCCCCCCAAAATAAAAAAAAAAACCCTAGCCTAAACTAAACTACCAATAGCCCTTAAAAGGGCCTTTTGCGGGGTATTGCCCCAAAGTAATCAGCTCTTATACCTGTAAAAAAAAAATACAAACAACCCCCCCAACAGTAAAACCCACCACCCACAGAAACAACCCCCCAAATAAAATACTATCTAAAAAACCTAAGCTCCCCATTGCCCTGAAAAGGGCATTTGGATGGGCATTGCCCTTAAAAGGGCAGTTAGCTCTTTTGCAGGCCCAAACCCTAACCTAAAAATAAAACCCACCCAATACACCCTTAAAAAAAAACCCTGAAGATCGACTTATAGTTCTGAAGACCGGACATCCATCCGCAAAGAAGCGGCAGAAGTCTTCATCTCACTGGGCCGAAGTCCTCAACGAAGTCGGGAGAAGTCTTCATCCAAGCCGGGCGAAGTGGTCCTCCAGACGGGCAGAAGTCTTCATCCAGACGGCATCTTCTATCTTCATCCATCCGACGCGGAGCGGGTCCATCTTCAAGACATCCGACGCGGAGCATCCTCTTCATCCGACGACTACCCGTTGAATGAAGGTTTCCTTTAAAGGGACACTAAACTCAAACATTTTCTTTCATGATTTTAAGTAGCGAATACAATTTTAAACAACATTCCAATTGACTAATATTATCTAATTTGCTTCATTATTTAGATATCCTTTGTTGAAGAAATAGCAATGCACATGATGAGCCAATCAAAAAGAGCTATCTATGTGCAGCAACCAATCAGCAGCTACTGAGCCTATCTAGATATGCTTTTCAGCAAAGTATATCAAGAGAATGAAGCAAGTTATATAATAGAAGTAAATAAGAAAGGTGTTTAGAATTGCATGCTCTTTCTAAATCATGAAAGAAAAAGATTGGGTTTCATGTCCCTTTAAGTGACGTCATCCAAGATGGCATCCCTTAGATTCCGATTGGCTGATAGAATTATATCAGCCAATCGGAATTACGGTAGAAAAAATCCTATTGGCTGATGCAATCAGCCAATAGGATTGAAGTTCAATCCTATTGGCTGATCCAATCAGCCAATAGGATTGAGCTTGCATTCTATTGGCTGATTGGAACAGCCAAAAGAATGCGAGCTCAATCCTATTGGCTGATTGCATCAGCCAATAGTATTGAACTTCAATCCTATTGGCTGATTGTATCAGCCAATAGTATTTTTTCTACCTTGATTCCGATTGGCTGATAGAATTCTATCAGCCAATTGGAATCTAAGGGACGCCATCTTGGATGACGTCACTTAAAGGTACCTTCATTCGTCTTTAGTCGTCTGATGAAGAGGATGCTCCGCGTCGGATGTCTTGAAGATGGACCCGCTCCGTGTCGGATGGATGAAGATAGAAGATGACGTCTGGATGAAGACTTCTGCCCGTCTGGAGGACCACTTCGCCCGGCTTGGATGAAGACTTCTCCCAACTTCTTTGAGGACTTCGGCCCGATTGGATGAAGACTTCTGCTGCTTCCTTGAGGATGGATGTCTGGTCTTCAGAACTGTAAGCCGATCTTCAGGGGGTTAGTGTTAGGTTTTTTTAAGGGTGTATTGGGTGGGTTTTATTTTTAGGTTAGGGTTTGGGCCTGCAAAAGAGCTAACTGCCCTTTTAAGGGCAATGCCCATCCAAATGCCCTCTTCAGGGCAATGGAGAGCTTAGGTTTTTTTAGATAGTATTTTATTTGGGGGGTTGTTTGTGTGGGTGATGCGTTTTACTGTTGGGGGGGTTGTTTGTATTTATTTTACAGGTAAAAGAGCTGATTACTTTGGGGCAATGCCCCAAAAAAGGCCCTTTTAAGGGCTATTGGTAGTTTAATTTAGGCTAGGGTTTTTTTTTATTTTGGGGGGCTTTTTTTATTTTGATAGGGCTATTAGATTAGGTGTAATTAGTTTAAATATCTGTAATTTGTTTATTATTTTATGCAATTTAGTGTTTTTTGTTGTTGTACTTTAGCTAATTTAATTTAATTTAGGTAATTGTATTTAATTTAGTTAATTTATTGAATTATAGTGTAGCGTTAGGTGTTATTTTAACTTAGGTTAGGTTTTATTTCACAGGTACTTTTGTATTTATTTTAGCTAGGTAGTTATTAAATAGTTAATCACTATTTAATAACTATTGTACCTAGTTAAAATAAATACAAACTTGCCTGTAAAAATAAAAATAAACCCTAAGCTAGCTACAATGTAACTATTAGTTATATTGTAGCTATCTTAGGGTTTATTTTATAGGTAAGTATTTAGTTTTAAATAGGAATAATTTAGTTAATGATAGGAATTTTTATTTAGCTTTATTGTAATTATATTTAAGTTAGGGGGTGTTAAGGATAGGGTTAGACTTAGGTTTAGGGGTTAATAAATTTAGTATAGTGGGGGCGGCAGATTAAGGGTTAATAAGTGTAGGTAGGTGGCGGCAATGTTAGGGACGGCAGATTAGGGGTTAATAATATTTAACTAATGTTTGCGAGGCGGGAGTGCGGCGGTTTAGGGGTTAATATGTTTATTATAGTGGCGGCGATGTTGGGGGTGGAAGATTAGGGGTTAGTAAGTGTAGGTAGGTTGCGGCAACATTGGGGGCGGCAGATTAGGGGTCAATAAATATAATGTAGGTGACGGCGATGTTGGGGGCAGCAGATTAGGGGTTCATAAATATAATGTAGGTGGCGGCGGTGTCCGGAGCGGCAGATTAGGGGTTAATTTTAGTGTTTGCGATGCGGGAGGGCCTCGGTTTAGGGGTTAATAGGTAGTTTATGGGTGTTAGTGTACTTTTTAGAACTTTAGTTATGAGTTTTATGTTACGGCGTTGTACCATAAAACTCTTTTAACTACTGACTTTTAAATGCGGTAGGACTCATGACAGGGTAGGGTGTACCGCTCACTTTTTGGCCTCCCAGGACAGACTCGTAATACCGGCGCTATGGAAGTCCCATAGAAAAAAGACTTTACAAAGTTTACGTAAGTCGTTTTGCGGTAAGGCCAAAGAAGTGTGCGGTACACCTATACCTGAAAGGCTCGTAATAGCAGCGGGCGTAAAAAAGCAGCGTTAGGAGCTCTTAACGCTGCTTTTTTACCTTAACGCACAACTCGTAATCTAGCCGCTAGTTAGGTATAGTCCTTGCTGATTTGAGTTGACTTCCACAAATCAGAGCCATTGTAATTGTGCCAGCAACTTCCCCTATTTTATTTTTATTGTGTTATTATATATGAAATTACTTTTACATTTTGCAATTTCAGTTTAATTAATGTTAATCAACACTACATCATAATGAGAGTTACTGTTGTACTTGCTGAATATTTAGATTCCAGATATTAGAATTAATTTGCTTAACTTCATAGAGGGACAAAATAAATTAGGTTTATTAAAAGGATGTTCATGGATTTTTGAGTGTTGAACAAATTTGTATAAACCAGAAAAATCATAATAAAATCTCCTCAAACATTTCAGAAATTTGTCTTGTATAATTGCTTGAGATTAGAAAATGCATATGTAAATATCCCACTTACAAATAGTCATTTTATTTTTAATTTGGCAGCAACCACATACCACTTTATATGGTTCTGAAATAAAAAGGCATCAATATCATCAATTATAAATGTGACATCAAAATCTTGTCTGTTTCAGTGTTGAAATATTGCAAACAACTAAATAGCCAATGTGCTGGAGATTCTCCAGGTTGCGGATTATTTTGAAGTATAGTTGTTTGTTTTAAGGCAGAAAGTGTTTTGTTTGTTTTACAGGAAAATAATCACACACATTCTGGTCTCCATCTATATTCTCTGTAGCATCACTGAAATTCAGGTGTTCTAATGAAAGTTTTGGGATTGAGCTGTAAATCTTGTTGAGTTCAGTAGACTCAGTCAATGTGACAACATATCAGCAGTGCCCTAAGAAAAGTAACAGGATCAGAGCATCCAACATTTTGGTTTGGGTGGAAAGGCATCAATAAGGCTTAAAGGGACACTGAACCCACATTTTTTCTTTCGTGATTCAGATAGAGCATGCAATTTTAAGCAACTTTCTAATTTACTCCTATTATAAATTTTTCTTTGTTCTCTTGCTATCTTTATTTGAAAAATAAGGCATCTAAGCTTTTTTTTTTTAGTTCAGGACTCTGGACAGCACTCTTTTTATTGGTGGGTGAAATTATCCACCAATCAGCGAGAACAACCCAGGTTGTTCACCAAAATTGGGCCGGCATCTAAACTTATATTCTTGCATTTCAAATAAAGATACCAAGAGAATGAACAAAATTTGATAATAGGAATAAATTAGAAAGTTGTTTAAAATGTCATGTTCTATCTGAATCACGAAAGAAAGAAATTGGGTTCAGTGTCCCTTTAACAGTAAAACATATGAAAGGTTTCAAGAATCAGTAAGCTGACTATTCCAAAATGGGCCTGAACAATTAAAGGGACACTGAACCCAAATTTTTTCTTTCGTGATTCAGATCGAGCGTAAAATTTTAAGCAACTTTCTAATTTACTCCTATTATCAAATTTTCTATATTCTCTTGCTATCTTTATTTGAAATGCAAGAATGTAAGTTTAGCTGCCGGCCCATTTTTGGTGAACAACCTGGGTTGTCCTTGCTGATTGGTGGATAAATTCATCCACCAATAAAAAAGTGCTGTCTAGAGTCCTGAACCAAGAAAAAGACCTAGATGCCTTCTTTTTCAAATAAAGATAGTAAGAGAACTAAGAAAAATTGATAATAGGAGTAAATTAGAAAGTTGCCTAAAATTGCATGCTCTATCTGAATCACGAAAGAAAAAAATTGGGTTCAGTGTCCCTTTAAGTGCTCCAAAAGATATTCCATACAGTCGTATTTGACAAAGTAGGCAGTTGCCTATGGGTGTCTTAACCAGTGAACAGTCCTCTGGTCAGCAGACGTAGGCCTGTCTAGATTGGAAAAACTGTCAGTATTAACTGTTTTCTTGAATAACAGACAGAAAAATGGTAATAAGGGTAATAAAAACAAAATAATAGGTGGTGGTGGTAAATAATAATAAGGAGGTATGGACATTACAAAGGACAAAGAATCAAAGATTCAAAAAAATCCAGCAAAATCCATACTTGCTTTTAACCATTCGTCATCTTCATTTATCTGTGCATAGCTGTAGATCCTCAGAAGCCATGTGAACACACAGACGTAAATACATCTTGACGTAACTGTTGCTCTTTTAAATGTTTTATAAAATATGTATTACGTTATTGTATACCTTTTGTACAGTTTTAAGAGGTTGATAAATAATGTGTGATAGCTGAGCTATATACATTGAAAACATGTCTGGTCTGAAAGCAAAATATTGTTTAAGGCAATTTTTACCATAGTAAAATAACTTTACTGGCAAACAAATAAAAACAGACCTTATTTTCTTAATGCAAGTGTAAATGTTGATGTTAATTTCCCTTGTACAGTCTAAATCAATGTTTATAACTTTTCTCTCTTCCATAATAAACACACCTTTTATAGACTTACTAATATTTAGTTGAATCAGTTTTTAGGTTGTGCACATAACATTCTCTTATACGTTTATCTTGCAACCCCTTAGCAATATCAGGAACATCTAATCTATTACCCTTCCCTGCATACCTCCTTCGAGGCTCTGGGACAGCGTGTACCGTTTGCTAGCGGAGCGTTTGAAGTTGGGAGCCGGTCGGTCTATGAGAGCACTCGCCTGCTGAGTCTGTGCCTGTGTTCGTCCGCTGTACCGAAACTTGGAGCCCATCACCAGGAAACCTTTAGGGGCTGGTTCTGGGGATACAAGCCTGTAGGAAGAGAAGGAACACGTTACACTGGTTGCCTTGCAGATTCCTATTACAGCATTGATTGCAAACAAGTCACACTTAATACGCATGTATGTTGCACTAATGTATGTACTTTTTTCAAGCAAATTCTTTCACTACAATTCCATTCTGCACTATAACTCAAAATTAAACTTAATTCAGATAGAGCATGCAATTTTAAACAACTTTCCAATTTACTTCCATTAACAAAACGTGCACAGACTTTTTATATTTACACTTTTTGAGTCCCCAGCTCCTACTGAGCATGTGTATCAGTACACAGAACATATATATATATTCAATTGGGATTGTTGATGGCTGTCACATGATCCAGGAGGAGTTGAAATAGATACAATTTGTCAGAAAACAATCTTCTACTCATTGGAAGTTCAGACTAAGGGGCATATTTATCAAACTCCATATGGAGCTTGATGCCTCTGTGTTTCTGGCGAGCCTTCAGGTTCGCCGGAAACACAAGCTATGAAGCAGCGGTCTAAAGACCGCTGCTCCATAACCTGTCTGCCTGTTTTGAGGCGGCAGACAGACATCGCCAGAAATAAACCCGATCAAATACAATCGGGTTAATTGACATCCCCCTGCCAGCGGCCAATTGGCCACGAATCTGCAGGGGGCAGCATTGCACCAGCAGTTCACAAGAATTGTGAACTGTTTTAATTTGTCAAAGACATTTTTACAAACCACTAACATTCCTCCTGTGTCCTGAGAATGCATGTTGTCTATTGATTTGTGCCTGTCATCTGTGTGCCATTACACCCATTTTCAGTATACCAGTTTTATACAATTTAAGTTGACTAAAAGGGGTAGATTTATTTGCAATGCGCCCCCCTGCAGATTCGCGGCCAATTGGCCGCTAGCAGGGGGTGTCAATTAACCCAATCGCTGCTTCTTAACTCCTGTTTCCGGTGAGCCTGAAGGCTAGCGCGGAAACAGAGGCATTGGGACTGATACAGGGTTTTTTAAAAATGCATGAAAAATAGCTGTTTAATATTGAAATTCACAACTATTTCATGTTTGTTCAGATCCACAGAGATCAGTTACTCATTGGCTGTTGGTGGACAGGGACTCATATCTACAAGTTGAAATATGATTGATCTTAGTAAGCAGAAGATAATACTTTTTCAGAAAAACAAAAATATAATAAACATGATAAAATCCCTTTTAAATGCAACAAAGAATAAGTTTGACTTCAATATGTTTTTAATGGGGACCTATATCATTTCTTTGATTCCATTTAAAATACTGTAAAAATAAACGTTTATGATTCAGAAAGAGCAAGCAGTTTTAAAGGGACAGTCTACACCAAAAAAATTCTTATTTAAAAAGATAGATAATCCCTTTATTACCCATTCCCCGTTTTTGCATAATCAACACAGTTATATTAATATACTTTTTACCTCTGTGATTACCTTGTATCTAAGCCTCTGCAGACAGCCTCCTTATCTAAGTGCTTTTGACAGACATGCAGTGTAGTCAATCAGTGAAGACTCCTAAATAACTCCACGGGAGTGAGCACAATGTTATCTATATGACACACATGAACTAACACTGTCTAACTGTGAAAAACTTTCAAAATGCTCTGAGCTAGGAGGCGGTTTTCAACTGTTTAGAAATCAGTTTGAGCCTAGCTAGGTTTAGCTTTTCAAAAATACCACCAAGGGAACAAAGCAAATTTGATGATAAAAGTAAATTGGAAAGTTGTTTAAAATTGCATGCCCTATCTGAATCATGAAAGTTTAGTTTTGACTTTACTGTCTCTTTAAGACACTTTCCACTTTACTTCCATTATCAAATTTTGCACCTTCTGTTTGTATTCACACTTTCTGGGGAACAAGACCCTACTGAGCATGTGCACAAGCTCACAGTGTATACATAAACTAGTCTGTGATTGGCTGATGTCTGTCATATGATACAAAGGGCTGGAAAACGGGAGAAAAAATGAATTTGTCAGAAAAAAATCTACTGCTTATTTGAAATTCAGAGCAAGGGCTATTGCATTGTCTTTAATCCCTTGGATAAATAGATTTTTTTTTTTTTTAATTTCTACACCCTTGTAGACTTGGCAAGAAGTTCAGCCCAATTCTCACACGACTGAGCAGGGCGAGACACAGGTATGGATTTACATACAAAACACGTAGATGAAAGGCAAACATGATCCCAGTTCTGCACTTAAATACCCCAGCCAACGGTATGGAGACCTAAGCTGCACCACTATGTTTCCTAATAACAGACCCCACAACAGCACTAGAAAAAACACACCCAAGAACTGTACACAAGATACAAGAAATAACCCTCCACAGACCAGAAATGAAATAGAATTTTCTAAAACATAGAAATGTGTCTTATCAGCTACAGGCAGTGCAAGGATATGTGAAAAGCCTCTAAGATGATCACTGTATTGGGCAGAAGGGACTAGTATACCCATAATGCTGCACAATTTTCATGCTTTCTCTCCAACTATTAACCTCTTTATCTCCCTGAAAGACTGAAAGTTGCTTATTAAACTGCCTGTTTATCAAATTAAGCCAAGACAAAGTAATAGTGAGTAAAAACCCTTGCTTGTATGAGCAGATAGCCACTCCAGAAATCATGGTGAATGTATCCACTACAACTTTATTAAGATGCACTTAAAGGGGCAGTAAAGTCAAAATTAAACTTTCATGATTCAGACAGAGCATGCAAATGCATGGAGCTCGACTGTGGAGGAGTGGCAACAAAGAAAAAGGGAACCAGGGCTGCTGGATCCCGATCAGCAGTCTGGCTCCGAGCTTATGGTCTGGGACCAGGGGGCCACCATAGCAGAAGCGCTGGCAACAGAGCAGAGAGCCGCCAGCCTCTGCCCAGCACCTGCAACAGCTCCACAAAACCAAAAAGAGGAGGTAGACGTCCTCCCTCCCCTTACACAGAACCCCTTCCCGGGAGAGGAGACAGTCGGTCTCTTTCCCCAGCAGCAGAGCCACGAGCAGGGAGAGGAGACAATCGGTCTCTCTCCCCAGCGGCAGAGTCATCCCCTGGGAGCGGAGGAAGTTGTCCTCCCTTCCCTTACACAGAACACCTGGCAGGGAGAGACGGATCTCAATAACTCTCCCCAGCGGCAGAACCTCTTCCTGGGGGAGGAGACAGTCGGTATTCCTCCCCAGCGGCAGAGCAGTTTTCCATGGAGCTCCTTCTTGGGAGAAGAGACAGACGGTCTCTCCCCTCAGTAGCTTGGCTGGGTCTCTACCCTTTTCTCGTCCCGGAGTATTTCTCACAAGGGGCAGGCCGGGGGGTACCCGCTCATGCAGTTGGTGCCACAAGTTTTGGGACCCGAGTTTTGCCTGCCCCACTAAGGAGCAACTTCCACCTACAGCCGGGAAACCGGCAATGGCTTTGTTGGATACCCGCCCCTGCAGTTGGTGCCACAAGTTTGGGCACCTGAGTCTTGCCTGCCCCACCAAGGAGCAACCTCACTCTCCAGTCTGGGGTGGGAATTCAGCCGGGGAACCAGCACTGGATTTGTTTGTGAGTGGGTCAGCCGGTACTCAACCAAGTGTCACAGAGGGAGGCAGTGTGGCCATGGAACCTAAAGACACTAGAACTTGTGGGAGAGCAACTGTTTGGGAGCCGGCCTTGCCAAACTTGTTTGGGACTTTGCATTGTGTGCCTATTCCTGTGCCTAGGGTGCAGGGAATAAACACCGACAGGAACCCCCCCAGGATGCCCCAAGCCCAGGAGAGATGGGATAACCTTACCTAGCAACCGAGAATTGGAGGGCCACCGTCAGACAGCCCCAGGCCGACCCACTAGGGGACTAGCCGGGTCTGCCGAACTGGAGGGGGGTGAGATGTCACGGATACCAGACCCCCAAGGCTAACCCCCACCCCCTTACTACCTCACCCCTGTTGTTTCTCAGCATTTTTGGGCTCCTCAGAGCAACCGCGGTCTCTGGAAGCTTTTGGTTGCTTGTTTTGTCACCAGTATTTTGTCAGAGAAGAGCTGGCCTCTGACTGGAAAAACCCTCCTAGGCTGGATCACCCCGAAACCGTCACCCCTGGGTCCTGGAATTCTGTGGGACTATGGCAGGTCTGTCTGGAGGGGCGGGAATGGCAGGAAAATTGTGGGATTGTCCAGTGTCTAATCAAGATGAGCTTTGTGTATAAAAGAGTGTGTGTTTTCCAATAAAATCAGTTCCTGTTTCACCTGAATGCTAGTATGTCTAGTTATTTGAGTGAGCTCCTGCTAAAATCACTTTCCTGGGCTACATAGCAGCCTGTTCCAGGCAGAGGAAGGACCCTCTGGCAGAGCTACCTAGTCTGGGTAGCTGGAGTCTGCCACAGGGTGGGACCCTGAATACTGGTGCTGTCAGGCATCAGGGGTGGCTACAGGCTGGGGTCACTTGCCAGCTACATAGCTGCAGTCAGCACAATATATATATATATATATATTTATATATAGCATAAAAGAAAACTTGCACTCACTGGATTTTTAAACAGATTTTAACACGGTCACAGTAAAATCTGTTTAAAAATCCAGTGAGTGCAAGTTTCCTTTTATGCTATTTACAATTATCTACTAGCACCCTGGTGGATGTTTTCAAGGTGAGAGTGTACATCTCTGCTACGTTATATTTATATATAAATATATAACTATAGCTATATATATATATATATATATATATATATATATATATATACACACACAGTTGTATGCAAAAGTTCAGGCACCCCTGACAATTTCCATGATTTTCATTTATAAATAATTGGGTGTTTGGATCAGCAATTTCATTTTATGAATATGCATCTAAACGAAATTAGACAGGTGCATACATTTGGGCACCCTTGTCATTTTGTTGATTTGAATACCTGTAACTACCTAGCACTGATTAATTGGAACACACAATTGATTTGGTGAGCCCATTAAGCCTTGAACTTCATTGTCAGGCTTTTGGGTGTACTGTTTCCTTAATTAGAATTCAACCAATCATATCTTACTTACTCTCATAAAACACCTGTTCACTGAACACACCTTGCTTAGTATTTTGTTATTTTCCTCAGAGTAACACTGAGCCTCTGATACCTCTGGAAGGTTAATATTGTATCTAAACTTATCAGT
The DNA here is from genome assembly GCF_027579735.1 of Bombina bombina. Lineage (NCBI taxonomy): Eukaryota > Metazoa > Chordata > Amphibia > Anura > Bombinatoridae > Bombina > Bombina bombina. The sequence continues at coordinate 1,020,659,663 of NC_069499.1, read as the reverse complement.
AACTCAAGTTACCTCATTCAAGATCTACCTACTACGGATTTAATATTTATTTCCAGCCTGTTGCAACATCTTTTGGAAATCTTACTTTGGCAAGTACTTTTCATTTATTCAAGACTGTCTTTATTTTGGGAAGTTACGTTACCTGTTTCAACTTATCAGCTCATATTATTTATCAACCAAGTCTGTGGCTGCCATAAAGAATAACCGGTTATTGAAGCTCTTATCTGTTAATCGTATTTGTTCTGTTATATTATCCTTATGTTGATTTCTGCTGCACCGGAGAATCGTGACGTCACACGCTGACTGTTAGCTGGCTTCAGCGTGTCTCTGCTGCTGCTGCAGCCGCAGCCCACAGAACCCGGAAGTGTTTGTCCTTACTTACCGCACTCACAGTTTTCAAGGTACATTACTACGTTTGCAACTATAATCATATCTGCAGAAGTTCTCCATTATAACAATCTATCAATACTACATTGGATAAGACTAACTTGCTGTGTGTTCAATATCTCATGTTACGCAATATATTATAATTATACCTTACTTATTCTTAAGAAAGTTTCACCTATTCCTATATCCTTTTGTATTATTACAAGCCTGCTTATTTCTAAGATTGCATTTGATTTTGATTCCTATAATACAGATAATACTTTAGTGTGTACTTTTTGTAGGGAAACATTAATCTATATTAACTGCACATATATCCATATGGGTTTACCAAGTAATAGTACTCTCAATTGATATTGTGCTACATACCTATACTAGTAATCAAACTAAGCAGGATTGATTATTACATTCATAGACAGGTGCATCCAATCATGAGAAAAGGTATTTAAGGTGGCCAATTGCAAGTTGTTGTTCTCTTTGACTCTCCTCTGAAGAGTGGCAACATGGGGGCCTCAAAACAACTCTCAAATGACCTGAAAACAAAGATTGTTCAACATTATGGTTTAGGGGAAGGCTACAAAAAGCTATCGCAGAGATTTAAGCTGTTAGTGTCCACTGTGAGGAACATAGTGAGGAAATCGAAGACCACAGGCACAGTTCTTGTTAAGGCCAGAAGTGGCAGGTCAAGTAAAATATCGGAGAGGCAAAGGTAAAGGATGATGAGAACTGTCAAAAACAGCCCACAGACCACCTCCAAAGGCCTACAACATCATCTTGCTGCAGATAGGGTCACTGTGCATCGTTCAACAATTCAGCGCACTTTGCACAAGGAGAAGCTGTATGGGAGAGTGATGCGGAAGAAGCCTTTTCTGCACACACGCCATAAACAGAGTCGCTTGAGGTATGCAAACGCACATTTGGACCAGCCAGCTTCATTTTGGAAGAAGGTGCTGTGGACTGATGAAACAAAGATTGAGTTATTCTGGCATAACAAGGGGCGTCATGCATGGCGGCAAAAGAACACAGCATTCCAAGACAAACACTTGCTACCCACAGTAAAATTTGGTGGATGTGCCATCATGCTGTGGGGCTATGTGGCCAGTGCCGGTAATGGGAATCTTGTTAAAGTTGAGGGTCGCATGGATTCCACTAAATATCAGCAGATACTTGAGAATAATGTTGAGGAATCAGTCACAAAGTTGAAGTTACGCCGGGGCTGGATATTTCAACAAGACAACGACCCAAAACACTGCTCACTGCTGACATGTTTGCAGAGGAACAAGTACACTGTTCTGGAATGGCCATCCCAGTCCCTAGACCTGAATATCATTGAAAATCTGTGGGGTGATTTGAAGCGGCCTGTCCATGCTCAACAACCATCAAACCTAACTGAACTGGAGATGTTTTGCAAGGAGGAATAGTCCAAAATACCTTCATCCAGAATCCAGACACTCATTACAGGCTATAGGAAGTGTCTAGAGGCTGTTATGTCTGCTAAAGGATGCTCTATATTTCTGTTGGGGTGCCCAAATTTATGTACCTGTCTAATTTCATTTGGATGCATATTGCACATTTTCTATTAATCCAATAAACCTCATTTCAATACTGAAGTATTACTGTGTCCTTCAGTTATTTGATAGATCAAAAGGAAATTGCTGATCCAAACACCCAATTTTTTATAAATGAAAATCATGGAAATTGTCAGGGGTGCCTAAACTTTTGCATACAACTGTATCTGTCTATAGATATCGATATCTATATCTATATATTTGATTTTCAAATATAATATGTTTCATCAGATTAATTAATCATAACAATTTATGTTTCAGAATTGGGACATGAGTATGAGTCCTCAACAAGACCAGAGACCAGTGATGTTCCAGAATTCAGTAGGGAGGAGGGGGATGTGATTGAATCTGGATACTCCTATCTCAGCATGCTAGAAGGGGATGAGCAACAGCCACTGGCCTATGAGGTTGAAAATGTTTCTGGCACATCCCCATATTCATCTTTGAGGACATATCATCAGATGCATCCTCCACCACTACAGCATCAGATGCATCCTCAACCACCACAGCATCAGATGCATCCTCAACCACCACAGTATCAGATGCATCCTCAACCACCACAGTATCAGATGCAGCCTCCACCACCACAGTATCAGATGCAGCCTCCACTGCAGCATCTGTACTATATGCCACCTCAACATCAGATCCAGCACCCTCCCATGGCACAACAAATGCCACCACCACCCACCAATGTCTCTCCTCATTTGCATATTGAGCAACCCTTACAGTCCCCAAGACTGAGTGACGAAAACCTCAAAGAGAGCCAGGAATATGTGCCGGAGACACCTATGGAGCCACAAATATTCCTGCACAGTCCCAGCAGGATGCTCTACTGCGGCTCATTCACAGGGAGCTTAGACTGATCAGGCTCCAGCAGCAGCATGACTTCAGGAAGTTACAGAGCCAGATGGGCATCCATAATATCTAACTTGTCCGCCTGGCAGAAATTACTCTCCCAGTGGGGTGCAAAATAGTTGAGTAATAAAATGTTAATTTTCTATTGTTTTCTTGAAGTATTGAGCTTTGGTTTACAAACAGATATAAGATAAGTTAGCAAGTGTGTGTACACAAAGTAATAACATAATGAGATCTGATATTACCTGAAACTCTACCCATTTCAATAAGCTGTGGTTTAAAAGCACAAAACCAGCAAATTCATATACACAAAGAAACCTGAAAAAGCATTTTCTCATACATTTTATACTCTGCAGCTGGTATAACAAGTCATTGAAAATAGATTAAGGGAAAAACAATTTTACAGTGACCTGTCCCTTTAAGCTGTCTCAAAGAGACAATAGTACAAAAATACACAATTACCAGTTATTTTCAAAACCGTGCCAAAATAACCAAATCGAGTGTGTAACCCCAAGACTATGTAAACATATTGGTGCATGTCCCTGTGAAAAGCAGCCAGGCTATGGAAGGAAATAATTCTTATTACAGGCCAAAACCTTACTCTACCTTGCACTGCATATGTTGCAGGTTGCATTCAGAAAAAAGACCCATCTAAGGAAGCGCAAGCACAGTACCAAGGTAACATCAAAAAGCAGCAAATCTTAGATCAGCGGATTGGCAGATAAATCCGAGTTTCACCTGGGAAGACTGTGACATCTCCCACTGGGAGAAAACATTCACTTCCTGGTGGAACTCCTTTCTGCCATCTCGTATGGAGGTAAAAAGTAATGGAGTAGGCTAGGGGAATGCTAGTAATATGGAGAGGAGCAACGTTTTAGAATGTAGGGGTGATTTGACTACTCCTGGTGGAGAGAAAAAGTATATCTCATCCTCTGAAATAAAAAAGTTTTTTCTTTCGATAGACAGAAATACCTCTGTCAAACCGTCTTGATACAAAGTCCCTTCAAAATCATGTCCTAAAGAAGTTTTTGAACAGATCTGAATGGCTTGAATTTCAGAGACCTTTACAATACCAAGTAAAATGTGTCACATGGCTCTTTTAATGGATGAGTAGATCATCAGATCTGTGGTACAAACCAAACTTGACACTGTGTTTCTATATACCTTTAGACACAGCACATTTGGACCCCAAAGGGGGCACACAACAATTGGAGGAAGCCGGATTCGTCATTGATCTGCTAACTACAGCAGGATATGTGGGCGAAGGGTCAGCTGCTGTATGTTTTCCATAACGCAAAGGTATTTTTAAAAAAGAAGCTTCATTGTAAAGTTTAATGAATTAAAGTGCCCCTGCTTTTAAGATTATGTTTAGATACTGAGCACTTATTCATTAAACTTTACAATCACTTTAAGACACAAGGGCACTGCAGGCTCCCTGCTATGCCTATACTGAAATGTCTCTTATATACACCCATAATGCATCAGTCACCATGCAGACATTTAGAGGTGTTATTGAATTGCATAACAAAATCAATACCTACCTGAAAAAGGTGTGATGTTCTATGCAAACCTTCCAAAGACGCTTCGCTGCTCGATGATTGGGTAACTTGAACCCGATGGTGCTCTCAAACTGTTCATACTAAAATACAAGAAAAAATGTATTATATCCTGGGAAAGTTGATTACAGGGGAAAGAAAACATGTACACCTATTTTTTTTTATTATTTAGTTTTATTATAACGTCCAGTTTATTGTCTTACTTATTTGGCTTATCCTTCACTTTTTAACCACTTTATAAGCAAACTATGAGAGTGGAACAGTGTTAGCTTTGAAGGTATAAGAGACACATTAGATACCTGTGAAGAGACATTTTTGTCAATATCTCTGCTAGATTAAAGAGAAATTAGCTTATATATATATTTTTTTGTAAATTACTAAGGAAAAGAGAAAAGGAATATCCCTGTAAAAGGGGCTTTAGGGACATTAAATGGTTTGAGATTGCCATATAAAGTGCAAGATTACAAGTGGAGAGGTATTTAAAACTCCCGCTCGAGTGTTACTGTAAAAAGACTAACTTAGAATACCGCGCACACGATAACCTATTCCCCAATAGAAGTTAATGGAGCCAAAAAAGTGGAAAAAAACTAACACCCTACTCAGTTGTGCTAACCCCACATGAAAATATGAATATTTCACATTCTAATGTTCTTCACATAGAAGAATATGTTTTATTTATTCATAAATACATATTTCTACATATATCTGATGGTGTTTTGCACAAATATATATTTATACCTATATATATAGATGATTATATATAGCTATAGATATATAAATATATTTATAAGAATATCTTTTTATAAATACATAGGACAAATTCTGCTATGTGCAGAACAATGGAATGTAAAATATTTACAGTAAATACACAGGATAACACTTTATTAAAAATAAATATAGCATAAATATGTTTTTACATGTTTTCATCTACTTAACAGCAAAAGGCTCCAATGCACTTATGTGTGTACATATGTGTTTATATGTGTACACGTCTGTAAATACCTATCTACACCTAAAAATACATAAATACATATGTACACACATATACACACATATATATATATATATATATATATATATATATTAGGGGTGTTGAAAATGATTGTTACCCTGTATGGCATACAAGGTAGGCTACATTGCAATGCAAGGCCTTCAGGATGTGCAGCCTAGGTTACTTTACAACCCGAGGCCTGTGGGGCAAGCAAGGTAGACTACTTGGTAACCCAATGTCTGTGGAAAGGGGCTGGGTAAACAAAAGAGCAGACCCCCCCCCCCCCCTGCATATGAAAAGACAGATAAAATAAACAGGAGTCTGAAAATCAGCACAATGTTCTTAAAAAAAATAAGCAAAACTATATTTTTTTATAAAGACACTACCAGATGGTCTATATAAATGGATCATCTACAAAACATTTATGCAAAGAAAAATCTAGTGTACAATGTCCCTTTAACAGTTTGATACCTTTAAGTATTTACTGTTCTAAATAAATACTGTTGTTGTTTGCTGTGTTCAGACTTTGCTACATCCAGGAAGTGTCCTTTTTTTTAAAGCAGATAAAATAAAAAAGGGAGTTCTTCTGACTGCTTGAATTTGTTGATGAAAACGATGGGCAGTAATCGTGATGCATCGCGGAATCAAATCGTTGACAGGATAATCGTAATCGAATCGTGAGACCAGTGAAGATGCGCACCCCTAATACATACACATATTTAGACATGTATATGTATATTTTTTCCCCCCTCTAACCTCATATCCTTGAGCCCTTATAACTTTTTTGTGCAATATTTTTTTAAAATAATTTTTATTAAATGCTGTTATTGTGGATGCAACAGTTTTTTGTAATGTATTGTTGATGTGTTTTGTGATACTATTTTGTTTTACGAAACAGTTAACCAGAGCTCTGAGGTCACACTATCTCGACTCGCATTAACTTTAATTGCGCTCAAGCGATCACGTTTGCTTTCAACTTGTAATACGAACTAAAAACCAGACGCATACGAACACCTGTGATAAACCCATATTCACTTGCGCATGACTATTAGTGCTCCATTCATAATCTAGCCCAAAACATTTAATTATGTGTAGTTAAAAAATGTTTAATATATTTTCATTATTTATTTTATCTAATTTTCCTATAATTTTTCTTAATTCCACTTAGATTCTATAGTACTGGGCAGCGCCATGCTGGCCTAGGCTTTCCCTTTATCTATATGTTCTGCTGAGGCAATAAAAATATAGTGTGCAAATAAGCCTGTATGGAAATCCTGTTTAATAGTTGCTTATCCTATCAGAAGGTTGCGTGTTCATATCACGTCTGGGTCATGCTTCCTTTTCCCAGCGCTACGGAATTTGGCAGCGCTATACAAATAAATGATAATAATAATAATAATAATAATAATAGTCTACAAGCCTTGTTTAACACTATATTTTATTTGATCTCTTCAGCAGAAGAAACAGATAAGGAGAAAACCTAGGTTCCAACAAGACAGTGCCCATTACTTAATGAATCTAAAGTACTTTATAGAATCTAAACCGTTATACCCATCTTCAATAATAAATAACAAACAATTTAAAAACAATTACATCTACACACTACTCAGCCTAATCTTTGCTTTGAATGTATCATTATATCTAGTATTTATTTAGTGCTAGATTACAAATGGAAAGCAATCAATAATGAAGAGCTGTGCTAAGAATAGCTCAAAATCTGGTTTTACAAGTGGATGGTAACCAGACAATCTTAGGACTGAAAATTTTTAACGTGTCCTATGCTTTTAAAAGATAGTGCAGGAAGGGATATTAGCCCTCATATTACAAGTGTTAATGCTTGAAAATGTGCAGAGAAAACACATGAAAAATATATTAAAAAATGTCACCTATGTTTATACATATTGAGGCTGATTTATCGAGTGCCACTGTAGCGGATCATGTCCACCCGACATCGCTAAATGCCGACAGCATATGCTGTCAGCATTTTTATTGCACAAGCATTACTAGCAAAATGCTTGTGCAATGCCGCCCCCTGCACATTCGCGGCATTGCACAAGGTGGTGTCAATTTTTCCCATTGTATCTAATCTGGATGATTGCTGTCCGCTGCCTCAGAGGTGGCGGATAAGTTACAGAGCAGCGGTCTTAACTTATGTTTCCCCCCTGAGAGTGTAATTTTTTTTTAAATAAAAAAAAACATAATTTATGCTTACCAGAAAAATTCCTTTCCTTCCTGGCAGGGAGAGTCCACGGCTTCATTCCTTACTGTTGGGAAATACAACACCTGGCCACCAGGAGGAGGCAAAGACACCCCAGCCAAAGGCTTAAATATCCCTCCTCCTTCCCCTATCCCCCAGTCATTCTGCCGAGGGAACAAGAAAAAGTAGGAGAAACATCAGGGTATAATAGGTGCCAGAAGAAATAATATAAAAAGGGAGCCGCCCATTAAAGCAATAAAATACATGCGGGGTTGTGGAATCTCCCTGCCAGGAAGGAAAGGAATTTATCTGGTAAGCATACATTATATTTTCCTTCCATAAGGCAGGGAGAGTCCACAACGTCATTCCTTACTGGGAAAACTACACCCAAGCTCCAGAGGACACAATGAATAACGGGAAGGAACAGAAAACTCTATTCTGAGGGCACCACAGCCTGCAAAACTTTTCTCCCGAAAGCTGCTTCAGCCGAAGCAAACACATCAAACTTGTAAAATTTAGAAAAAGTGTGTAAGGAAGACCAGGTAGCCGCCTTACAAATCTGATCCATTGAGGCTTTGTTCTTAAAAGCCAAAGAGAAAGCCACTACTCTAGTGAAATGAGCCTTTATCCTCTCAGGAGGCTGTCGTCCCGCTGTCTCATAAGCTAAGCGGATGACACTTCTCAACCAGAAAGATAGAGAAGTCGTAGTAGCCTTCAGCCCCTTACGCTTCCCCGTATAGATGACAAACAAAGAGGAAGATTGTCTGAATTCCTTAGTAGCCTGAAGATAGAACTTTAAGGCACAAACAACATCTAGATTATGAAGCAAACGTTCCTTCGCTGAAGAAGGATTGGGACACAAGAAAGGAACAACAATTTCTTGATTATTGTTACAATTCGATACCACCTTAGGGAGGAACCCTAATTTAGTGCGTAAAACCGCCTTATCAGCATGAAAAACCAGATAAGGGGGATCACATTGCAAAGCAGAAATCTCAGAAACTCTGCGTGCAGAGGCAATAGCCAACAACAAAATAACCTTCCAAGATAACAATTTAATGTCAACAGTATGCATAGGCTCAAACTGAGCCTGCTGCAAAATACTAAGAACAAGATTGAGGCTCCAAGAAGGAGCCCCAGATCTAAACACGGGTCTGATCCTAGCCAGAGCCTTAACAAAGGACTGCACATCCGGAAGCTCAGCCAATCTTTTGTGCAGTAACACCGACAGGGCCAATATTTGTCCCTTCAGGGAACTGAAGAGCAGATAGACCCTTCTACAGTCCATCCTGGAGAAAAGATAAGAGTCTGTCAACCTTAAACTCATGCCAGGAAAAGCCACGCTCTTCACACTGTCCTCCACAGTCCTATGGTAGATATGACGAGTAACTGGCTTACGAGCTTGAACCAGAGTGTCGATAACAGTCTCAGAAAACCCTTTCTTGGCTAAGACTAAGGGGTCAATTTATTATTGGCCGAATTGGGCCAATTCACCCTGTTTCCGCGTGAGCCTTTAAGCTCGCCGGAAACAGGAGATAAGAAGCAGCAGTTTATAGACCGCTGCTCCTTAACTCATACGCCACCTCTGAGGCTGAGTACAGCAATCCACCCGATCCTATAAGATCGGGCTGATTGGCACCCACTGCTAGTGGCCGATTGGCCGCAAATCTGCAGGGGGCGGTATTGCACAAGCAGTTCACTAGAACTGCTTGTGCAATGCTGAATACGGACAGCGTATGCATTCAGCTATGCCTGGCGGACATGATACGTTACAGCCTATCATGTCCGCCAGACTTTAATAAATTGACCCCTAAGAGTTCAATCTCCATGCAGTCAGCCTAAGAGAATCTAGATTTTGATAAACAAAGGGACCCTGTATCAGCAGATCTCTGCGAAAAGGTAACCTCCACTGAGGAGATGAGGACATCCCCACCAGATCCGCAAACCACTTCCTTTGCGGCCACGACGGAGCAATCAGAATCACAGATGCTTGCTCCTGCTTGATGTGAGCCACCACACGAGGGAGACGAAGTAATGGAGGAAAAAGATATATGAGTCTGAACCACCATGGTACTGATAGGGAATCTATCAATTCCGCCTGAGGATCCCTAGACCTCGACCCGTACCTGGGTTCCTATAGTGATGAAAGGCAAAGAATGAATGGGGGATAGGGGAAGCGGGAGGGATATTTAAGCCTTTGGCTGGGGTGTCTTTGCCTCCTCCTGGTGGCCAGGTGTTGTATTTCCCAACAGTAAGGAATGAAGTTGTGGACTTTCCCTGCCTTATGGAATGAAATGTTTTAACAGTGATTTAAAGGAATATGGTATACGACAAGTTGCCACACTGGGAAGCACTTAAAGGTTTTGATTTATGTGTGTGTATTTGTATGTTTGTACATATATCTGTGTATGTGTGTATACAAATTATGTTTTTATGTGTGCAGTGTTTTAACAATTAAACACAATAATTTATATCTAAGTGCAGAACACTTAGCGCTCGAGCGAAAGCTGAATTTAAATCTTCAGTGCACCCCCAATAGAAGTCTTTTATGTGAGGAATTTAGTGCACCCATCCTATCCGACATTCAGATTTTAGCACTACACTTGTGATCTAAAAATGTAGGAATCCAATGATTCAACAATATGGTTGAGATTACAAGTGGAGCAATACATTTGTTTTTAAACAGCGCAAGGTAATTGAATGGCGCTGGTAATTTGAAAGTAAAAATATGGCACACAAGTGAAAGACTCGGGTGCATTAACCTTTGAAGGTCAGATATTACATCCATGCTAACTGCCATACCCTATAGACTTCTATGAGGTGCGGTTAAAAATGCCTTTTCTTTTTATCGCTCCTGCGCTAAAGCCTCAGGTGCGTTAGGAATACTTCAAATACCTATGTCCTTCACTTAGAAGAAAATTTTATTTTTATTTTTAAATATTTATAGAAAGAAAGAAAGATAGATATATAGATAGATACATTGGACTCTCTTCCCAGTCAAGCACCTTGTCTTATACCATATCCTTTTAGAACCTTTTAAAACTTTTTCAATATACAACACATATTTTTTTTTATAAATGATCCGAACAGCCAATAGAATGCGAGCTCAATCTGATTGGCTGAGCTGGATGTTCCGCGTCAGAGGTCGGAAGAAAGAAGATTGAAGATGCCGCTTGGAGGAAGACTTCGCCCCGATGGAGGACCTCTTCTTTGCCGCTTGGATGAAGACATCGCCGGGATGGAAGACCTCTTCTTTGCCACTTGGATGACGACATCGCCGGGATGGAGGACCACATCTGGATGAAGAGTTCGGCCCGGCTGGCTGAAGACGACTCAAGGTAGGGAGATCTTCTGGGGGTTAGTGTTAGGTTTTTTTAAGGGGGTTTATGTGGGTTTAGAGTAGGGGTATGTGGGTGGTGGGTTGTAATGTTGGGGGGTGGTATTGTGTGTTTTTTTTACAGGCAAAAGAGCTGATTACTTTGGGGAAATGCCCCGCAAAAAGCCCTTTTAAGGGCTGGTAAAAGAGCTGGTTACTTTTTAATTTAGAATAGGGTAGGGCATTTTTTTTATTTTGGGGGGCTTATTATTTTATTAGGGGGCTTCGATTATGTGTAAGTAGCTTAAAATTCTTGTAATCTTTTTTTATTTTTTGTAATTTAGTGTTTGTTTGTTTTTGTAATTTAGTTTAGTTTATTTAATTGTATTTTAGTTTAGATATTTGTAGTTTATTTAATTTATTGATAGTGTAGGTGTATTTGTAACTTAGGTTAGGATTTATTTTACATGTAAATTGGTAATTCTTTTAACTAGGTAGCTATTAAATAGTTATTAACTATTTAATAGCTATTGTACCTAGTTAAAATAAATACCAAGTTACCTGTAAAATAAGTATAAACCATAGAGCTGATTACTTTGTGACAATGCCCGGCAAAAAGCCCTTTTAAGGGCTGGTAAAAGAGCTGGATACTTTAGGGCAATGGCCCGCAAAAAGCCCTTTTAAGGGCTGGCAATAGAGCTGTTTACTTTGGGGCAATGCCACGCAAAAAGCCCTTTTCTGGGCTATTTGTAGGGTTAGACTTAGGTTTAGTGGTAGGGATATTTTAGTATTTTAGGGGTTAATTAATTTAATATAGCTGGTGGCAGTGTAGGGGGATTATATTAGGGGTTAATAATTTTAATATAGCTGGCGGCGGGGTAGGGGGATTAAAATAGGGGTTAACAATTTTAATATAGCTGGGGGCGGGGTAGGGGGATTAGAGTAGGGGTTAATAATTTTAATATAGCTGGCGGCGGGGTAGGAGCTCACATTAGGGGGTAGGTAATGTAGGTGGCAGCGGTGTAATGAGATCACATTAGGGGGTAGGTAATGTAGGTGGCGGCGGAGTAAAGGGCTCACATTAGGGGGTAGTTAATGTAGGTGGCGGCGGGGTCCGGGAGCGGCGGTTTAGGTGTTAAATACTTTATTAGGGATTTGTGGCGAGGTGAAAATGGAGTAAGATTTCTCCATTTTCGCCACGTAAGTCCTTACGCTGTATATTGGATACCAAACTGCGCTGGTTTGGTATACCTGTCTATGGGCCAAAAAACTACGGCCGAAGGCAGAAATATACGAGCATAACTTCTATGTTACGCCGTATATGTGATACCAAACCAGCGCAAAATTTGGCGTCGGCGGCTTTTGCGGGGACGCTGCATATCGGATCGAGGCCCAGGTCTCAGGTCGTACAAATTTTTTACTTGTGCTACAAGTTGAAAGCCATAACTTTCAACTTGTAATATGTGCGATATTTAGCGTGGCCACAATATTCATTAAATTATAGAGTGCGCTAAAGTGATGTTTTAGCACGGTCCAGTGATATTGATATTGCGGCAGGTTCTATTATTGGCTCTCCACTTATAGTCTAGGCCTATATGAACAACAATTATGGGTTAGATTACTAGTGGAGCGCTAGTTAATACTACCGCGAGCTTGAGGTAGCACTTAGCGCTCATTGAATTAACCAGGTCAGACCTATAGTTAATTCAAAAAATGACCCCAAATGTGCCCCAAAATAAAGTGGATAGTTTCTGTATAAAATAAAATAATAACAGCATCTTTATAAATAATCTTGCAAATAATAACCGCACAAAGCAGTTATAAGGGGTTAAAGTGAGCGGGTGTGGGGGGAAAACTTCACTAAAAAGTGCTTTTACATTGCAGTCTATGGGTCACTGTGATTTTACTTGAAATTTATATGAATATGCTTATATACATATATATTTATGTGTTAATATGTGTATATATAAACACATAAATATATATGTATATATTCCTATACATATAATTTTAAATTTTGCAGCCCATCACTGCACGATTTACTCCCTGTGCTTTGGTTCTGTGCCGTGTATGATGCCATCAAAACAAGGCCCCCATTTGAGCCTATGGAAGAGCTCTCTCGTGAGTGCAAAGCTACCATGCAATGCGAACGCAAGATCACATTCACATTGCGCTTTACTTGTAATACCAGTGCACATTTGCATGTGCTGGGATCACGGAGTGGAGCGCAAATTTTGTGCTCGCGAAAGAGCAATTTAATAATATGGCCCTATATGTCATAAAAAGTGGATGACAGGTAAAACAATTTTCTCATAAATATCTAATCTAATTCTGTAAATCCATCCTCTCAAATTATCTCACCTCTCCAGGCCTGATCTTGATGTAAAAATTGCTTCTTTTGTAGGAAATCTTTAAAATTTTTGGCCAGGCAAAGCGGTTTATTCTTAGTCGATCCCTGTAGATCAGCAGCCCATTGGCACAAACCCCCAGCATTATGTCAATGCCTTCTGAGTCCTGTGGTAGAGGGTTAAAAAATACAAAGGAGGCATAAATTGGAGGGAAATTAAAGTGACTTGAAACCCAATTTATTTCTATCTAGTTTGCTTTGTTCTAATGGTATTCTTTGTTAAGGAGAATACCTAGGTAGCTAGCTGTTAGCTAGCAGCTGATTGTGGGCTGCACATGTATGTATGCCTCTTGTCATAGCTGCTCCTTCAACAAAGGATACCATAAGAATGAAGCAAATTTGATAATAAAAGTAAATTGAAAAAGTGTTTAAAATTGTATGCTCTATCTGAATTGAAAAAAATGTTTTTAGTTCCCTTTAAGTTGAAACATATTTTATCATGCAAATTAAAACCAAACTATTAAACAAGTAAAAGCTGTTTAACTGATACTGAACGAACAGGAAGTGCATGTCTTTGTACAACTCTCTATGAATAGATTAATCACTGGCTGATAACTCCCACATGAATTTTGATGGACAGGGATATGCCCTCAACAGCATGAAAAAAACAGAATTTATGTTTACCTGATAAATTACTTTCTCCAACGGTGTGTCCGGTCCACGGCGTCATCCTTACTTGTGGGATATTCTCTTCCCCAACAGGAAATGGCAAAGAGCCCAGCAAAGCTGGTCACATGATCCCTCCTAGGCTCCGCCTACCCCAGTCATTCGACCGACGTTAAGGAGGAATATTTGCATAGGAGAAACCATATGATACCGTGGTGACTGTAGTTAAAGAAAATAAATTATCAGACCTGATTCAAAAACCAGGGCGGGCCGTGGACCGGACACACCGTTGGAGAAAGTAATTTATCAGGTAAACATAAATTCTGTTTTCTCCAACATAGGTGTGTCCGGTCCACGGCGTCATCCTTACTTGTGGGAACCAATACCAAAGCTTTAGGACACGGATGATGGGAGGGAGCAAATCAGGTCACCTAGATGGAAGGCACCACGGCTTGCAAAACCTTTCTCCCAAAAATAGCCTCAGAAGAAGCAAAAGTATCAAACTTGTAAAATTTGGTAAAAGTGTGCAGTGAAGACCAAGTCGCTGCCCTACATATCTGATCAACAGAAGCCTCGTTCTTGAAGGCCCATGTGGAAGCCACAGCCCTAGTGGAATGAGCTGTGATTCTTTCGGGAGGCTGCCGTCCGGCAGTCTCGTAAGCCAATCTGATGATGCTTTTAATCCAAAAAGAGAGAGAGGTAGAAGTTGCTTTTTGACCTCTCCTTTTACCGGAATAAACAACAAACAAGGAAGATGTTTGTCTAAAATCCTTTGTAGCGTCTAAATAGAATTTTAGAGCGCGAACAACATCCAAATTGTGCAACAAACGTTCCTTCTTTGAAACTGGTTTCGGACACAGAGAAGGTACGATAATCTCCTGGTTAATGTTTTTGTTAGAAACAACTTTTGGAAGAAAACCAGGTTTAGTACGTAAAACCACCTTATCTGCATGGAACACCAGATAAGGAGGAGAACACTGCAGAGCAGATAATTCTGAAACTCTTCTAGCAGAAGAAATTGCAACCAAAAACAAAACTTTCCAAGATAATAACTTAATATCAACGGAATGTAAGGGTTCAAACGGAACCCCCTGAAGAACTGAAAGAACTAAGTTGAGACTCCAAGGAGGAGTCAAAGGTTTGTAAACAGGCTTGATTCTAACCAGAGCCTGAACAAAGGCTTGAACATCTGGCACAGCTGCCAGCTTTTTGTGAAGTAACACAGACAAGGCAGAAATCTGTCCCTTCAAGGAACTTGCAGATAATCCTTTTTCCAATCCTTCTTGAAGGAAGGATAGAATCTTAGGAATCTTAACCTTGTCCCAAGGGAATCCTTTAGATTCACACCAACAGATATATTTTTTCCAAATTTTATGGTAAATTTTTCTAGTTACAGGCTTTCTGGCCTGAACAAGAGTATCAATAACAGAATCTGAGAACCCTCGCTTCGATAAGATCAAGCGTTCAATCTCCAAGCAGTCAGCTGGAGTGAGACCAGATTCGGATGTTCGAACGGACCCTGAACAAGAAGGTCTCGTCTCAAAGGTAGCTTCCATGGTGGAGCCGATGACATATTCACCAGATCTGCATACCAAGTCCTGCGTGGCCACGCAGGAGCTATCAAGATCACCGACGCCCTCTCCTGATTGATCCTGGCTACCAGCCTGGGGATGAGAGGAAACGGCGGGAATACATAAGCTAGTTTGAAGGTCCAAGGTGCTACTAGTGCATCTACTAGAGTCGCCTTGGGATCCCTGGATCTGGACCCGTAGCAAGGAACTTTGAAGTTCTGACGAGAGGCCATCAGATCCATGTCTGGAATGCCCCACAGTTGAGTGATTTGGGCAAAGATTTCCGGATGGAGTTCCCACTCCCCCGGATGCAATGTCTGACGACTCAGAAAATCCGCTTCCCAATTTTCCACTCCTGGGATGTGTATTGCAGACAGGTGGCAGGAGTGAGTCTCCGCCCATTGAATGATTTTGGTCACTTCTTCCATCGCCAGGGAACTCCTTGTTCCCCCCTGATGGTTGATGTACGCAACAGTCGTCATGTTGTCTGATTGAAACCGTATGAACTTGGCCCTCGCTAGCTGAGGCCAAGCCTTGAGAGCATTGAATATCGCTCTCAGTTCCAGAATATTTATCGGTAGAAGAGATTCTTCCCGAGACCAAAGACCCTGAGCTTTCAGGGATCCCCAGACCGCGCCCCAGCCCATCAGACTGGCGTCGGTCGTGACAATGACCCACTCTGGTCTGCGGAAGGTCATCCCTTGTGACAGGTTGTCCAGGGACAGCCACCAACGGAGTGAGTCTCTGGTCCTCTGATTTACTTGTATTCTCGGAGACAAGTCTGTATAGTCCCCATTCCACTGACTGAGCATGCACAGTTGTAATGGTCTTAGATGAATGCGCGCAAAAGGAACTATGTCCATTGCCGCTACCATCAAACCTATCACTTCCATGCACTGCGCTATGGAAGGAAGAGGAACGGAATGAAGTATCCGACAAGAGTCTAGAAGTTTTGTTTTTCTGGCCTCTGTCAGAAAAATCCTCATTTCTAAGGAGTCTATTATTGTTCCCAAGAAGGGAACCCTTGTTGACGGAGATAGAGAACTCTTTTCCACGTTCACTTTCCATCCGTGAGATCTGAGAAAGGCCAGGACGATGTCCGTGTGAGCCTTTGCTTGAGGAAGGGACGACGCTTGAATCAGAATGTCGTCCAAGTAAGGTACTACAGCAATGCCCCTTGGTCTTAGCACCGCTAGAAGGGACCCTAGTACCTTTGTGAAAATCCTTGGAGCAGTGGCTAATCCGAAAGGAAGCGCCACGAACTGGTAATGCTTGTCCAGGAATGCGAACCTTAGGAACCGATGATGTTCCTTGTGGATAGGAATATGTAGATACGCATCCTTTAAATCCACCGTGGTCATGAATTGACCTTCCTGGATGGAAGGAAGAATTGTTCGAATGGTTTCCATTTTGAACGATGGAACCTTGAGAAACTTGTTTAAGATCTTGAGATCTAAGATTGGTCTGAACGTTCCCTCTTTTTTGGGAACTATGAACAGATTGGAGTAGAACCCCATCCCTTGTTCTCCTAATGGAACAGGATGAATCACTCCCATTTTTAACAGGTCTTCTACACAATGTAAGAATGCCTGTCTTTTTATGTGGTCTGAAGACAACTGAGACCTGTGGAACCTCCCCCTTGGGGGAAGCCCCTTGAATTCCAGAAGATAACCTTGGGAGACTATTTCTAGTGCCCAAGGATCCAGAACATCTCTTGCCCAAGCCTGAGCGAAGAGAGAGAGTCTGCCCCCCACCAGATCCGGTCCCGGATCGGGGGCCAACATCTCATGCTGTCTTGGTAGCAGTGGCAGGTTTCTTGGCCTGCTTTCCCTTGTTCCAGCCTTGCATTGGTCTCCAAGCTTGCTTGGCTTGAGAAGTATTACCCTCTTGCTTAGAGGACGTAGCACTTTGGGCTGGTCCGTTTCTACGAAAGGGACGAAAATTAGGTTTATTTTTGGCCTTGAAAGGCCGATCCTGAGGAAGGGCGTGGCCCTTACCCCCAGTGATATCAGAGATAATCTCTTTCAAGTCAGGGCCAAACAGCGTTTTCCCCTTGAAAGGAATGTTAAGTAGTTTGTTCTTGGAAGACGCATCAGCTGACCAAGATTTCAACCAAAGCGCTCTGCGCGCCACAATAGCAAACCCAGAATTCTTAGCCGCTAACCTAGCCAATTGCAAAGTGGCGTCTAGGGTGAAAGAATTAGCCAATTTGAGAGCATTGATTCTGTCCATAATCTCCTCATAAGGAGGAGAATCACTATCGACCGCCTTTACCAGCTCATCGAACCAGAAACACGCGGCTGTAGCGACAGGGACAATGCATGAAATTGGTTGTAGAAGGTAACCCTGCTGAACAAACATCTTTTTAAGTAAACCTTCTAATTTTTCATCCATAGGATCTTTGAAAGCACAACTATCTTCTATGGGTATAGTGGTGCGTTTGTTTAAAGTGGAAACCGCTCCCTCGACCTTGGGGACTGTCTGCCATAAGTCCTTTCTGGGGTCGACCATAGGAAACAATTTTTTAAATATGGGGGGAGGGACGAAAGGTATACCGGGCCTTTCCCATTCTTTATTTACAATGTCCGCCACCCGCTTGGGTATAGGAAAAGCTTCTGGGAGCCCCGGGACCTCTAGGAACTTGTCCATTTTACATAGTTTCTCTGGGATGACCAAATTGTCACAATCATCCAGAGTGGATAATACCTCCTTAAGCAGAGCGCGGAGATGTTCCAACTTAAATTTAAATGTAATCACCTCAGGTTCAGCTTGTTGAGAAATTTTCCCTGAATCTGAAATTTCTCCCTCAGACAAAACCTCCCTGGCCCCATCAGACTGGTGTAGGGGCCTTTCAGAACCATTATCATCAGCGTCGTCATGCTCTTCAGTATCTAAAACAGAGCAGTCGCGCTTACGCTGATAAGTGGGCATTTTGGCTAAAATGTTTTTGATAGAATTATCCATTACAGCCGTTAATTGTTGCATAGTAAGGAGTATTGGCGCGCTAGATGTACTAGGGGCCTCCTGAGTGGGCAAGACTCGTGTAGACGAAGGAGGGAATGATGCAGTACCATGCTTACTCCCCTCACTTGAGGAATCATCTTGGGCATCATTGTCATTGTCACATAAATCACATTTATTTAAATGAGAAGGAACTCTGGCTTCCCCACATTCAGAACACAGTCTATCTGGTAGTTCAGACATGTTAAACAGGCATAAACTTGATAACAAAGTACAAAAAACGTTTTAAAATAAAACCGTTACTGTCACTTTAAATTTTAAACTGAACACACTTTATTACTGCAATTGCGAAAAAATATGAAGGAATTTCACCACAGTGTCTTAAAGCCTTAAAAGTATTGCACACCAAATTTGGAAGCTTTAACCCTTAAAATAACGGAACCGGAGCCGTTTTTAACTTTAACCCCTTTACAGTCCCTGGTATCTGCTTTGCTGAGACCCAACCAAGCCCAAAGGGGAATACGATACCAAATGACGCCTTCAGAAAGTCTTTTCTATGTATCAGAGCTCCTCACACATGCGACTGCATGTCAAGCCTCTCAAAAACAAGTGCGCAACACCGGCGCGAAAATGAGGCTCTGCCTATCTAAAACAGTGCCTGCCGATATAATCTTATCAAAATACCCAGATTAAATGATTCCTCAAGGCTAAATATGTGTTAATATATGAATCGATTTAGCCCAGAAAAAGTCTACAGTCTTAATAAGCCCTTGTGAAGCCCTTATTTACTATCTTAATAAACATGGCTTACCGGATCCCATAGGGAAAATGACAGCTTCCAGCATTACATCGTCTTGTTAGAATGTGTCATACCTCAAGCAGCAAGAGACTGCTCACTGTTCCCCCAACTGAAGTTAATTCCTCTCAACAGTCCTGTGTGGAACAGCCATGGATTTTAGTAACGGTTGCTAAAATCATTTTCCTCATACAAACAGAAATCTTCATCTCTTTTCTGTTTCAGAGTAAATAGTACATACCAGCACTATTTTAAAATAACAAACTCTTGATTGAATAATAAAAACTACAGTTAAACACTAAAAAACTCTAAGCCATCTCCGTGGAGATGTTGCCTGTACAACGGCAAAGAGAATGACTGGGGTAGGCGGAGCCTAGGAGGGATCATGTGACCAGCTTTGCTGGGCTCTTTGCCATTTCCTGTTGGGGAAGAGAATATCCCACAAGTAAGGATGACGCCGTGGACCGGACACACCTATGTTGGAGAAAATAGCTTTATTTGAGAATGAATTCCTGTTTTTCAGGGGGGGGGGGGAGATAAACAAAATATTTTAAAATACTGTATTTTAAAAGATAACAGAAAAAGCAACATTAAGTTCCTTGTAATAAATAATGATCACAGCAAGGAGATATGTGATTACTATTAGATTATTACTGGTGATGTGGACAGAAGACCAACATATGGAAACAATCACCCTTAGCTACAAGAAACAGTTCCAACATATTGCTGTGTAATGTGACAGCAAAAAGACAGCGTTATTTTCAGGAGGGAACATGTTTTGGCAAACAGTGATCAGAACAGTAACAAAATGATAGAGAAAAATCTGTAAGCGGGGTAGGAAATATTGCTAACATAAGAGAATCCGGAAATGACAACATCAATAGATGAAGGAAAAATCAAGATCAGCTATTTCCCTACCTTGGCATGGTGCAAATCCACTCCATACATTGACAATTTCTTGGCATTTTCAAGAAAATGTATCTCGGCCTCAGCTGGAGTCATCCCCCTGTTTCAATAAAAGAAAAAATACCCAGTTACTTTGTCTTGCAATGGCAGGCTCTTTATCAGATAGATGCTTTGTGTCACAAAGACATCTATTCACTTAAAGGGACAGTCAAGTCCAAAAAAAACTTTCATGTTTCAAATAGGGCATGTAATTTTAAACAACTTTCCAATTTACTTTTATCACCAATTTTTCTTTGTTCTTTTGGTATTCTTACTTGAAAGCTAGACCTAGGAAGGCTCATATGATAATTTCTAAGCCCTTGAAGGCCGCCTCTAATCACATGCTTTGTATTTACTTTTCACAGCAGGGGAGAGCTAGTTCAGGTAAACCCTATAGATAACATTGTGAGCACGCCCGTGGATTGTGGCAGACACTGCACTAATTGGCTAAAATGAAAGTCAATAGATAATAAATAAAATGTCATGTGATCAGGGGTTTGTCAGAAGATGCTTAGATACAAGTTAATCACAGAGGTAAAAAGTGTATTATTATAACTGTGTTGGTTATTCAAAGCTGGGGAATTGGTAATAAAGGGATTATATATCTTTTAAAACAACAAAAATTCTGGTGTTAACTGTCCCTTTAAAGAAGATCACATAGTGAAGGGCTCGATAAATCTGTTTAAAATGTTAAAGACAAACCAAAAACAAAGAAACGAAAAACATACCTAGAACAGTTATTAATTATGGTGCTGGTGTAACAGTAAATAAACTGTTAGATACCAGCAACATATGCCATTATCCTCTTGGTATCCAGTAATTAAAGGGACAGTCTAGTCAAAATTAAACTTTTATTATTCAGATAGGGCATGCCATTTTAAACAACTTTCCAATTTACTTTTATCATCAAATTTTCTTTGTTCTCTTGATATTCTTTATTGAAAGCTAAACCTAGGTAGGCTCATAAACTGATTTCTAAGCCATTGAATCTCTTATCTCAAGTCAGTTTGACAGTTTTTCACAGCAAGACACTGCTAGTTCACGTGTGCGAAATAGATAAACATTGAGCTCACTCCCGTGGAGTTATTTATGAGTCAGCACTGACTAGCTAAAATGCAAGTCTGGCAAAAGAACTGAAATAAGGGGCAGTCTGCAGAGGCTTAGATGCATGGTAATCACGGAGGTAAAAAGTATATTAATTTAATGGCGTTGGTTATGCAAAACTGGGTAAAGGGTAACAAAGGGATTTCCTATATTTCTAAACAATAACATTTTTCAAATAGACTGTCCCTTTAATGATTCAGATATGCCAATAAGTCATTGGTTTTTAAGTAATACAACAACAAGGGGGTTTGGTTAAGCACACATTTTGGGACACCTTGTAAGTGGTGACTGGCTTAGCAGAATATGGCCATATTGTGTGACTAAGATCCCAACTTTATTTAAAAATGTAAAAGCAAATTTAACAGGCAACATTTTTTTGCAGCATAAATATATATTAATAATATTGTGTGACAATGATCCCCATTTTATTTTAACAATTTTAAGAATATTTAGCAAGCAAAAATAATTTTTGCAGCATATATAAATGTTATAAATATGTGGACTTAAGTGTTTGGATGTGCGCCAATACTTGTTGTTGTTTTGTAATTATTTTGGTCACTTTGGCAGCACTCCCACAATATGTGTGCTAATATATAAAATGTTTTTTGGTGTGCTTAACCAAACCTTCTTGTTGTTGTATTTCTTAAAAAGGGAGCTGACCAAATACCTTTGGTTAAAGCACACCACCCTGCCCAGGTGTGTTCCAGACAATGTGATTGTGGTATATATATATAAAGCTAGGACGTTTCATTCTGTGCAGTCATGATTTGAGGCATAGTACTGCAGTGTTGGAAGTCTGTATTTGAATATTAGAATCGAATGACTCAGCCCAGCAAAGCTAAACTGATTAGTGTTAGGACCAGTCTATTTTGGGACACCTTGTAAGTGGTGACTGGCTTAGCAGAATATTGCCATATTGTATGACTAAGATCCCAACTTTATTTAAAAATTTAAAAGCAAATTTAACAGGCAAATTTTTTTGCAGCACAAATATATGTTAATAATATTGTGTGACAATGATACCAATTTTATTTTAACAATTTTAAGAATATTTAGCAAGCAAAAATATTTGTTTGAAGCATATATAAATATGGTATAAATATGTGGACTTATGTGTTTGGATGTGCGCCAATACTTGTTGTTTTGTAATTGGGTTTTAAGCAACACACAGATCAATAATTTTATTAACTGCCTAGTAACATACATCAATATTTACCACTTTGAATACTAGTTATATATAAACTTTTATTAACATTACTTTTATTATATATAGACTTTTATTAACATTACTTTTTTTAACACCTTTTGATGTCAGTAATTAACCGTTTGTTACACAGCACACACTGACAGATCAAGCCAGGGAAATTTGACAAATAGCAGTGCAAACTGAGAAAAGGAGGGACATGAGGGTGGGTAGAGTTATACCCATGGCTAGGATGAACCTCACTTCCACCCACTTGTTCCACTGACAGTAGGACAAGTAAGAATGTGGCCGAGACTACACTAGACAGGAAGAAGACTGATGGGGAAATGTGTCAGATACTAATTTCCAGTCGCCATGGTGACTTGAAGTCCAGTATGTGTCAAGCTTTCATATAATGAATTTATATTTTCAGTTCTCCTGTGATACAAATAAAGTTGTGTCATACAAATACAGGTTTCCTAGCTTTGGAATCAGAATACTTAACTCCCATCTGTTTTATTTTGCTTTGCACCTGTCTTAGTACCTGTATGTTTTGTGTAACTCCATTACTCTCTCCTCCAGTTCTCGCGTCTGGTTTGGTGAAAAGCGGAGCTCGCTCACGTAATTCCCATGATTCTCTTCAGGGTCATAATCTCCCAGTTCAGCCTGCACAGTGTATGACCCCAGCAGGGCGTGAGTAACAAACGAGCAAGGCAGGCGCCCACTGATAATGTCAGCACGCAGTTGCAGGCACAGGTAATACCTATGTAATGAGAAGTACACAAATGAGAGATCACTTACACTCAAAAGAATGTTTTATGAACTTGGTTTTGCTTTAAATTTATAAGTGTGCACTCAAAAATGACAAGTTTGCTCTCTTTTATATATGTACCTATAGTTAAAAACCGCCATTCCAATAAAGGTTACTTCACTTCCTCCCTGTGTATAGAGGGTATTAAAGGGTGAATGGCTGTTAATTTCCTGAGCATACTCCATGTAAAATCATTTAGATGGTAGATGCTCTACAGACAGGTACTGCTCCTAACCAATAAGGCCCTCTCTTCCATTGATTAGAAGACCTTATAGCAGAACTACATTTCATCTCTCTGACAGATCCATGACTCTCAAGGACAGAATTGTAATGGTTTTAACTTAGAAAGCTCCAGGGCACTAAAGCGTTGACAGAGATATGTATGCTATTTAAAAAATTCAGGGTTGCATTTGAATATTAATAAGTGCCATTTTCAGTTTATTTAACTAAAAACATGTAAGCCAGATATGTCCCAGATACCCAATGACACAAAGGCCTCATCACCAATGTGTGACATTGAAGACTATCAAATAAACAAATCTTTCTTATGGACCCATGGAACACTAAAGCCTTATTACAGATAATAATGTTTCAATTGAATATTAAATAAGAACTCCATGGAGCTCATAAACTGCATGGTCAAATATGGTTTGTAATCTGTCTTAAAAAAGACATATGCTGAAAGGAAAAATATCTCTATTTACAAAATGTGCGCAGTATTTTTATATTTACACTTTTTGAGTCACCAGCTACTACTGAAAATGTGCAAGAATTCACAGAATATACGTATATGTATTTGTGATTGGCTGATGGCTGTTACATGAGTGGACATAGACATAACTTTGAAATGTGTCAGAAAAAAATCTACTACTCATTTGAAGTTTAGGTCAATTGCTATTGCATTGTCTGTTTATCATACATTTTTTTATGCAAATCTACTTATTTACTGGTCCTAAGGGATATAAATAGGTATTACAACTACTCACTACTTTATTAAAACATGAAATTACAGGAATCAAATTCCCCTTCAACAAAACATAATTTATGCTTACCTGATAAATTTATTTCTCTTGTAGTGTATCCAGTCCATGGATCATCCATTACTTGTGGGATATTCTCCTTCCCAACAGGAAGTTGCAAGAGGATCACCCACAGCAGAGCTGCTATATAGCTCCTCCCCTCACTGCCATATCCAGTCATTCGACCGAAACAAGACGAGAAAGGAGAAACCATAGGGTGCAGTGGTGACTGTAGTTTAATTAAAATTTAGACCTGCCTTAAAAGGACAGGGCGGGCTGTGGACTGGATACACTACAAGAGAAATAAATTTATCAGGTAAGCATAAATTATGTTTTCTCTTGTTAAGTGTATCCAATCCACGGATCATCCATTACTTGTGGGATACCAATACCAAAGCTAAAGTACACGGATGATGGGAGGGACAAGGCAGGAACTTAAACGGAAGGAACCACTGCCTGTGGAACCTTTTTCCCCAAAACAGCCTCCGAAGAAGCAAAAGTGTCAAATTTGTAAAATTTTGAAAAGGTGTGAAGCGAAGACCAAGTCGCAGCCTTGCAAATCTGTTCAACAGAGGCCTAATTTTTAAAGGCCCAGGTGGAAGCCACAGCTCTAGTAGAATGAGCTGTAATCCTTTCAGGGGGCTGCTGTCCAGCAGTCTCATAGGCTAAGCGTATTATGCTCCGAAGCCAAAAGGAGAGAGAGGTTGCCGAAGCTTTTTGACCTCTCCTCTGTCCAGAGTAAACGACAAACAGGGCAGATGTTTGACGAAAATCTTTAGTAGCCTGTAAGTAAAACTTCAAGGCACGGACTACGTCCAGATTATGCAAAAGACGTTCCTTCTTTGAAGAAGGATTAGGACACAATGATGGAACAACAATCTCTTGATTGATATTCCTGTTAGAAACCACCTTAGGTAAAAACCCAGGTTTGGTACGCAGAACTACCTTGTCTGAATGAAAAATCAGATAAGGAGAATCACAATGTAAGGCAGATAACTCAGAGACTCTTCGAGCCGAGGAAATAGCCATCAAAAACAGAACTTTCCAAGATAAAAGTTTAATATCAATGGAATAAAGGGGTTCCAACGGAACTCCCTGAAGAACTTTAAGAACCAAGTTTAAGCTCCACGGGGGAGCAACAGTTTTAAACACAGGCTAAATCCTAACCAAAGCCTGACAAAATGCCTGGACGTCTGAACTTCTGCCAGACGCTTGTGCAAAAGAATAGACAGAGCAGAGATCTGTCCTTTTAAAGAACTAGCTGATAAGCCTTTGTCCAAACCCTCTTGGAGAAAGGACAATATCCTAGGAATCCTAACCTTACTCCATGAGTAACTCTTGGATTCACACCAATAAAGATATTTACGCCATATCTTATTGTAGATTTTCCTGGTGACAGGCTTCCGAGCCTGTATTAAGGTATCAATGACTGACTCGGAGAAGCCACGCCTTGATAGAATCAAGCGTTCAATCTCCATGCAGTCAGTCTCAGAGAAATTAGATTTGGATGATTGAAAGGACCTTGTATTAGAAGGTCCTGCCTCAGAGGCAGAGTCCATGGTGGAAGAGATGACATGTCCACTAGGTCTGCATACCAGGTCCTGCGTGGCCACGCAGGCGCTATCAGAATCACCGATGCTCTCTCCTGTTTGATTTTGGCAATCAGTCGAGGGAGCAGAGGAAACTGTGGAAACACATAGGCCAGGTTGAAGAACCAAGGAGCTGCTAGAGCATCTATCAGCGTTGCTCCCGGGTCCCTGGACCTGGATCCGTAACAAGGAAGCTTGGCGTTCTGGCGAGACGCCATGAGATCCAGTTCTGGTTTGCCCCAACGATGGACCAGTTGAGCAAACACCTCCGGATGGAGTTCCCACTCCCCCGGATGAAAAGTCTGACGACTTAGAAAATCCGCCTCCCAGTTCTCTACGCCTGGGATGTGGATCGCTGACAGGTGGCAAGAGTGAGACTCTACCCAGTGAATTATCTTTGAGTCTTCTAACATCGCTAGGGAACTCCTGGTTCCCCCTTGATGGTTGATGTAAGCCACAGTCGTGATGTTGTCCGAGTGAAATCTGATGAACCTCAGTGTTGCTAACTGAGGCCAAGCTAGAAGAGCATTGAATATTGCTCTTAACTGCAGAATATTTATTGGGAGGAGTTTCTCCTCCTGAGTCCACGATCCCTGAGCCTTCAGGGAGTTCCAGACTGCGCCCCAACCTAGAAGGCTGGCATCTGTTGTTACTATCGTCCAATCTGGCCTGCGAAAGGTCATACCCTTGGACAGATGGACCCGAGAAAGCCACCAGAGAAGAGAATCTCGTGTCTCTTGATCCAGATTTAGTAGAGGGGACAAATCTGAGTAATCCCAATTCCACTGACTTAGCATGCATAATTGCAGCGGTCTGAGATGCAGGCGCGCAAATGGCACTATGTCCATTGCCGCTACCATTAAGCCGATTACTTCCATGCACTGAGCCACTGACGGGCGTGGAATGGAATGAAGGACACGGCAAGCATTTAGAAGTTTTGATAACCTGGACTCCGTCAGGTAAATTTTCATCTCTACAGAATCTATAAGAGTCCCTAGGAAGGAGACTCTTGTGAGTGGTGATAGAGAACTCTTTTCCACGTTCACTTTCCACCCATGCGACCTCAGAAATGCCAGAACTATCTCTGTATGAGACTTGGCAATTTGAAAGCTTGACGCCTGTATCAGGATGTCGTCTAGATACGGAGCCACTGCTATGCCTCGCAGTCTTAGAACTGCCAGAAGTGAGCCCAGAACCTTTGTAAAAATTCTCGGGGCAGTGGCCAACGCGAAGGGAAGAGCTACAAATTGGTAATGCCTGTCTAGAAAGGCAAACCTTAGGAACCGATGATGATCTTTGTGAATCGGTATGTGAAGGTAGGCATCCTTTAAGTCCACTGTGGTCATGTACTGACCCTCTTGGATCATGGGTAGGATGGTCCAAATAGTTTCCATTTTGAATGATGGAACTCTGAGGAATTTGTTTAAGATCTTTAGATCCAAGATTGGTCTGAAGGTTCCCTCTTTCTTGGGAACCACAAACAGATTTGAATAAAATCCCTGTCCTTGTTCCGTCCGCGGAACTGGATGGATCACTCCCATTACTAGGAGGGCTTGCACACAGTTTAGGAATGCCTCTTTCTTTATCTGGTTTGCTGATAACCTTGAAAGATGAAATCTCCCTTGTGGAGGAGAAGCTTTGAAGTCCAGAAGATATCCCTGAGATATGATCTCCAACGCCCAGGGATCCTGAACATCTCTTGCCCACGCCTGGGCGAAGAGAGAAAGTCTGCCCCCCACTAGATCCGTTTCCGGATAGGGGGCCGTTCCTTCATGCTGTCTTGGGGGCAGCAGCAGGCTTTCTGGCCTGCTTGCCCTTGTTCCAGGACTGGTTAGGTTTCCAGGCCTGTCTGGATGAGCAACAGTTCCCTCTTGTTTTGAAGAGGAGGAAGTTGATGCTGCTCCTGCCTTGAAATTTCGAAAGGCACGAAAATTAGACTGTTTGGCCTTTGATTTGGCCCTGTCCTGAGGAAGGGTATGACCCTTGCCTCCAGTAATGTCAGCAATAATTTCCTTCAAGCCAGGCCCGAATAAGGTCTGCCCCTTGAAAGGAATGTTGAGTAATTTAGACTTTGAAGTCACGTCAGCTAACCAGGATTTAAGCCATAGCGCCCTACGCGCCTGGATGGCGAATCCGGAATGCTTAGCCGTTAGTTTAGTCAAATGAACAATGGCATCAGAAACAAATGAGTTAGCTAGCTTAAGCGTTCTAAGCTTGTCAATAATTTCATTCAATGGAGCTGTCTGGATGGCCTCTTCCAGGGCCTCAAACCAGAATGCCGCCGCAGCAGTGACAGGCGCAATGCATGCAAGGGGCTGTAAAATAAAAACTTGTTGAATAAACATTTTCTTAAGGTAACCCTCCAATTTTTTATCCATTGGATCTGAAAAAGCACAACTGTCCTCAACCGGGATAGTGGTACGCTTTGCTAAAGTAGAAACTGCTCCCTCCACCTTAGGGACCGTCTGCCATAAGTCCCGTGTAGTGGCGTCTATTGGAAACATTTTTCTAAATATAGGAGGTGGGGAAAAGGGCACACCGAGTATATCCCACTCCTTGCTAATAATTTATGTAAGCCTTTTAGGTATAGGAAAAACGTCAGTACACACCGGCACCGCATAGTATCTATCCAGCCTACACAATTTCTCTGGAATTGCAACTGTGTTACAGTCATTCAGAGCAGCGAATACCTCCCCAAGCAATACACGGAGGTTCTCAAGCTTAAATTTAAAATTAGAAATCTCTGAATCAGGTTTCCCCGAGTCAGAGATGTCACCCACAGACTGAAGCTCTCCGTCCTCATGTTCTGCATACTGTGACGCAGTATCAGACATGGCTCTAACAGCATTTGCGCACTCTATATCTCTCTTAACCCCAGAGCTATCGCGCTTGCCTCTTAATTCAGGCAATCTAGATAATACCTCTGACAGGGTATAATTCATGATTGCAGCCATGTCCTGCAAGGTAATCGCTATGGGCGTCTCCTCTGACACGTGGGGAGAGTTAGTCGGCATAACTTCTCCCTCGACAGAACCCTCTGGTGATAATTCTTTTATAGATAAAGACTAATACACTAACGAAATTTTTACAGTGTATGTAATAAGTTAGCAGAGCATTGCACCCACTTGCAAATGGATGATTAACCCCTTAATACCAAAAACGGAATAACAAATGACAAAAACGTTTTTTAAACAGTCACAACAACTGCCACAGCTCTACTGTGGCTTTTTACCTCCCTCAATACGACTTTTGAAGCCTTTTGAGCCCTTCACAGAAGTCCTGGATCATGCAGGAAGAAGCTGGATGTCTGTGTCTGTAATTTTTGCTGTGCAAAAAAATGCTAAAATAGGCCCCTCCCACTCATATTACAACAGTGGGAAGCCTCAGGGAACTGTTTCTAGGCAAAATTCAAGCCAGCCATGTGGAAAAAACTAGGCCCCAATAAGTTTTATCACCAAACATATGTATAAAAACGATTAAACATGCCAGCAAACGTTTTAAAATACACTTTTATAAGAGTATGTATCTCTATTAATAAGCCTGATACAAGTCGCTATCACTGCATTTAAGGCTTTACTTACATTACTTCGGTATCAGCAGCATTTTCTAGCAAATTCCATCCCTAGAAAAATATTTTAACTGCACATACCTTATTACAGGAAAACCTGCACGCTATTCCCCCTCTGAAGTTACCTCACTCCTCAGAATATGTGAGAACAGCAAAGGATCTTAGTTACTTCTGCTAAGATCATAGAAAACGCAGGCAGATTCTTCTTCTAAATACTGCCTGAGATAACCAGTACACTCCGGTAACATTTAAAAATAACAAACTTTTGATTGAAGAAATAAACTAAGTATAAAACACCACAGTCCTCTTACGACCTCCATCTTAGTTGAGAGTTGCAAGAGAATGACTGGATATGGCAGTGAGGGGAGGAGCTATATAGCAGCTCTGCTGTGGGTGATCCTCTTGCAACTTCCTGTTGGGAAGGAGAATATCCCACAAGTAATGGATGATCCGTGGACTGGATACACTTAACAAGAGAAAGGGGAAAATACATCTGTGATACATTTTCATTCCATATTTTATTTTGCAAGTTTGTCAAAGGTGATCTCTTGTCCTGCCAGTCCATTCTTGACTCCACTTGTTTCTTACTGAATATTAATAAGTGTGACTCTGAGTACCTCAGACAACTATCTTTCCTCTCTACAGCTGTTTACTTAAAGGGATACTAAACCCATTTTTTTTTTCTTTCATTGTTCAGATAGAGCATGCAATTTTAAGCAACTTTCTAATTTGCTCCTATTATCAATTTTCTTTGTTCTGTTGTTATCTTTATTTGAAAAAGAAGGAATCTAAGCTTAGGAGCCGGCCCATTTTTGGTTCAGAACCTGGGTAGCACCTGCTGATTGGTGGCTACATTTAGACACTAATTAGCAAGTGTTACCCAGGTGCTGAAATAAAAATGGACCGTGCCCTAAGCTTACATTCTTGCTTTTTTCAAATAAAGATACCAAGAGAACCAAAAAAAAATTATAATAGGAGTAAATTACAAAGTTGCTTAAAATTGCATGCTCTATCTGACTCATGAAAGGTTAATTTTGATTAGACTATCCCTTTAATGCCCTGATACAATATACTCTGTCTAACATACACATGCTGTCCTATATCACACACACAGTTGTGAGTTGCAAACACACCTTGTGATATCCTCTATGAGCTGTGCTGGGTCTGGAGGATAAAATTTTACTGTGAAACCAAACTGCCACGGAGCACCTGAAAACACATGAAGGAAATAAATAATCAGTGTGTTAATAAATAGGGGATGCAGACAAAAGAGAGGCTGAAATAGAATGAGAATGCAGAAATGTAGCTGCAATTTATCTTAGCTAAATGAAGACAGTCAAACCAGCAATAGCAGAGATTTCTCCTCAGTGTATTTCATGAACTCACTTCTTATCTGTTTTTTTATTTCCTTAGAGGGATCCAGCCAGTTCTACAAAAAAAAGAGACATGTTAATATAAAGGAATTATCCATTCACCTTCAGGATGAGATTCTGACAGTAATCAGCCAACTCTGACACAAGCACAGCAGCTCTAGGCTCTATCCTGACATTACCACTTCAGAGGTTACACAGATCACAGGATAGCACCTACACTTCCCTTTAAATGATCATTTTTTACTATTAAAAAGTAATAAATAGATAAGCCTGAAATGTATTTGTCATAAAGAAAAGTGAGTAATGCAAAAAACTGCAACAATAACCTCACATTAACTCGCTATTCTTTTTTTTTATAAAGAGACAGTAGACACCTTGTAGACACAATATTTTTCTGTTGTCTTTCAATAAATTAACATACTAGAGGGTGAACATTTTTGAATGCACCAACACCTTGCCTGCTCTACCACTTGCATTATTTGGAGGAACCAATACAGAATTCAAAGTGAAATAGGCACTGTTAGTCACTGTGTCAGCAAAATAGCCATTGTTTTACCATTTCTTATCAGATATTATCTGCTGAGACCATTAGGGATGTGGCAGGGTTAGACTTGTGCCATGTGTTTTTCCAAACCTCAGAATTGGAAAAACATAATTTATGCTTACCTGATAAATTTATTTCTCTTGTAGTGTATCCAGTCCACGGATCATCCATTACTTATGGAATATATTCTCCTTCCCAACAGGAAGCTGCAAGAGTCCACCCACAGCAAAGCTGCTATATAGCTCCTCCCCTAACTGCCATATTCAGTCATTCGACCGAAAACATGCAGAGAAAGGAAAAACCATAGGGTGCAGTGGTGACTGTAGTTCAAATGAAAAAATTACCTGCCTTAAAGTGACAGGGCGGGCCGTGGACTGGATACACTACAAGAGAAATAAATTTATCAGGTAAGCATAAATTATGTTTTCTCTTGTTAAGTGTATCCAGTCCACGGATCATCCATTACTTATGGAATACCAATACCAAAGCTAAAGTACACGGATGATGGGAGGGACAAGGCAGGTACTTAAACGGAAGTTACCACTGCCTGTAAAAAACCCTTTCTCCCAAAAATAGCCTCCGAAGAAGCAAGGTATCAAATTTGTTAAATTTGAAAAGTATGAAGCGCAGACCAAGACTCCGTCTTGTAAATCTGTTCAACAGAAGCCACATTTAAAAAAGGCCCAAGTGAAAACCACAGCTCTAGTAGAATGAGCTGTAATCCCTTCAGGAGGCTGCTGTCCAGCAGTCTCATAAGCTAAATGAATTATGCTTTTTAACCAAAAAGACAGAGAGGCTGCTGAAGTCTTTTGACCTCTCCTCTGTCCAGAATAGACAACAAACAAGGTGAACGTTTGATGAAAACTGTAGTAGCTTGTAAGTAAAACTTTAAAGCACAAACCACGTCCAATATTGTGTAATAGACGTTCCTTCTTTGAGGAAGGATTAGGATACAAGCATGGAACAACTATCTCTTGAGTGATGTACTTGTTAGATACCACCTTAGGAAAAAACCCAGGTTGGTACGCAGGACTACCTTATCCTTACGAAGGACCATATAAGGAGAATCACATTGTAACACAGATAACTTGGAGACTCTACGAGTCGAGGAATTAGCTACCCAAAAGGAACTTTCCAAGATAAAGATTGATATCTATGGAACAAAAAAGGTTCAAACGGAACTTCTTGAAGAACCTTAAGAATCAGGTTTAAGCTCCATGGCGGAGCAACAGTTTTAAACACAGGCTTGGATCTAACCAAAGCCAGACGCTTGTGCAAAAAAATAGACAGAGTAAAAATCTGTCCCCTTTTAAGGAATTAGCTGACAACCCTTTTCTCAAAAACATCTTGGAGAAAAGATAATATCCTGGGAATCCAGACTTTACTCCATGAGTAACCCTTGGATTCATAACAATCAGATATTTACACCATATCTATGTTCAATTTTCCTAGAGACAGGCTTTCATGTCTGTATTAAGGTATCAATGACTGACTCGGAGAAGCCATGCTTTGATAACATCAAGCGTTCAGTCTCCAGGCAGTCCATCTCAGATTGATTCTATTTAGATGGTTGAAAGGACCCTGAGGTAGAGGGACCTGTCTCAGAAGCAGAGACCGTGATGGAAAGGATGACATGTCCACCAGATCTGCATACCAGGTCCTGCGTGGCTACGCAGGCGCTGTCAAAAACACCAAAGCCCTCTCCTGCTTGGTCTTGACCTCCGGAGGAAATCCCACTCCCCCGGAAGAAAAGTCTGACGACTTAGAAAATCCACCTCCCAGTTCTCAACACCTGGGATATGGATAGCTGATAGACAAGAGTGAGTCTCTGTCCAGTGAATTATTGTAAGACTTCTAACATCGCTAGGGAACTTCTGTTCCCCCTTGATGGCTGATGTAAGCCACAGTCGTGTATATTGTCCGACTGAGTATGATGTACCTCAGAGTTGCTAACTGAGGCCAAGTCTGAAGAGCATGGAATATCACTCCCAGTTCCAGAATATTTATTAGAAGGAGGGTCTCCTCCTAAGTCCACTATCCCTGAGCCTTCAGGGAGTTCCAGACTGCATCCCAACCTAAAAGGCTGGCATCTATTGTAACAATTGTCCCATCTGACCTGCGGAAGGTCATACCCTTGGACAGATGGACCCGACATAGTCACCAGAGAAGAGAATCTCTGGTCTCTTGGTCCAGGTTTAACAGGGGGACAAATCTGTGTAATCCCCGTTCCTCTGACTGAGCATGCATAGTTGCAGCGGTCTGAAATGTAGACGTGCAAACGGTACTATGTCCCTTGCTACTACCATTAAGCCGATTTCATTCATGTAATGAGCCACCGAAGGGCGCGGATGGGATGAAAAAACACGGCAGAAATTTAGAAACTTTGACAACCTGGACTCCGTCAGGTAAATTTTCATTTCTACAGAATCTATCAGAGTCCCTAGGAGGGAAACCCTTGAGATTGGGGATAGAGAACTCTTTCCTTGTTCACTTTCCACCCATGTGATCTCAGAAATGCCAGTACTACGTCCGTATGAGACTGGGCAATTTGGATGTTTGACGCCTGTATCAGGATGTCGTCTAAATAAGGGGCCACTTCTATGCCCCGCGGTCTAAGGACCGCCAAAGCGACCCCAGAACCTCCATAAAGATTCTTGGGGCTGTAGATATCCCAAAGGAAAGAGCTACAAACTGGTAATGCCTGTCTAGAAAGGCAAACCTGAAAAACAATGGTGATCTTTATGCATCACAATGTGAGGATAAGCATCCTTCAAATCCATTGTAGTCCTCTATTGACTCTCCTGGATCATAGTTAAGATGGTACGAATAGTTTCCATCTTAAATTACGGAATTCTGAGGAATTTGTTTAAGATCTTTAGATCCAAAATAGGTCTGAAGGTTCCCTCTCCTTGGGAACCACAAACAGATTTGAGTAAAAACTCTGTCCCTGTTCCTCTCTTGGAACTGGATGGATCTCGTACACAATGTAAGAATGCCTCCTTCTTTATCTGGTTTGCAGATAATTGTGAAAGGCGAAATCTCCCCTTTTTTGGGGGGGGAATCTTTGAAATCCAGAAGATATCTCTGGGATATAAATTCCAATGCCTAGGGATCCTGGGCATCTCTTGCCCACGCCTGGGCGAAGAATGAAAGTCTGCCCCCTATAGGATCCGTTACCGGATAGGGGTCCGTTCCTTCATGCTGCCTTAGAGGCAGCAGCAGGCTCCTTGGCCTGCTTATCTTTGTTCCAGGTCCGATTGTCTCCAGACCGCCTTGGACTGAGCAAAAATTCCCTCTTGTTTTGCCTTAGAGGAAGAGGATGCCACACCTGCCCTGAAGTTTTTAAAAGGCACGAAAATTAGACCTTTTTTTTTTTTTTTTTTTGGCCCTTGATTTGGACCTATCCTGAGGAAGGGCATGACCTTTTCCTCCAGTGATATAAGCAATAATCTCCCTCAAACCAGGCCCGAATAGGGTCTGCCCCTTGAAG
Source organism: Bombina bombina (assembly GCF_027579735.1). Lineage (NCBI taxonomy): Eukaryota > Metazoa > Chordata > Amphibia > Anura > Bombinatoridae > Bombina > Bombina bombina. Next base: position 1,020,624,829 of record NC_069499.1, on the reverse strand, counting down.
GGAAGTTAAGTAGCTTATTTATTAAAGTCACAACAGCTGACCATGATATAAGCCATAGCGCTCTGCGCGCCAGTATAGTAAAAAACAGAATTCTTAGCCGTTAGTCTAGTCAAATGAACAAGGCATCAGAAAACAAAGGAATTGGCTAGCATAAGCTTGTCAAATATATTCATCCAATGGAGTCGCTTAACTGTAAAGCCTCATCAAGAGACTCAACCCAGAACGTCGCAGCAGCAGTGACAGAAGCAATGTATGCAAGGGGCTGCAGGATAAAACCCTGTTGAATAAACATTTTTTATCCATTGGATCTAAAAAGCACAACTGTCCTCGTCAGAGGTAGTGGTACGCTTAGCTAGAGTAGAAACTCTTCTCTCCACCTTAGGAACTGTCTGCCAGAAGTCCCGTGTGGTGGTAACTATTAGAAAACATTCTTCTAAAAAATAGGAGGGGAAGAGAACGGCACACCTGGTCTATCCCATTCCTTATTAAAAAAAAATTTTAGTAAACCTCTTTAGGTATTGGAAAAACATCAGTACACACCGGCACTGCATATTATTTATCCAGTCTACACAATTTCTCTGGCCCTGCGATTGTACACATTCATTCAGAGCAGCCAAAGCCTCCCTGAGCAACAAGTGGAGGTTCTCAAGCATAAATTTTAAATGTAGAAATATCAGAATCAGGTTAAATCATCTTCCCTGAGTCAAAAAAAAATCACCCACAGACTAAGCATATTGTGAGGTAGTATCATACATGGTTCTTAAAGCGTCTGTATGCTCTGTATCTACCCCCAGAGCTAACTGCTTTCCTTTAATTTCAGGTAGTCTGACTAATACTGCTGCCAGAATATTATTCACCACCTTTGCCATGTCTTGTAAAATAAACGCTATGGGCGCCCTTGATGTACTTGGCGCCATTTGAGCGTGAGTCCCTGAAGCGGGAGTCGAAGGGTCTGACACGTGGGGAGAGTTAGTCGGCATAACTTTCCCCTCGACAGAATCCCCTGGTAAAAGAAACGCTATGGGTGCCCTTGATGTACTTGGCGCCATTTGAGCGTGAGTCCCTAAAGCGGGAGTCAAATGGTCTGACACGTGGGGAGAGTTAGTCGGCATAACTACCCCCACGACAGAATCCTCTGGTGATAATGTTTTTAAAGACAAAAAATGATCTTTATTGTTTAACATGAAATCAGTACATCTGGTACACATTCTAAGATGGGGTTCCACCATGGCTTTAAAACATAATGAACACAGAGCTTCCTCTATGTTAGACATGTTAGAACAGACTAATAATGAGACTAGTAAGCTTGGAAAACACTTTATATCAAGTTAACAAGCAAATATATAAAACGTTACTGTGCCCTTAAGAGAAACAAATTTTGTCAAAATTTGAAAAACAGTGAAAAAAAGGCAGTAAAACAAACGAAATTTTTACAGTACATGTAATAAGGTAACAGAGCATTGCACCCACTTGCAAATGGATGATTAACCCCTTAATGCAAAAAACAGATAAAAAAAAAAAACGACATAGACGTTTTTAAAAACAGACACAACAAACTGCCACAGCCAACAGTGGGAAGCTTCAGTTAACTGTTTCTATGCAAAATTTAAGCCAGCCATGTGGAAAAAACTTAGGCCCCAATAAGTTTTATCACCAAACATATGTTAAAAAACGATTAAACATGCCAGCAAACGTTTTAAAACACATTTTTACAAGAGTATGTATCTCTATTAATAAGCCTGATACCAGTCGCTTTTACTGCATTTAAGGCTATACCAACATTACAGTGTTATCACCAATGTACGTTAAAAAACGATTAAACATGCCAGCAAACGTTTTAAAACACATTTTTATAAGAGTATGTATCTCTATTAATAAGCCTGATACCAGTCGCTATCGCTGCATTTAAGGCTTTACTTACATTACTTCGGTATCAGCAGTATTTTCTTAGTCAATTCCATTCCTAGAAAAATATTTTACTGCACATACCTTATCTGCAGGAAAACCTGCACGCCATTCCCCCTCTGAAGTACCTCACTCCTCAGAATGTGTGAGAACAGCAAATGGATCTTAGTTACGTCTGCTAAGATCATAGAAAAACGCAGGCAGATTCTTCTTCCAAATACTGCCTGAGATAAACAGCACACTCCGGTGCCATTTAAAAATAACAAACTTTTGATTGAAGAATAAACTAAGTAGAAAGCACCACAGACTCTCACGACCTCCTATCTATGTTGAGGCTTGCAAGAGAATGACTGAATATGGCAGTTAGGGGAGGAGCTATATAGCAGCTTTGCTGTGGGTGGACTCTTGCAGCTTCCTGTTGGGAAGGAGAATATATTCCATAAGTAATGGATGATCCGTGGACTGGATACACTTAATAAGAGAAATTGCAAAGTTGTTTGACAATGCATAACTAAAATTGTATATTAAAATCTCAGGCCACTTTTACATTGTTGCCAATAATAAGCAGTTGTAAAAATCTTTTAATCTTGGCTCTCAAAATCCCAGCCAGTTTACATACTTTTTTGTTCTAAAAGTGGAAAACATAAATGCACTAATACGTTTAACTACTTTATTATTGCAAATGCAGCTATCTGTCAGTAGTGCATTGCTGTTGCTGAGGATATGTACATATTCTTTTATCAAAGGATACCAAGAGAACTAAGTTAATTTGATAAAAGAAGTGAATTTAAAAGTGTCTTAAAATGTCATGCTCTATCTGAATCATGCAAATTTAATTTTGACTTTTAAGTTCATTTAACCCCTTAACCCCTTAGTGACCAGAGCACTTTTCCATTTTCTGTCCGTTTGGGACCAAGGCTATTTTTACATTTCTGCGGTGTTTGTGTTTAGCTGAAATTTTCCTCTTCCTCATTTACTGTACCCACACATATTATATACCGTTTTTCTCGCCATTAAATGGACTTTCTAAAAATACCATTATTTTCATCATATCTTATCATTTACTATAAAAAAAAATATAAAATATGAGGAAAAATGGAAAAAACCACACTTTTTCTAACTTTGAACCCCAAAATCTGTTACATATCTACAACCACCAAAAAACACCCATGCTAAATAGTTTCTAAATTTTGTCCTGAGTTTAGAAATACCAAATGTTAACATGTTCTTTGCTTTTTTTGTAACTTATAGGGCCATAAATACAAGTAGCACTTTGCTATTTTCAAACCATTTTTTTTCAAAATTAGCGCTAGTTACATTGGGACACTGATATCTTTCAGGAATCCCTGAATATCCATTGACATGTATATATTTTTTTTTAGAAGACATCCCAAAGTATTGATCTAGGCCCATTTTGGTATATTTCATGCCACCATTTCACTGCCAAATGCGATCAAATACAAAAAATCGTTCACTTTTTCACAATTTTTTTCACAAACTTTCAGTTTCTCACTGAAATTATTTACAAACTGCTTGTGCAATTATGGCATAAATGGTTGTAAATTCTTCTCTGGGATCCCCTTTGTTCAGAAATATTAGACATATATGGCTTTGGCATTGCTTTTTGGTAATTAGAAGGCCGCTAAATGCCACTGCGCACCACACGTGTATTATGCCCAGCAGTGAAGGGGTTAATTAGGGAGCATGTAGGGAGCTTCTAGGGTTAATTTTAGCTTTAGTGTAGTGTAGTAGACAACCCCAAGTATTGATCTAGGCCCATTTTGGTATATTTCATGCCACCATTTCACCGCCAAATGCGATCAAATTAAAAAAAACGTTACATTTTTCACAATTTTAGGTTTCTCACTGAAATAATTTACAAACAGCTTGTGCAATTATGGCACAAATGGTTGTAAATGCTTCTCTGGGATCCCCTTTGTTCAGAAATAGCAGACATATATGACTTTGGCGTTGCTTTTTGGTAATTAGAATGCTGCTAAATGGCGCTGCGCATCACACGTGTATTATGGCTAGCAGTGAAGGGGTTAATTAGGTAGCTTGTAGGGAGCTTGCAGGGTTAATTTTAGCTTTAGTGTAAAGATCAGCCTCCCACCTGAAACATCAGACCCCCTGATCCCTCCCAAACATCTCTCTTCCCTCCCCTACCCCACAAATGTCCCCGCCATCTTAAGTACTGGCAGAAACTCTGCCAGTACTAAAATAAAAGGAAAATTTGGGCTTTTTTGTGCATTTTTTTTGCATATTTACATATGCTTCTGTGTAGGATCCCCCTTAGCCCCCAACCTCACTGATCCCCCACCAAACAGCTCTCTAACCCTCCCCCTCTGACTTAATGTGCGCCATCTTGGGTACTGGCAGCTGTCTGCCAGTACCCATTTTAGTGAATAATATGCTTTTTTCTCTTGTTAAGTGTGTTCAGTCCACGGGTCATCCATTACTTATGGAATATATTCTCTCCCCAACAGGAAATTGCAAGAGGATCACCCAATCAGAGCTGCTACATAGCTCCTCCCCTCACATGTCATATTCAGTCATTCTCTTGCAACTGAAAAGATAGGACGTTGTGAGAGGTTCTGTGGTGTTTTTACACTTCAATCAAAAGTTTGTTATTTTAAAATGACACCGGAGTGTGTTGTTTATTCTCAGGCAGTATTTGGAAGAAGAATCTGCCTGCGTTTTCTATGATCTTAGCGGCAGTAACTAAGATCCACTGGCTGTTCTCGCATATTCTGAGGAGTGAGGTAACTTTCAGAAGGGAATGGCGTGCGGGGAACCCTGCAAACAAGGTATGTGCAGTAAATTATTTTTCTATGGAATGGAATTGACTAAGAAAATACTGCTGATACCGATGTAATGTAAGTAAAAGCCTTTAATACAGTGAGAGCGACTGTTAACAGGCTGATTTAAATATATACAGTAAAGTAATTTTCTAAGGAATGGAATTTGACTGAGAAAATGCTATTAATACTGAAGTGATGTTATAAGCCTTAAATGCAGTAGGAAGACTGGTATCAGGCTTATCAATAGAGATACAAGCTCATTAAAAAAGGGATGTTTAAAACGATTTTACTGGCATGTTTATTCGTTTTGTGAGGTACATTGGTGATAAAACTTGTTGGGGCATAAAATTTTTCCACATGGCTGACAATATTTCTGCATAGAAACAGTTAACTGAAACTCCCAATATTGTAATATTGAGTAGGAGGGGCCTATTTTAGCGCTCTTTTGACGCAGTAAAAAATTCAGGCTCTGTCTTCCTGCTTCCTTCTGCTTGACCCGGGTCGTCTCCAGACTGCTTAAGGGACTTCATAAGTCATTTTGAGGGAGGTAATCAGTCACAGCAGACCTGTGACAGTGGTTTTTTTGACTGTATTAATAAACGTTTTTTTGCTTATAAAAACCATTTGGGTTTTAAGGGGTTAATCATCCATTTGCAAGTGGGTGCAATGCTCTGCTAACTTAATACATTTACTGTGAAAATTTGTTTGCTATAACTGATTTGGTTCATTGTTATTTCAACTGTGACAGTTTTCTGTGCTTCTTAAAGGCACAGTAGCGTTTTTCTTTATTACTTGAAAAATTATTTACAGTGTTTTCCAAGTCTGCTAGTCTTATTGCTAGTCTGTTTAAACATGTCTGACACAGATGAATCTGTTTGTTCACTATGTTTAAAGGCCACTGTGGAGCCCCACAGAAACATGTGTACTAAATGTATTGCTTCCACTTTAAAAAATAAAGGTCAGTCTTTATCTATAAAGGAATTATCACCAGACAACGAGGGGGAAGTTATGCCGACTAACTCTCCTCACGTGTCAGTACCTTCGCCTCCCGCTCAGGAGGCGCCTGATATTGTGGCGCCAAGTGCATCAGGGACGGCCATACAAATCACCTTACAGGACATGGCTAATATTATGAATAATACCCTGACAGAAGTATTATCTAAATTGCCAGAATTAAGAGGCAAGCGCGATTGCTCTGGGGTAAGAATAGAGCGCGCTGGTGCTACAAGAGCCATGTCCGATACTGCGTCACAGTTTGCAGAACATGAGGACGGAGAGCTTCATTCTGTAGGTGACGGATCTGATCCAGGGAAACCGGATTCAGAGATCTCTAATTTTAAATTTAAGCTTGAGAACCTCCGTGTATTGCTAGGGGAGGTTTTAGCGGCTCTGAATGACTGTAACACAGTTGCGATTCCAGAGAAATTATGTAGGCTGGATAGATACTATGCAGTACTGGTGTGTACCGACGTTTTTCCTATACCTAAAAGGCTTACAGAAATTATTAGCAAGGAGTGGGATAGACCTGGTGTGCCCTTTTCCCCACCTCCTATATTTAGAAAAATGTTTCCAATAGACGCCACTACACGGGACTTATGGCAGACGGTCCCTAAGGTGGAGGGAGCAGTTTCTACTTTAGCCAAGCGTACTACTATCCCGGTGGAGGATAGTTGTGCTTTTTCAGATCCAATGGATACAAAATTGGAAGGTTACCTTAAGAAAATGTTTGTTCAACAAGGTTTTATCTTACAGCCCCTTGCATGCATTGCACCTGTCAATGCTGCTGCGGCATTTTGGTTTGAGTCTCTAGAAGAGGCCATTCACTCAGCTCCATTGGATGAAATTATGGACAAGCTTAAAGCACTTAAGCTAGCTAATGCATTTGTTTCTGATGCCATTGTACATCTAACTAAACTAACGGCTAAGAATTCCGGTTTTGCCATTCAAGCGCGCAGAGCGTTATGGCTTAAATCCTGGTCAGCTGATGTGACTTCTAAATCTAAATTACTTACTATTCCTTTCAAGGGGCAAACCTTATTCGGGCCCGGCTTGAAAGAAATTATCGCTGACATTACGGGAGGTAAGGGTCATACTCTTCCTCAGGATAAGGCCAAATCAAAGGCCAAACAGTCTAATTTTCGTGCCTTTCGAAACTTCAAGGCAGGAGCAACGTCAACTTCCTCAGCCCCAAAACAGGAAGGAAACGTTGCTCGTTACAGACAGGCCTGGAAAACTAACCAGTCCTGGAACAAGGGCAAGCAGGCCAGAAAACCTGCTGCTGCCCCTAAGACAGCATGAAGGGATGGCCCCCTATCCGTAAACGGATCTAGTGGGGGGCAGACTTTCTCTCTTCGCCCAGGCGTGGGCAAGAGATGTCCAGGATCCCTGGGCGTTGGAGATCATATCTCAGGGATATCTTCTGGACTTCAAGGCTTCTCCTCCTCTAGGGAGATTTCATCTTTCAAGGTTATCAGAAAACCAAATAAAGAAAGAGGCATTCCTATGTTGCGTACAAGACCTCATAGTAATGGGAGTGATCCACCCAGTTCCGTGAACGGAACAAGGACAGGGATTTTATTCAAATCTGTTCGTGGTTCCCAAGAAAGAGGGTACCTTCAGGCCAATTTTGGACCTAAAGATTTTAAACAAATTCCTAAGAGTTCCATCATTCAAAATGGAAACTATTCGGACTATCCTACCCATGATCCAAGAGGGTCAGTACATGACCACGGTGGATTTAAAGGATGCCTACCTTCACATACCGATTCACAAAGATCATCATCGGTTCCTAAGATTTGCCTTCCTAGACAGGCATTACCAGTTTGTAGCTCTTCCCTTCGGGTTGGCTACGGCCCCGAGAATCTTTACAAAGGTGCTGGGCTCTCTTCTGGCGGTTCTAAGACCGCGAGGCATAGCGGTGGCTCCGTATCTAGACGACATCCTGATACAGGCGACAAGCTTGCAAATTGCCAAGTCTCATACAGAGATAGTTCTGGCATTTCTAAGATCGCATGGGTGGAAGGTGAACGTGGAAAAGAGTTCTCTATCACCTCTCACAAGAGTCTCCTTCCTAGGGACTCTGATAGATTCTTTAAAAATGAAAATTTACCTGACGGAGGCCAGGTTATCAAAACTCTTAAATGCTTGCCGAGTCCTTCATTCCATTCCACGCCCGTCAGTGGCTCAGTGCTTAATGGTAGCGGCAATGGACATAGTGCCATTTGCGCGCCTGCATCTCAGACCGCTGCAATTATGCATGCTAAGTCAGTGGAATGGGGAATACTCAGATTTGTCCCCTCTACTAAATCTGGATCAAGAGACCAGAGATTCTCTTCTCTGGTGGTTATCTCGGGTCCATCTGTCCAGGGGCATGACCTTTCGCAGGCCAGATTAGACGATTGTAACAACAGATGCCAGCCTCCTAGGCTGGGACGCAGTCTGGAATTCCCTGAAGGCTCAGGGATCCTGGACTCAGGAGGAGAAACTCCTCCCAATAAATATTCTGGAGCTAAGGGCAATATTCAACGCTCTTCTAGCTTGGCCTCAGCTAGCAACCCTGAGGTTCATCAGATTTCATTCGGACAACATCACGACTGTGGCTTATATCAACCATCAAGGGGGAACCAAGAGTTCCCTAGCGATGTTGGAAGTCTCAAAGATAATTCGTTGGGCAGAGTCTCACTCTTGCCACTTGTCAGCGATCCACATCCCAGGAGTGGAGAACTGGGAGGCGGACTTTCTAAGTCGTCAGACTTTTCATCCGGGGGAGTGGGAACTCCATCCGGAGGTATTTGCTCAACTGGTCCATCGTTGGGGCAAACCAGATCTGGATCTCATGGCGTCTCGCCAGAATGCCAAACTTCCTCTTTTCGGTTCCAGGTCCAGGGACCCGGGAGTGAAGCTGATAGATGCTCTAGCAGCTACTTGGTTCTTCAGCATGGCTTATGTGTTTCCACCGTTTCCTCTGCTCCCTCGACTGATTGCCAAGATCAAACAGGAGAGAGCATCGGTGATCCTGATAGCACCTGCGTGGCCACGCAGGACCTGGTATTCAGACCTAGTGGTCATGTCGTCTTGTCCTCCATGGACTCTACCTTTGAGGAAAGACCTTCTAATACAAGGTCCTTTCAATCATCCAAATCTAATTTCTCTGAGATTGACTGCGTGGAGATTGAACGCTTGATCCTATCAAAGCGTGGTTTCTCCGAGTCAGTTATTGATACTTTGATACAGGCACGAAAGCCTGTTACCAGAAAAATCTACCATAAGATATGGCGTAAATACCTGTATTGGTGCGAATCCAAGAGTTACTCGTGGAGTAAGGTTAGGATTCCAAGGATATTGTCTTTTCTCCAAGAGGGTTTGGAAAAAGACTTATCAGCTAGTTCTTTAAAGGGACAGATTTCTGCTTTGTCTATTCTTTTGCATAAGTGTCTGGCAGAAGTTCCAGACATCCAGGCTTTTTGTCAAGCGTTAGCTAGGATTAAGCCTGTGTTTAAAACTGTTGCTCCTCCGTGGAGCTTAAACTTGGTTCTTAAAGTGCTTCAAGGAGTTCCGTTTGAACCCCTTCATTCCGTTGATATTAAACTTTTATCTTGGAAAGTTCTATTTTTGATGGCTATTTCCTCGGCTCGAAGAGTCTCGGAATTGTCTGCCTTACACTGTGATTCTCCTTATCTGATTTTTCATTCAGACAAGGTAGTTCTGCGTACTAAACCTGGGTTTTTACCTAAGGTAGTCTCTAACAGAAATATCAATCAGGAGATTGTTGTTCCGTCATTATGTCCTAATCCTTCTTCAAGGAAGGAACGACTTTTGCATAATCTGGATGTAGTCCGTGCTCTGAAATTCTATTTACAGGCAACTAAAGATTTTCGTCAAACTTCTTCCCTGTTTGTCGTTTACTCTGGACAGAGGAGAGGTCAAAAAGCTTCGGCAACCTCTCTCTCCTTTTGGCTTCGTAGCATAATACGTTTAGCCTATGAGACTGCTGGACAGCAGCCCCCTGAAAGAATTACAGCTCATTCCACTAGAGCTGTGGCTTCCACCTGGGCCTTTAAGAATGAGGCTTCTGTTGAACAGATTTGCAAGGCTGCGACTTGGTCTTCGCTTCACACTTTTTCAAAATTTTACAAATTTGACACTTTTGCTTCTTCGGAGGCTGTTTTTGGGAGAAAGGTTCTACAGGCAGTGGTTCCTTCCGTTTAAGTGCCTGCCTTGTCCCTCCCATCATCCGTGTACTTGGCTTTGGTATTGGTATCCCATAAGTAATGGATGACCCGTGGACTGAACACACTTAACAAGAGAAAACATAATTTATGCTTACCTGATAAATGTATTTCTCTTGTAGTGTGTTCAGTCCACGGCCCGCCCTGTCTTTTTAAGGCAGATCTAAATTTTATTTAATACTTCAGTCACCACTGCACCCTATGGTTCCTCCTTTCTCGCCTTGTTTTGGTCGAATGACTGAATATGACATGTGAGGGGAGGAGCTATGTAGCAGCTCTGATTGGGTGATCCTCTTGCAATTTCCTGTTGGGGAGAGAATATATTCCATAAGTAATGGATGACCCGTGGACTGAACACACTACAAGAGAAATAAATTTATCAGGTAAGCATAAATTATGTTTTTTATTAAAAAATGTCCCTTTTCTGTAGTGTAGCTCCCCCCCCCCCCCCAATACCAACCCCCCACCCCTTCCAGATCCCTTAGATGCTTTGGAAAAAATAAGTATTTAATTTTATTTGACATTTTACTTTTAAATTTTTTTCTGTAGTGTAGCGGTTCCCACCCGCTCCCGCCCCGTGCACGCGCCCGCCCGCCACCCCCTGTGCACGCGCGCGCCCGTGCGCGCCCCCGAAGGCTCCGCCCCCGATCCCGCCCCCCTCCACCTTCCAGATCTCACCGATGGCCGCCCACCCGCCTCCGAAGTCGGCTCCCACCCACCAACGATACCGGCCATCGATGTCCGGTGCAGAGAGGGCCACAGATTGGCTCTCTCTGCATCGGATGGCCAAGGGGGGTTATTGCAGGATGCCTCCATATCGAGGCATCACTGCAATAACCGGAAAGCAGCTGGAAGCGAGCAGGATCGCTTCCAGCTGCTTTCCAGACCAAGGACGTACGCCACACGTCCTCGGTCATTAACTGCATTTTTTTTGAGGACGTGTGGCGTACGTCCTTGGTCGTTAAGGGGTTAATGACCGGCATACGTGACCGTGGCACGGTTGTTAAGGGGTTTACTAGCTCAGCTTTGACAACAGCAGCGAAGCTGCGCTAGTACTGCATGCCTCACTTCTGTAGGAATGCAGATATAGCGTAGTTTTGCTTACATCGGCAAGACCTGCGCTATTTTCAAGGCCACATACGGGGTATGTGAACGACCGTCTGTGGTCATAAAGGGATTAAGATTCAAGGCAATTCCAATCCATTAGAAAATATAACATTAGAGAAGCCATTTGAGTTAGCGAAGTTGGTGCAAATATAATAGAATAATCTGATTTTAAAAAAACATGAGAAACGTGTCTCTTTAAGCCTTCTGAAGGAGTGTTCAAAGTAACAAAAAATGTGTCAAAAGGAAACATGACAGCTAATTAAAGGGATATGAAACACAATTTTTTTCTTTAATGATTCAGACAGAGAATGCCATTTCAAGCAACTTTCTAATTTACTCCTATCATCAATTTTTCTTTGTTCTCTTGGTAGCTTTATTTGAAAAGCAGGAATGTAAGCTTAGGAGCCGGCCCTTTTTCGGTTCAGCGCCTGGGCAGCGCTTGCTGATTATAGTCACCAAAGCATTTTAATACCTATGTTTAGACATTTATAACATTAGCGTTCCCTGTAGGCTCAGCTTGTTTTTATGGGCATTACCTTGAGAACAACAGCTGTTTTAAGTACAAGCATAAACATGAAGGAACAATTTACCTACATGCAATACTCTGCCATAGGCATAACAAGTCATTTGAAACACATTAAGGAAAAACAATTACAATTTTGACTTTTATGTCTCTTTAAAATTCATGTTCAAGAGGTCAAAGCAATTAAATATGAAAAATCATGTAAATATCTGCTGGAAAAGTCTACTTGAAAATGTTTATTAGTTAAAAAGATAAATATATTATATATTTATTACCCTTTTTTAACTATATGGCACACATGAACTAGCTTTGTCTAGCTGTAAAAAATGCACTGAGATAAGCGGATGCCTTCAAGGGCTTAGACATTAGAATATGAGACTACCTAGGTTTAGCTTTCAACCAAGAATACCAAAAGAACAAAGCAAACTTGATGATAAAAATAAATTGGAAGGTTGTTTAAACTTGCATTCCCTATTTGAATCATGAAAGTTTAATTTTGACTACACTGTCCCTTTAACTATGCATACATTTAAAAACCTTGAGGAGAATGGATTATAACAAGGTACGCTAATGTGTAATAATTGTATAAAATCTGAAAAGCCTGCCAAAAGCCATGCAGTGCACTGCACAAAGGAATTCTGATGGATTCGCCATTGTTATAATAATAAAGTGGAATTAAACACATTATCGCTTTATACTTGCAATTCATCTAACAATATTTAATGTGCAAACAAAATACTGATTGTTAGTCATAGTCATTTAACATTTAATGTAGAATGGTAATAAAAACGGATACTAGAGCAGACATCTCTGGAGGCAAATCCTGGTATTAGTTCAGCCATGACTCTGGTGGCATCTGAAGTCATCTCTTGTTTCCTGACATTAGTGCAGCCACCTCTGGGATAAGAACTTTACACTCACCTTTTGACTCTCTGAGTCACAAAACGTCAAGCCAAAGTAATCTTTCTCTAGAAGGTTCAGGTGCTCGCAAACTGTCTCAAAAAGTACTTGACCCCGGGCATGTTTCTATAAAGTTAGAGAAAGGACATCTGAGTTTGTCATTAGGTTAGAAGCGAATCAAAACCATTCATTCATTCAACAGTCATCTTATGCTTCTTCCACCATCCATCATTTTACATGGGATTTTATCATCATACATAACTGCATTTCTTCAATGCATAAGCACAAAAACTTTATGATCTTTTTCCCTATACAACTATATTAACCCCCACATGTTCTTTCTTCTATAGCCATGCCAAACCCCCATGCATCTTACCTCAATATCTACAACAAAACCATGTGCTTCTAAACCAAATCATCCTACCCAACCACTGTATCTGTCCCTTTAAAACCGTACCAAACCTCTTTGCCTGCTTCATCATAATCACACCACTGTGATTCTTTCATAAAATCCCTTTGTCTCTTCCATGAGCAATCACACAATTTTGATTTTCTGCTTCCATCAACAAATATACGTCCATACCCATACATAATCATACTAAATGTTGATTCTTCTGGCAACAACCAAAATAAACCTATGTGCAATTTGTAAACAATTACTGCAAATTCAAGTACCTCTTATGTCAACAGCTATAGCAAACTACATTTCTTTGTCTCCTGGTCCTCCTCTGTAAACTCTATATAACCATATCCAAACTGCTACACCTTCTTCACCAACAATCATTTTAATCTACAAAGACACTTCGATTAACAATCATACCTTCAAGCGTATTATTATATAAATAGCTCTTTTCTTGTTCTGGTGTATAAATGATTAATTCTGTGACTGTTAGCACAAAGTGGGGATTCTTAATAATCTAATAGTTGTGCAACCTACATCTACTTATTTATTTCGAAATGCAAATTACTAATATCATGCACCAGATCTATCCTGTACATTACAGGTGTTTGCATTGATACCTTTGTACTGTGTGAAATGACAATAACAATTTACGTGAGTGTAATTCATTTTTTCAGTTTCTAAATAATCACAAAACTTTATAATGAATTATTTATCTATTTGAACTGGGGCATTATAGGTATATGTGCATGTGTGTTATTTATATGCATTACACTGTAAAAAATATTATAATTTTTTTCCAACTTAGTTTATTGTAAAAACATGATTTTTCATTTTGAGAGGTTTTGCTCTCGACACAGTATGGGATGTTAATATTTCACAGGAGAAAGTGGCCTCTACTTTTATCATTTACAATAGTGGTCTATAACGGTCTCACACGGTAAATCGTTCTTTGGTAAAATGGTAAAATTTACAACATTGAGCCACGTCATACATTTAAAAAAACTGAGAGCACTCACTGTACAGAACAGAAATAGCAGTTTTACATTAATGAAATGGCTCAATAGTTTCAATGTTGTAAATGTTACCATTTTACCCAGGCACGAGTTTACAGTGTGAAACCGTTAAAGCCCACTATTGTAAATCGGAAAAGTAGAGGCCACTTTCTTCAGTGAGAATTTAAAGTTGATTCAAGAGAAAAAGCAAGTTTTTTACAATTAGGAAGTTTAACCTCATAGATGTGCATGAAGAGCCCATGGGGCCGAATTATCAAGCCGAATGGAGCTTGATGCCCCTGTTTCCGCGCGAGCCTTCAGGCTTGCTGGAAAAAGCAGTTATGAAGAAGCGGTCTTAAGACCGCTGCTCCATAACTGGTCCGTCTGCTCTGAGGCTGCGGACATCAATCTGCCCGATACTATACAATCGGCCTGATTGACACACCCGGCTAGAGGCCAAACCTGCCGGGGGCGGCATTGCACAAGCAGTTCACAAGATCATGTCGGACAGACCGATGATAAATCGGCCCCCATATCTCAACCCCTAGGACACTTACAGGGACAAGTGACTGTTAAAAATGGTGATCACCTGACCCACTAGTAGTGAGTGAGGGAACTACTACAAATTTCCTTTCTCCCCCTTTGATATAATAAGATAGGTATGAGATGTTAAAGAATTAATTACCCCCCCTAAAAACCACAAAGGGGTATGAGACCCCAGTTTAAAAGAGATGAACCCCTCTTTTCTGTGTGGGGTCTAATACTCCTGTATTTAGAAGGTGATTGAAATTTTACACCAATTGCATACCTAATGTATTTACTTTATCGGGAAGTGGCCCCAAAGGTGTCCTAATCCCCTAAAGACAGCAAAAAACGCACATACACACAATACTCCTCAAATGAATGATCAGATTGCTCATAATCAAATGAGTGGTCTAATTCCCTATTAAATAGCAGGTGATTGTCATAGAAATAGCAATCACATGTATCCTTTCTGCCTTTAAAATATGCGCTACAACAGTGCAAGTGATAGGTGATATTTAGTGAAGTTCTATATAGGATGGTTTTTTTTGCTATCCTGTGTGAGTTTTGACAGGGATAGAAACATGCATACATTATCCAAAAGGGTTAAGCCACGCCTATGAAAAATTTGAATTTTGTGTAATTTTAAATGTATGTAATATTTGTATGGTTAGAAATTTTAAAACCACTTATTTTCTGTATACATTGTAAGATGGTGCATAGTGATAAAAATAATATATGTGCTCTTCTGATTTTTAATTGGTCATTTTAATTGAACAGAATTAGTATAAAATAGTACTTTTTCTGTTTGGCAAAGTGAACTTGTGCTGAATGCGGGACAATAAAATGTGTGTTTGAAATATTTACTAATTACTCCTGTGCTGCTATTTACTGTGTACACCACAGAAATGACACAAAATATATTTATTTTTTGCGTTTCCTATAGTAGTGTCTTCTCATAATTTAATATTCCTGAAAACTAAAGTTATTTTCTAAGAATGCTTAGTCTGCTGAAAAAAATGAGGTATAATTTGTGTGCGTACTTCACAGAATAAAAGATAAAATTTATGTGTAAAGCAATAAGGACCAAACTATAAACACCTCTAGCACAGGTGTCTGAAAATGACCCAGCATTGAAAGGATTAAAAATGTTTAACAATTTTACAGTATAGTGCATATACATAACTCTACTACACATAGAGCCATATTACAATTTAGTGCTGTTGCAACACAGCCAGAAGCTTTTTACAAGCACAGGTTATCACACCTATTATAAGTTGAAAGTAAAATGTTTGAGTGCAAGTGAAATTCAGCACTTCAAATATCGTGAACGTGCTAACTTCTTCACCGCATATACTCCAATGGAGAGTGCAAACTGGAAAAAAAACTTAACTAATTGCTCACTCGCTAACCCAACAAGATTTAATCCTACAGAGCTAGCCAGAAGGCAGTTATGAATATTTTACATTGAAATGTTCTTCACATAGAAGAATATGTTCTATTTATTGCCATAAATATCTAATGTAAAATATATACCTATATATATAAAATTACTCCACAGGTATCCAGCACTCACTGTACATAACAACCTCCGGGTTTTGCATTATGTGAAGAAAGTTGAAATGTAAAATATTTACAGTAAATACACAATAAAACACATGCTTTTTCTGGTTTCAGGTATTTGAGTGGAAAGGGCTACAAAGTATATATAAAAACACATAAATACACATGTATATAAACATACATACACATGTATATCTATGTACAGTATCCCACAAAAGTGAGTATTTTTTTAATAGTATTACACGGCCCCATCTGGCTCCTGCATAATGGAACCTGGATGGCAACATTTTCTGTGGAGAATGCTGACATTGATACTTTAACAACTGGGGAATTACAAGAGTTGTTTTTTATTTGATATTGAGGGGCCGATTTATTAAGATGAGGGCGGGCATGATCCGCTGTAGCGTATCATGTCCGCCCGTCATCGCTAAATGCAGACAACATATGATGTCGGCATTTAACATTGCACAAGCATTTCTATTGAAATGCTTGTGCAATGCCGCCCCCTGCAGATTAGCGGCCATTCGGCCGCTAGCAGAGGGTGTCAATAATCCCGATTGTATCTGATCGGGATGATTACTGTCCGCTGCCTCAGAGGTGGCGGATAAGTTAAGGAGCAGCGGTCTTAAGGCGAGCCTGACCCCTAAGTGTGTCTTCCATTGCAAAAACCACTGTGCCCCTTCTAGTAACAGCCATGCAAGATTCAGGTGCCTCTCTTATCAACAACCAGTCTATTACGCCATGATTATTCTTTACCAAACAATCATACAAAGGCCCTGTGATATTAAACCTTCCCTCAATAACCATAACAATCATTAGTACATCATATATATATATCCCCATCTCCCATAGCGCTTACCTCCACTTCACACTCATATTGAGAAGAGTCAAGCAGAGTAACTTTACAAAGTGTGCTCTTGAGTTTCCTCTGTACTTTCTGGGGTGAATGCTGTGTCGGTGTGGGTGTTGACCTCTCAACTACCCCATCTACTCTCTCTTCACCCTGTGGATTAAAGGGAAAACTGTCAAAAGCAGTATACAATGATATGTCATTTAAAGAGATAGTGAAGTCAAAACTAAACTTACATTGATTGTATTGATTGTATAGAGCATGGCCTTTTAAGTGCATATGTCTTTAGCCACCTGGCAGTAGTGGTTGCAACTATGTTTATAGTAATGTTATACATAGTTGCAAACACTCCCGCCATAGGGCTAGATTACAAGTGGCACGGTAACTGTTGCGAGAGTGATATCAGCTTTTTGAGGCAGTCGTAAATAATGTGCACATTACAAGTTGAAAGTAAATGCAATCGTTAGAATGCTATCCCATTTTTTACGCTCATCGGGTTAGTGAGACTGATAACCTCGCATAGAGGATAGTGCGTTAAAAAAGTTGCACTAAACACAACATAAATACATTTAAAAATACAGTTACACCCATATAAACACTATCTGATAAATAATATTCATATAAATCTTAAAAAAATATAAGGGTTAAAAGGTATATGGTATATAACAAGGTGGTTAACTGCAAAGGGCTATAATGTATATATTCATACATATACATATCTAAATATGTGTATGTATGTATTTATATATGTATGTATGTGCCTACTTATGTATTTATGTGTTTTACTGTATATTTACTGTACCTATATAACATTCCAAATATCTTCACTTAAAGAATAATGAAATTTGTATTGTAAATCTATCTATCTATTTATCTATCTATCTATCACATTAACATTATCAGATATACTGTATATAGTAATATATATTTAATAATAAAAATTAAAAAAAATTCTATGTGAAGAACATACAGTAGGAGTGTATGTCTAACGCGCATCGGGGTTCGTGCTTTAGGTATAATGAAGTGTCCAGTTAGTGCAGATGAAGAATTACTAATCTTACATTGTGTTATTGAAATATTAAATATAATAATAATTATTTAAAAGTTTTTATAGATAGTGTAAAACAATTCTAAATAATCCATAGAAAATATATACACTTTTTTTTTTTTTTACAGAATCTATAATTTTTAATAATTATTATTTTTTTTAAATGTCTTATATTTAATATTTCAATAACGCAATGTAAGATTAGTAATTCTTCATGTGCGCTAACCCAACACTGTGTTATACCTAAAGCGCAGACTTCTATGTGCGTTACGCATATTTTATATAAGTATGTTCTTCACATAGAAGAAAATTATTTTTTTATGATTAAATATATATTTCTATATATATATCTGATAATGTTTATGTAAAATAGTTATCTATACCTTTATATCTATAGGAATAGATATACAGGTATAGGTATATACAGCTATATATAGAAAATATATATTTGCAATAAAAATTACATTGTTTTGTATGTGAACATTGGAATGTGAAATATTCATAACTCCTGTCAGGTTAGAGCGCAAGCAATAGAAACATAGATACTGATGGCAGATAAGAGCCATAGGCCCAGCAAGTCTGCCCGATATTACCTAACAGTATAAACCTATCTAGTTCGTATGATAGCCTTATGCTTGTCCCTCACAGTGTTTGTCATTACTACCTCTTGAGGAAGTTTATTCCTTAAATCAATCACTCTTTCTGTAAAGAAGTGCTTCCTCAAATTACTCCTGAATCTACAACCCTTCAGCTTGAGATCATGACCCCTTGTTCTTGAATAGCTGTTAGTTGTTTTTTCTTCTGTGCTCTCTATTGACGTCTATGGGGAGAATACATTAACATGGTTGCAATATTCGGTTGGCGTGTCAGCTTTTGCTTGTGTGCAATCTATTTACTTTCAACTTGTAATACGCACGCAACTCGTAAAAGGTAACTTGGAATTCTATTATGAATATTTAATTTAGATTTTACTGTCACTTTAACCACTTTGCTCATATGGACATAGATCTGTGTCATGCTGTACATAGCCCATTGTACCACATAACATAGATCTACATCCATAATGCTGGAAGCCCTAGCAGTGCTCTGTTACCCTATGAATATTGTGCACCAGTATTCAAACACTACACCTTCTCAGAGAGTCAGTGGTGGCTTCTATCACACAAATTAAGTCTTCACATACACAATACACACCACCGCCAGCTCTCTGAGCTTGAATACTGGTGCACAGGCCCACACAGGATATGTGCATATGCCACAGAAAAACAGTAATAACTTTTACTAGAAGCATTTTTACTAACTGAAGTATACTGCAAATGTGCTTCTTTTTCAAATTGAAACATGTTTATGCACATTTTGATTTTGACCTTTCCATCCTTTTAATGAATAAAGCAAATAAAAAATCAATGAAAACTGAGTACTGGCAGAAAGCTGTCAGTACCAAAGATGGCTGCCACTAGTGGAACGGGGATGGCTAGAGAGCTGTTTGCGAGAGATCAGGGAGGGTTGAGGGTGGATCCTACATTGCTAGAAGAAAAGAAAAAAATAATAATAATAAAAAAACACATAAACAGCATACTGGCAAACTGTCTGCCAGTACCTAAGATGATGGTGTGAAGTGTGGGTGGGGAGCTGTTTGGGATGGATCAGGGTGGTGGGAGGTGTCAGGTGGGAAAGTAATCCCTACATTACAATAATATTACCCTTACCAGATAACTGACTAACCCCTTGGCTGCTGGAAATTTCAGAAGTGTGGTGCACAGCTGCAATTAGCAACATTCTAATTACCAAAAACCAAAGGCAAAGTCGTGCATTTCTGCTTTTTCGGAACAAAAAGAATCCCAGAGAAGCTTTTACAACCATTTGTGTCATGACTGCACAAAAATGTAAATAATTTCAGTGAAAAACTGAACGTTTATGAAAAAGTTAACAATTTTTTTATATGATCGCATTTGGAGGCGAATTGGTGGCATGAAGTATACCAAAATGGGTCTAGACCAATGCCTTGGGTTATCTACTTAAAATCAAATATAGCTAAACACAAAACTGGCACTCGCTGGTCTTTCCAAAAAAAATATTTTACTGTGAAAGTAGTGACGTTTTGGGGACAAAGTATCCCCTTCCTCAGACATCAAATATATATAGTTTTGATAGGTAAATAAAAAAAGCTCTATTTCTGTTTAAATGGAGTAATAGCAAAATGATTTCTGTTTAAATGGAGTGATAGCAAAACTGCTAAAAATTATCCAGTATTTTGGGCAAATTTTTCTCTGAAATGTGCATATTATGATTATGAACAAATTATGATAAAATACATTACTATTCCAGAGAACTACTATTCTTTACCCACTCACCTCTGCAGGCCTCCGTTGGTTCTCATTGGCAGCTGACCTCTCTACATTATTAGCAGGAGTGTGTGGGTTTTCTTGAGGTTGTATAACAGGATTATGAACCCCATCTTGAGCAGGCGCTTCTGGATCTGGATGAAGCCCAGTGTCCGTCCCCAGTTCTGTTGTCATGGTGACTGCTCAGTCTGTCAAGGAAATAAGTGAGAAAGAGGTCACCCAACAAAATATATGTCTACGCCTGTCCTGATAGCCTGTAGTAATCTGCTCCCCCTACATAAGAAAAATGTATAGCACTGTCTGAGCCTGTTCTGAAAATCTGAAGTTAGGAAGTCATACAATAATAAATAGAAACTCAGCAGGTTCTGAACTGCTCCTGATACAATTCAGTCAGGAGGTCACCCATTATTAGCAACGCAACACTGTCTAAACCTCTTGTCAAATTCTGCAGTTAGGACGTCACTGTACCTTAGATACAATCCTGCACTGTACACGTCTGTACGCATAATCTGCATTTAGGTGGTCACACCTAATTAGATAGAAATTCAGCACTGTTCTCAATTATCTGCCACCCGCTACCATGGGAAATGAATAATTCTCCACACACACAGGGCATCCCTGCATAGCAGGTTGTGAGATGAAGCTGAATCAACCTGCAATGTTAAATGTATACTGCAGTTACAGCACTATACACTGCAGGAGGTTTGTCATTTCATGTAAGAACAATAGATGATAAATGACAGATAGATAGTTAAATAGATAGATAGTTACATAGATAGATTGATAGATAGTTAATTAGATAGATATTTAATTAGATAGATTGATATATAGATGATAGATAGATATATATTGTAGCACTTTAGTGATTATTACCATAGTATCTACATCCCCTGCAAGCTAATCCTTTATGTTATCTGTTTAACTTTACACAGGATGACACAGAAATATAACAACAGAAGTGGGCGCGTAGGGATGAGATATGAACAGGGAAAGGAATAGGCCTGAGGGAGAAATAGGGGAGTCCTTAGCACTGAAGCTCCAAAAATACCCTAAGGCTCCTCGAGATCTGGGAGACAGAGAGAGGGAGATGTTCTGTGAAATGAACTCCTTTCCACATACAGAATAATAGTCAAGAATACGTTTACATTTCTTATAAGAGCACAGTATATCCTAGTGTGTGTGTATAATCACATAATCAAATCACATCATCTTAATTTGTAGCTCATATTAGTTTCTATATATATAAATAAATAAGTATATGTATATAACCTAAAATAACCCTTCCTGTAATCCCCCTGTTCCTCTATATAACCTACTTCTTCATATAACCCCTAACTCCATACACCCTCTTAATAACCAATACTTCCATATGTCCCATATCCCTATAACTCCTCTAGTTAATACATATGACATTGTCCTATGACTACATTACCTGTATATAAAACACCACCTTTACTCCATGCAATTTCTCCATAAAACTCGTCCTATTGATTTATATTATATATCCCCTGATGTGCTGAGTGCAGCACCATCTCTCTCAGTAATGATGTTGTATACATCCCCTTTGTATAACACTGTTGCATAAGACCCTATGTAATTTGCGCCAATCTCTCATGCCCATACTGATATTTCCAGCCTCAAATTTTGTGCTCTCTCTCTTTTCTCTGTTATGTCACCTAACCGGTTTTGCCAGATTCAGGTGAGTGTGGAGGAGGTGCCCATATTGCCACTAGTTAGAATTCAGTAATACTAAGCCTTCTGGGCACATCCCTCTGCCAAGTATGGGCTTAAAGGGATGTTGTACTCATTCCTATTTTTCATATTAAAGAACAGTATGTAAATGTGTTGGGACTGCTTTTATGCCTAAAAAAAATGTGAAGTAAAAGATGTTAAAAAATTAAATTGAACAGTGTCAGTTGTGTATTTCCTAATAATGCTCATTGGATAATAGATACTTCCTACTACTGCTGACTGGATAGTAGGGACTTCCAGGCAAAGCTTATTGGTTGACAAGATGCTCCCTGTTAATGTTCATGTTTCAATGCTGCTCTTTCATATTAATGATAGTCACCTTCAATTTCTTTAAAGGGATAGTCTAGTCAAAATTAAACTTTCATGATTTAGATAGAGCATGCAATTTTAAGAAACTTTCTAATTTACTTCTATTATCAATTTTTCTTTGTTCTCTTGGTATCTTTATTTGAAGAAGCAAGAATGTAAGCTTAGGAGCCGGGCCATTTTTGGTTCAGCCAAATATGGGCCGGCTCCTATGCTTACAGTCTTGCTTTTTCAAATAAAGATACCAAGAGAACAAACACAAATTGATAACAGGAGTAAATTAGAAAGTTGCTTAAAACTGCATGCTCTATCTAAATTATGAAAGTTAAATTTTGACTAGACTATCCCTTTAATTTTCAAAAAAAAAATCAGAATTCATGTAACAGGAAACTCATCATTCAGGATAGCAAAGCCCACAAATCTGTTACCCAGAAACATGTTACCCATTTGATAAATCACTTGAATGTGATGAAGAATAGCTGGAAAAATATCTCTAGGTAAAAAAGGAAGCTATTTTACCTCAAAATGTCATCATATTCATGGTAAGAAAACAAACAGCCAACCAGCTTCATCAGTGCTGAGTTCACACTTTGCTTTACTGTGATTTCATGCTATTTCATTAAACTTCATTAAAGTTAATGTAAAAACAGGGGCACTTTCATTCATGAAAGTTTACACTGAAGCGCATTTTTACAAATACTTACCTTTCTCTTTCGCAAAGCCGGATTGCCGGTCCCCCGTCTGCAGCTCCTCTGTACTTACGTCACAAATGAGGAAACCGGCTTCCTCCAATCATGACTTCCCCCCCAGAGAGTCCATCTCAAGAGGCCACGCCATTATTGGAGGAAGCCGGGTTCATCATTGCTGTGTAAGTACAGCATGAGAAGCGGGCGGGGATTGCCTATCTTGCGTTGCTGAAGAGAAAGGTAAGTATTTGTAAAAATACACTGCAATGTAAATTTTCATGAATTAAAGTGCCCATGTTTTTAATAGTTTTTTTTAAAAAACGGGCACTAATTCATGGAAGTTTACATTCACTTTAATCTGAAGAGAGAAATAAAGTGACTGTGCCTGCACATGGTAGATGCACACTCCCTTGCAAGTAATGGGGCATGCATCCTGATTAGGATGTTACAATAGAATGTGACTAGAGGGGAAATTTTGAGTAAAATATCTTCGTTTTTTTACATATAGATGTTCATGTGATATTTTATAGTCAGCATTTTACAGATGTTCTGTAACACTTTCAAAGTGATTCAACATTTAATAAGTATGTTCCTTTAAGTCAACACTTTATACTTTGATATACATTTATACATATTTAATACAATAGCATTGAGAAAATAAAAAGGAAGATTTCACAAGTGCACAACAAATGTGTCACACCCATGCCTGGGATTGAACTTGGGTCTCCTGGTTTGTAGCCATTTACTTTGTCTTTGAGCCACTTTAAGGCTCTGAATACACTGACCATTCTTTAGATCTTCTGTCAGCATTGGCCTTGCTCTTAAGCTCCTCCTACCTGCCAGCTGCAGGTAGTTCGCTCATTAGTCAGATTATAAAAGTCTGCTTCACAGTCTCCTCCCTGCCCTGATATTGTGGTTAACTCCCCTTTCTGTTCCAGTGTACACTTACATGCCAAGGCACACACCCTGTTCCAGAATATGCTCATCTGTCAAAGAACAGACACTGTTTCAGTGTACGTTTATCGGCCAAGGCACAGACCATGCTCCAGTGAATGCTTTCCTGCTCAAGGCATGGTGAGGGTATTCCTCCTGTCCAAGGCTCCAGTGCAGTCACTCCTGCTACACAACATCTAAGTCTTGTGACCCAGCATCCAATTCCTGTGTCTCCCGCTACACAACATCCAAGTCCTGTGACACAGCATCCAAGTCCTTGGATGCTGCTGCACAGTATCTAAGTCCTGTGTCTTCTGTTGCACAGCGTCCGAGTCATGTGTCTTCTGCTGATTAGTATATCAGTTCAATAAACTTGTTTTTTTTATGTCTGCCATAATGCCTAAAAGGGTTAACTTTTAATTTATCAGGGATACTTAAGTCAGACACCTCTACATCTGAGCTCCAAACCCCTAACCCCGCTCCTATAAGTGTGATACAATGGGGTGTATAGACAGGGCCCAACCAGTAGCAGACCTACTCAACAGAGGTCCCTGGTGAAATTTTTTTTTCTTTTATAAGGTGGTGAGAGTCCATGATTTATTACTAATGGGATTTCACTCTTGGCCACTAGGAGGAGGCAAAGATTCCCAAAACTTTAAAGAGCACTTCATCCCTTTCACCTTACTAATATGCCAGTCTAATATTTTCCTCCCAGGAGGAAGGTGAAGAATTTAGTTGTTTTTTTTTAAGATTCTTTGTGGAGAGGGGTCCTCAGACTGATTTGAGGCCCATTTTTTCCCTTCAGACAGCTACTACTGAGAGACAGATGGAAGTTTGAAGTATGGGGTAGTGACGCAATGACTCCCTGTGTGGAGTTAGTCACAAGCCTACCACAGGTGTTTTTCGTGACAGGTCCCTTAGCCGCCTCCTGTTGGGTCATCGATATACTCAAGCAGTCATTTCTGCAGTTGGTAAGCACAGTGGATTGGGTGCTCTTCAGGTATGTTCGCATTGGCACACACATAGCCCACAGGTATTAGCAGGTACACTTGTCATGATACATCATAACCAAGGGAGTTAATTTATAGCAGATATTTTCACTCTAGGTGTCTTATTGTCTATGTGTTTATGGAGACTGTTGGGGGACAGTGGGGGCATATTTATTGAATGCACACTATTTATTTGTAAACTTAACAAAATTATTTTGTTTTCTATATTTATCTTGTGCCCGTTCTTTTCATTTCTTAGCGTGCTCCCTGTCAAACACAGATCCTTTTTAGCACCTGCACTATTTCCTTTTTTTCGATTTTTACTTCATGTATGTGATAGCACACACCGGCTTCTTGTACGCAGTAAGAAAAAGTCTATCCTTGCTACCATGGCACGCTCCCGTATTGGGTTAGATCTCTTCATTCTATGACAAAGTATTACAGCAAAAAAAATTGATTCAGCAACACAGTGGTTCATTTTTTCCCCCTGCCTTGTGCTAAAAGCTCGTCTCTATTTTAGTGTGTCAGCGTTCCGGGTTTTATTTGAACACACTTATTTTGCTCCGTGATCTCTCAGAAGGGGTAAACTTCCTAAGTTTTCAAAAGCCAGTGTTTATTGTCTAAATGTATTGGTGTGTATTTATATTTATTGCATTCTCTGTTATTTTACCTGTTTTATTCTCAGACTTTAATGTTTAAGTCACTGCTAATTTATATTTGTCCTGTCTGCTACTAAGATACATATACAGTACATTTATCATTGAGTATTTGCTGTCTGCTATTTCATTATCTACTTTATTTACCTTAGATCCTTAGAAGGTACATCCTGTGATCATTTGTTCCAGTGTAAATTTGTAAAATAATTCCTATTACTCCACCAGTTTAACTATGTAATTCATATGAATTATACATTCTAACCAGTCAAATGCTGTCCTTGCTTCTTAAGGAATCTGTCCTTCTTCTGTTTGTACTGTAAAGGGGAGTTCTTCAAATTTTGCTCCAGGATTGAAAGATTATGTGCGCTCTACTGTGCCTGAGATGCTGGCGACATCTATTAAGATCAGACCTGCAAAACAGTTACTTTCAGACTAGACTCCAATACCACAGAACCGTCTTCTGATGATGAAGTACTTTCTGATGATCGATCAGGAGTCTGTTGCTGATCAAGATGCTGATTTCGCCTCCATGTTTAAGATTGAAAATCTTAGAACTCTTTTAAAGGAGGTTTTATGTACTGTACCTTAGATGTACCTTAGATGTACAGGAATCTAAGCCTTCAGAAGAAAAATACATTAAACAATTGGATTTCATTTTCAAACCTTCGGTAAAATCTTAAGAGGTTTTTCCTATTAGAGAGGCAATAACTGAAATTATTACCAAGCCTGGTCTTCCTTTTAACCCTACTTCTGAATTTAATATGATCTTTTCTTTACCTACTGCTAGTGCAAAGCTTTGGGAAACAATCCCAAAGGTAGATGGCGCAATTTCCACCTTGGCTAAACGTTCTACTATTCCTTTAGAGGATGGCACTTCCTTTAAAGGACTCATGGACAGAAAATTAGAGTCTTTCCACAGAAAGGCTTTCCTTCAAGTGGGTTATTTGTTTAAACCATCTATTAGGGGTCAATTTATCAAAGCCTTTGGCAGGCTTCGTTCCCCTACTGTCCGTATTTAACAAGCAGTGGTCATCAGACAGCTGCTTCCCTAACCTTTCGCCACCTCTTAGATGATGAATTTCAGTTCCTACCCGTGTGTGATTGGCTGTGTGCAGGCAGGAGGTGGGATTGCAAGCAAGTGCAAAATAGCGCTCGTGTGCAATGCTGAATTCCGGCAGCGGAATTCAAACCGCCAGAGGCGTGCTGCGGTGGACAGGGGCGCATATGTGCGCCCTTGTCCTCCGCAGCTTGATAAATCGACCCCTTAGTATTGCTTGCGTGGCAACAGCCTTAACTCTTTGCGTAATAATTTATCTGAATAGATTTCAGATGATTCTATTGATGAAGATTTTCAACATTGTTTGAAACTCCTTAGATCAGCAAATGCATTCATCTTTGATGCCATTGTAAACATTATCAGAATCAATTCCAAAAACATGGCATTATCAGTTTTGACAAAAAGAGCTTTGTGGCTCAAATCTTAGTCGGCTAACATGGTTTCAAATCTAGAATATCATCTCTTCGTTTTCAGGGAAAGATTTTATTTGGACCTGGTCTAGACTCTATAATTTCTATGGTGACTGGAGGTAAAGTAGCCTAGATGTCAGAAGTTGAATCCCATGCATAATGGATCATAGACTCTCTCACCATGTTTTTAGGCCCCCTCGAAGGTAATGCAGTAATAATCAATAGTAATAATATACATGCTTCTCTGTATAATGACTTTGAGTATATATACATATATAATGTGTGTGTATACAAAACACACAGATAATGAATATGCTGCACATTATAATGATACTGAGTATTTATACACGGAAAGTAAGCATGTGCTGTACAACACATGTCACGGATACCAAGCTGCCAAGGCCACCCTCCCTCAATATTGGATTACTTTGTGCCACAACCCCCTTTCACTTGTTTTTACACTGCTTGTACTTTGTCACTGAAAGAGCTGATTTCTGGCCGCTTGGCCCCTTTCAGAAGAGTCAGGCTTGTGGAACTACTTGCCGGCTTGGTTCGCTAGGGATCCAGAGGCCCTTTGCCCCAGAACTCCACTCTTTTGGGGATTTGTACTTCCTATGAAGGGCAAAGATTGGGGTGATTGCCAGGAGGGAGCTCATTTCGGGAACTCGGGGGTTTGCCGCCCCCCTCTACCACTTCTACCACTGACTGACCCGATGTACCTTTGATCAGCTGCCGCTACGGGCCCCAGCGATGGATCATGTCGCTTTTTGGACTGTGACACCTTGGGGCCCGTAGCTCTCCAACGTTACCTGGGAATAGCCACCGCTCCCTCGGAATCAACCCGAAACGGCGCCAGCCTGTCTGGAGGGGCAGGAATGGTGGGAATTTTGGGATCAGATAAGGCTTTTATCAAGATGGCCAATGTGTATAAAAGCAGTGTGTTTTTCCCAATAAAGTCTGTTTGTGTTTCACCTTAATACTGGTCTTGTCTGGTTATTAGGGTGGGCTCTTGCTAAAATCACTTGCACCGCTCTATAGCTACAAGTTCCTGGTACAGGAAGGACCCTTTTGGCAGAGCTACCCAGTCAGGGTAGCTGGAGTCCGTCACAAACAATGTGTGTTTCTTTACACTATACACTGCTCTGTATAAATACTCTGATGAATAAGCTGTGCTGTATAATGAAGGAATATATATACACTAATAGTGAACATGCTGCATAGATGAGTATGCTGCGCAATATAATGATGTTGAGTATCTATAGACAGATAATTACCACAAAGGCACATGCCTATTTATAGACTGACTGCTACTGCCCCCCCCCCCACAGGACCCTGGTACCACTGCACCTGCTGCACCAATGGAAGTTCAGTTACTGGGACCAACATCATCCGAGTATTTTCAAATGTGTTATTCCTTCAGCTTTTCTTACATTTATTAACAAAATGTATAATATTGGGAACATTTATTTCCTAAAGGATTTACAAACTGTGTAATCAAACGGCTATAAACTAGTCTAGCACTTTTAGAGACTTTGCAAAATGGATTTCATAAAATAATATAGAGGCTAAGTAATTTATATTATCCCTATTGCTTTTCATGGCCCAACCATACTCATAAATTATTCTTTTATAACTTCTGTTTCTGCAACACATTTCCCTTGGGTTCTGTTAAAAACAGCTTACAGTGATGTCATACAAGAGAGAGGTGGCTGGGCATGCAGAAACAGCAGGAATAGATGCTTGCAGTTTAAAAAATGTATGGAGATTTTATGAGGAGGAGCCTTGAGGAAAGAAATAACATACATAAAACATAGTCTTCAATTAACCTACCACATGGGGGGAGCACAGTAAATTCAAGGAGATGAAAGATTAGAGAAGGATAAAACAATAAGGCACATTCTAAAGCAAACATGACATGCTCTAATCTGTTTGAGAATGTCATTTTTTTAATATTAGTGCTCCTTGTTTGCTATGTGAGCAATGTATCAGCCAATCACTGGCCTTCTCCTGCTCACAAGCGGCAATATGATGCAGTTCCTGAGCAATACTTTGTGCTTAATCCATTTACAATGGTTAAACACATTGGGCTAGATTACAAGTGGAGCGCAAACGTTTGCGCCCGAGCGATAAGGTGGCGGACGAGTTAAGGAGCAGCGGTCTTAAGAACTCCCCACTCCCGCGCAAACCTGATCACATAGGGGTTGATTTATCATTGTGCGGGCGGACATGATCCACTGTAGTGGATCATGTCCACTGCACATCGAGAAATGCTTTTGCAATGCTGCCCCCTACACATTCGCAACCAATCGTTCGCTAACAGGTCTTATCCGATCGGGGTGATTGCTGTCCACCACCATTCTAAATGCCTCTGCCAGGCTGATCCACCTTTCCCGTCGCTCTGTATCTGCTGTACCTCTCTGCGAGTCCCTTCATGGGCTCCCCATTCACAGCAGAATTAAATTCAAAATTCTTACCCTTACATACAAAGCTCTCACCAACGCCGCTCCCCTCTACCTGTCCTCTCTAATCAACAAGTGAACTCCAGCCCGTCCACTAAGATCCAACAATGACTTGCTCCTATCACCTCTTCTCATGCTAGACTGCAGGACTTCTGTCGTGCAGCACCTACCCTCTGGAACACTCTCCCTCGTGCTGTCAGGCTTTGCCCTAATCTTTCTTCCTTTAAATGTTCCCTGAAGACTTTTCTGTTCAGAGAAGCCTACCTCCCAACTCAATAATAAATTAATTTCACTTACCTAACAACATTTCCCTCATCTAACTCTACATTAAAGTGAAAGTAAAACCTCTTAGCCAATAGCCGTGGGCTGCTGTAGGAGCTAAGAGCAGCGATCGGTTGAATCAAATAAAGGAGCTTTCTACATGAAGTATCTTATACTTCATGAATGAAAGTGCTGTTTATTTGTTTCAATAGTAAATCCTAGCGTTTGAAAAACGCTAGGATTTACTTTCACTTTAACATCTTTCTCAATCTTGCAGTCCTCACCTCCTGTTTCTCAACCTCCTACCCTTCTAGATTGTAAGTTCCCATGGAAATAGGGCCCTCAATTCCTCCTGTATGTGTTTGTAAATTTTGTCCTGTCTCCTACAAGTTTTTTATCATTGTTTTATTTAAATGAATTGTACCCATAGACAGCGCTGCAGAATATGTTGGCGCTTCATAAATAAAGTATAATAATAATAATAATCCTGCACTATTCATTCAAAGTGTGGAGCGAGCTAAAACAATGCATTAAGATTCTCTGTTAAAGGGACATTATACACTAGATTTTACTTTGCATAAATCTTTTGTATATGATCTATTTATATAGCCCATACAGGTTTTTTTTGTTTTTGTTTTTTTTTAAAGTATAGTTTTGCTTATTTTTAAATAACATTGATTTTCAGACTCCTAACCATGCCCCAAAGTTTTAGGAGAATACCGACGTATACCTACTCCAGCTTGCTCCTGTTTGTGTAATAGGTCTTTTCATATGCAGGGGAAGGGGGGAGTGTCTGTTTTTCCCCACTTGCAGTGGGTGTTCCAGCTACCTTTTTAACAAAGCTAAACTTGAAGCTTCTAAGTAAGTTTTTAAACGGTTTTATACTGGATTTTTAGATCAGTATCTTTGCATATTATTTTTTATAGTAGTGTCTATTACATGCAGTTATATGACAATTGGTGTATACTTTCCCTTTAAATCTTTTTTACTGTCCAGTTGTATTACCAGATTGTGTGCTAAGGCTTACCTTCCCTGCACTATCAGTTAGGCTCCACTTCTAATCTATACCTTAATAATGTGAGTATTATTCTGTACCCATCTGGCTACTTTATAATGCTACCCGGCTGGCAAAACTTTCTGTGGAGAACACTAGGAACCTATATAATATCCTTGATTTTGCTTCTTGGCTCACAAAGAATACAATATTTACTAT
Organism: Bombina bombina; assembly: GCF_027579735.1. Classification (NCBI taxonomy): domain Eukaryota; kingdom Metazoa; phylum Chordata; class Amphibia; order Anura; family Bombinatoridae; genus Bombina; species Bombina bombina. Next base: position 1,020,593,920 of record NC_069499.1, on the reverse strand, counting down.
ATGGCCATTTGTATAAAAGGTTTGCAACACCTTGTATAGATCATTCTGTCTCATTGCTTGTTGCCAATTAACATTCAGAAATGTTTTTATCTTTTTTTAAATTCTTGGTAAATGATTGACAACATTATTAAAATGATAGCCTGTTCACAGTTGCCCATACATTGCTCCTTAGCTGTCAAATAAAGACACATGCACAAGGTTTAAACAGTTCCACAAGCACAACAAATCTGTGCTAATGAATGCATCAACCTCACTGCTTCCCTAAATTTTCTTGACAAGACAATATAATTTGACTTCTTACTTAAAACCAGTGAATGTTTTATAGTTACTAAAAAAAAGGGGGTTTTATCGCTTGTTTAAAAAAACAACAATCTAAAGAAAAGCGATTAGCATATTTACTCTGTAACATATATGATGACTTCAGCTGAAGGCCTAGCTGTTCTGCCCATTAATGATATGATGCAGCAGAGGGCATACAAGAAAAAAGTGACCTTTTTGCCCCATGCTTTGCAGACTGACTACTAATTGGTTACCGCATAATCTTACTTGATAGATCAGCCAGCAGAGAGCTTTTTCCCTATCACGCAATAAAAGACTTTGACTGGCACTCATTATATATGCAGTAATTTTCTTTGAACTTACTTTCCTTATACAAATTTATCTTGAAGACGCTTATAAACTTAGGCTCAAAATGGTAGAAAAACAGGCAAGAATTATCCTAATACATCCAAGGATTCTTATGGAAGTTAGCCCTATAATTGTCACTGATAATCTTAAAGGAACATTAAAGGGACACTGAACCCTAATTTTTTTCTTTCGTGATTCAGATAGAGCATGAAATTTTGAGCAACTTTCTAATTTATTCCTATTACAGGGAGTGCAGAATTATTAGGCAAATGAGTATTTTGACCACATCATCCTCTTTATGCATGTTGTCTTACTCCAAGCTGTATAGGCTCGAAAGCCTACTACCAATTAAGCATATTAGGTGATGTGCATCTCTGTAATGAGAAGGGGTGTGGTCTAATGACATCAACACCCTATATCAGGTGTGCATAATTATTAGGTAACTTCCTTTCCTTTGGCAAAATGGGTCAAAAGAAGGACTTGACAGGCTCAGAAAAGTCAAAAATAGTGAGATATCTTGCAGAGGGATGCAGCACTCTTAAAATTGCAAAGCTTCTGAAGCGTGATCATCGAACAATCAAGCGTTTCATTCAAAATAGTCAACAGGGTCGCAAGAAGCGTGTGGAAAAACCAAGGCGCAAAATAACTGCCCATGAACTGAGAAAAGTCAAGCGTGCAGCTGCCAAGATGCCACTTGCCACCAGTTTGGCCATATTTCAGAGCTGCAACATCACTGGAGTGCCCAAAAGCACAAGGTGTGCAATACTCAGAGACATGGCCAAGGTAAGAAAGGCTGAAAGACGACCACCACTGAACAAGACACACAAGCTGAAACGTCAAGACTGGGCCAAGAAATATCTCAAGACTGATTTTTCTAAGGTTTTATGGACTGATGAAATGAGAGTGAGTCTTGATGGGCCAGATGGATGGGCCCGTGGCTGGATTGGTAAAGGGCAGAGAGCTCCAGTCCGACTCAGACGCCAGCAAGGTGGAGGTGGAGTACTGGTTTGGGCTGGTATCATCAAAGATGAGCTTGTGGGGCCTTTTCGGGTTGAGGATGGAGTCAAGCTCAACTCCCAGTCCTACTGCCAGTTTCTGGAAGACACATTCTTCAAGCAGTGGTACAGGAAGTAGTCTGCATCCTTCAAGAAAAACATGATTTTCATGCAGGACAATGCTCCATCACACGCGTCCAAGTACTCCACATCGTGGCTGGCAAGAAAGGGTATAAAAGAAGAAAATCTAATGACATGGCCTCCTTGTTCACCTGATCTGAACCCCATTGAGAACCTGTGGTCCATCATCAAATGTGAGATTTACAAGGAGGGAAAACAGTACACCTCTCTGAACAGTGTCTGGGAGGCTGTGGTTGCTGCTGCACGCAATGTTGATGGTGAACAGATCAAAACACTGACAGAATCCATGGATGGCAGGCTTTTGAGTGTCCTTGCAAAGAAAGGTGGCTATATTGGTCACTGATTTGTTTTTGTTTTGTTTTTGAATGTCAGAAATGTATATTTGTGAATGTTGAGATGTTATATTGGTTTCACTGGTAAAAATAAATAATTGAAATGGGTATATATTTGTTTTTTGTTAAGTTGCCTAATAATTATGCACAGTAATAGTCACCTGCACACACAGATATCCCCCTAAAATAGCTATAACTAAAAACAAACTAAAAACTACTTCCAAAACTATTCAGCTTTGATATTAATGAGTTTTTTGGGTTCATTGAGAACATGGTTGTTGTTCAATAATAAAATTAATCCTCAAAAATACAACTTGCCTAATAATTCTGCACTCCCTGTAATCTTTTTTCTTTATTCTCTTGCTTTCTTTATTTGAAAAAGAAGGCATCTAAGGTTTTTTTTGGTTCAGACCTCTGGACAGCACTATTTTATTGGTGGGTGAATTTATCCACCAATCAGCAAGAACAACCTAGGTTGTTCACCAAAAATGGGCCGGCATCTAAACTTACATTCTTGCATTTCAAATAAAGATACCAAGAGAATGAAGAAAATTTGATAATAGGAGTAAATTAGAAAGTTGCTTAAAATTTCATTATATCTGAATCACAAAAGAAAAAAATTGGGTTCAGTGTCCCTTTAAGGTAATTTTTCTCTTAAATATATTACCGTTTTGATTTTTGGAAAACGGATGTGCTATACTGGAAAAAAATCTCTTTGTTTTTATGTTTGTGGGTTTACTGTATACTAACATCTGTAGGAGGTTTGCTTATCAGCTGGTGAGCTTCTATCTCATGAACCAAGCATGCACTTTCTGATAGTTCCAAAAAAACCAACTAGAATTACAGTACATTTTATTATACAGTTTAACAAGTAGATGAAGGGTATGGAAAATTTGTTGTAGTAAATAAAGCATACTTTTTAAATGTACTTTTCCTTAGTGATAAAAAATGGGCCCAGTTTTTTTTTAACCATGATAATCAAAGATATAGATAGGGCTCGATTTATCAAAGGCTTCACCTGCCTATGACTGCAGGTTCTAGTATTTATCAAGCAAGGGTTCTCAGACCTCTGCTTCCCTAACTCTTCTCCACCTCTTAGGTGGATAATTTCAATCTGACATTGACAATACAAAACAACAAAAGTGCAAATATGTGAAAAGAAAGTCCAAATAGGCAGCGTTGAATAAGATAGCAAAATAGCGCTCTTGTGCAATGCTGAATTTTGCCAACAGAATTACAGAGGCGAGCTGCGGCGGAGAGGGGCGCATATGTACGCCACGGTCCGCCGACGCTTGGTATATCGAGCTCATGATGGAGTTCATCTTTGCTAATGATATTAATTTATGCAATGTAATTTAATTTGAACAACATGCATAATTTGCATAATAAACTGTATAAACTGTAACAATGGGCTGGTAAATGGCTGATAAGGTCCAACACTGTTCTTGCAGACAACAGAACACTAATGCTTAAAGTGAAAGTAAACTTTCCTGCACCTCTATGCCACAAAGCAAAATACAGCTCAAAATAAGTTGAGTTTAATTCATGATTTTGTAAAATATTCTATATTTATCACATAATTTTACCTTTTGATCTGCATCACTATATCGCCGTTCCTCCACCTGCCCCCCCAAAAAAAACCTTTATTTTGAGATGACGAATATTCTTTTTACTATTTTTATTGGTCTCCCAGTGCCATCTGAAAATGTTCACTCTATGCCCCCCACCTTCAATTGCGCATGCGTGTCTCATTGAATTCACTCTGTGTATAGAAGCGCGTTCTTGAGACACGCATGCGCAATGACCTCAACAGGGAAACAGCAAATTACTTAGCCGCATTGGCACTAAGAACGCGTGCGCAATAAATTTTACTTCACGGGAACGCGTGGATGAACACGTAAAACTTAAATTATGCTTTGTTGATAAATTTCTTTAGGCTGAATATATCATTATTGACTGTATTCACTGTGTAAAATTATTACTACCTCATTGCACGTGTTGTTCTGAGATCTTGTTGTTACACCTGTCCTCTTCTCACTTCGATATCTCCCCTCTGCTGATCCCTTTCCCTTCTCCTTTTTTTTTTTTTTTTTTTTTTTATAAAAATGCTTACGCTGCCTAGAGCCAGTAAATTTAAAGACCACTCCATAAACTTCACAACTATAAATGCAAAAGGCCTTAATAACCCCGGAAAGCGATCTATCGCTTTTAGGGAACTTACCAAGTTACACAGCCATATTATATTAGTCCAGGAAACGCATTTTCAGAAGGGGAAGGAGCCTAAATGGCATCATCCCCTATACTCTACAGCTTACTTTGCTTCAGGGATGAGCAAAAAGGGGGAGTCGGCGTGATATTTCATAAGTCAATCCCTTTCCAAATGACACATATCGAAAAGGACCCTGAGGGCCGCTATATAATAGTAGTGGGTACATTATTTGGCCATTACATTAAACTAGCATCGGTATATTCACCTAGTCTCTCGCAGGACACTTTTTTCAAAAGAATTACAAACTTACTCCTAGAACATTCAAAAGGGATTACGTATCTTGCTGGAGATTTTAATCTAGTGGCAAACCCTTCCTTGGACTCCTCAAGGGAAGTAACATGTACGCCCTCCTCTACGATAAAACAGGTCAACGCTTCTCTCAAAGAAGTGGCCCTACATGACACATGGAGAAAAGGGCACCCGAATTCCAGGGATTTTTCCTTTTATTCTATACCACACAACAGCTACTCAAGAATCAATTACATTTATACTGATTCTAGTGGTCTCACAATTACACAAAAATGTGATATAGGACATATTACATGGTCAGACCATACACCGGTCACATGCTCGGTCCTCTGGCCTGACATTCCGATTACAAACAAAATATGGAAATTGGACGATACACTCTTAGACAATCCCCTTATCTTAGAGGATATACGCAAGACACTAAATGAATACTTTGAGATAAACACCTATCCATCCTCGTCGATCATGACCATGTGGGAAGCCCATAAAAGCGTGATACACGGGGCCTTTCTCAAACATAAAGCTTTACTGAATAAACAGTATAAACTAAAACACAGTGAACTGCTAGCTAATTTGAGCATACTTGAAGCTAAACATAAAACGGACCCCTCTTGTACAGACACTAAAAACAAATTGAAAGTCACAAAATCAGAACTGAATAAACATTTAGCCGAGTCTCATCAAAAACAAGCACTATATTTAAAACAATATTATTACGAAGGGGGGAATAAGCCAGATAACATTTTAGCTAGATCCCTTAGAAGAAGACAACTTCAATCATATATTCATACGATCAAATCTAAAGATGGACACCAATTGTGTAGTAGTGAGCGGATTGCTACTGCGTTCCACAAATATTATCACTCCTTGTATAATATTAGGGGGGAAGAGATCCTGGAAAAAGGGGAAGAACCACTGCACAAGAGGATAAATATTATTGACTCTTATCTTCAAGGTATTGAATTACCTACTTTAACTAAAGAAGCCTCAGATCATTTAGACTCCCCAATAACAACAGAAGAGCTATATCAGGCCATAACAAGCTCCCCAACAGGAAAGAGCCCAGGCCCAGACGGCTTCATTGTGACCTATTATAAAAAATTTAAGGAAGAAATATCGCGACCCCTACTAGATTTATTTAATAATCTAAGAGAAAATCCACACCTCTCCAGTTGTCTTCTAGAGGCTCACATCACTGTTATCCCCAAACCTGGTAAGGCGGTGGACTCCCCTGAAAACTTTAGGCCCATCTCCCTTATTAATGCAGATATGAAATTATTAGCGAAAATTTTAGCAACCCGCTTAAATAAATATCTTCCAAAATTAATAGCTAATGATCAAGTGGGATTTGACCCGGGGAGGGAAGCTAAGGACAATACCACCAAAGTACTACAATTAATTTCCCACGCAAGAGCCTCAAAGATCCCAATGGTGCTGTTTTCAACCGACGCGGAGAAGGCCTTCAACAGGGTTGATTGGCTTTTTCTGCGTCGGGTTATGGAGACAATGGGCTTCAAGAACACCTTTCTGAACACTGTTTTTGCGCTTTACTCGAATCCTAAAGCTAGAATTAGGGTAAATGGAACCCTGTCTGATTCTTTTGATATCGGCAACGGCACAAGAAAGGGATGACTCGTCTCCGCTGCTGTTTGCAATGTCTATAGAAGCCTTGGCCCATAAAATCAGGTGAAATCACAACATCACAGACGTTACACTCGAGCAGGTTAAATATAAGCAGGCATTATACGCTGATGATGTCCTTTACACCATCACTAATGCTAACACATCACTTCCTGAACTGTTAAATGAACTGCGAGCATATGGTAGTGCCTCAAATTTTCTCCTTAACTTAACCAAATCAGAACTTTTGAATATAAATACCTGCCCAAAGATTATACAAAAGCTACAAAAAGAACATAATATCAAAATTGCCAATCACAAACTAAAATATTTAGGGATATACCTTACCTCTGACCCCTCAGACCTTTTTAATGAAAATTACACAACCCTCAAAAACAACATCAACACAGATCTTTCCTCATGGAGCAGCAAATCCCTATCCTGGTTAGGAAGAGTAGGTGTTATAAAAATGAACATCCTACCGCGGATACTGTATATCTTCCAAATGGTTCCCCCAGAGACAGAACTTTTTTTCACTTTCTGCGATAAGATTTTTTTTGTGAAAATTTTTCTGCAGGTCATTTTTAAATAAAATAAAATTGTAAATTTGTCAGTTACACTAAAGCACCAGATCAATTGCAATGTGTTGGTTAACTGGAGAATAAAGCAATATTTAAAGTTGTATAATCTAGTGCAATGCAGTTGCATTGCAAATTAGCTGCAGACAAAAAAAGTAATTGTAAAATTTCTCTTGAATTAATTTGTTTCCTTTTTTCTTAGTCTAACATTGAAATGTAGTAATAAAAAAGGTGCATTGCTCATACGAACAGCTTACATTCAGAGAAAACAGCTTTGCAGACTGTGAAAAGGTAGGGAACAAGCTTGCAAAAATCTCAGAGCCAGACAACAATCAATGCACTGCTGCTTTGCTTTGATTGTTGTCTTCAAACAGCACTTTGCTCTGGATGCACTGTGTTAAGGAAAACTTATACAATGCAGCCAGAGAACAGCTCTAGTTAAAAAGAACAGCCTAATGTGGAGCAGCAATGAAAAGTTAAAGTGATAACAGTTCCTGTTCTTTCTGCAGAGATGCTGCATTTTCTGCGATGACATCTCAGATCACTCTATGTTCTGCCTTGGGGATGGTTCCTATCGCGCTCCCAGTAGGATACATTGCCCAACTACAAAAACTAATTTAGCAGTACATATGGGCCAAAGTCAAACCTAGGATACCAAAACGCACCATGTATTTACCCAGAGACAGGGGAGGTTTGGGGTACCAGACCTTAAATCATATAGGAATGCCATTATTCTGCAAAGAATAGTAGAATGGGCTCAAAATATAGAACATAAGGCGTGGGTCCAATTAGACAGGAACATTCTTAAATTTAACAATCTGGGTACCTTAGCATGGATACCTTCATATAAGAGACCAAAAAATATCATGAAATACCATATGATAGCAGAAACTCTTCATGTATGGGACAGAACTTTAGCTACCACCACACATATATCTACAAAGCATTCTCCTCTCATCCCAATCATTGAAAACCCCGACCTTCCCTTTCACCATTTAGGCTCCCATAAGACTAAACCCTATAAACTCAGGGAGGGATCTCTCCAGAGTATGGTAGGAAATGGGAAAATTTTATCTCAGGGTAGATTAGAAGAAAGATATGCAGAATTTTTTTCCTCATGGTTGCATTACAACCAGTTGATACACTATATATCTTGTCATAAACACAAACAGGAATTGGGAAGGGAGACACTTCCTACGTATTCTATTCAATGGCACAGGGACTTTGACTCTGAAATTGAATGCAAATCATGGCTGAAGGCTTTTAGACTGATTAAGAGATCTTCCGTTTCAGCTCAGATCCAAGAGACCCATATCAAGCTAATTAGCAGATGGTATCTCACGCCAGTAAGGCTGCATAAAATATTTCCTTCTCTTGGCTCCTCCTGCTGGAGGGGATGTGGAGAGGAAGGGACTCTTCTTCATATTTGGTGGCACTGCCCAAATCTAAAAAAATTCTGGCCAAAGGTCATAGGAAAGATATCTGAGATCTTACATCTAGATATCCCAAATACTCCAGAGATTTTGCTGTTCCTCGATTTGCCTAAAACACAAAGTGAGGCACATTTAGCCCTATTACTAATAATGCTCACAGGAGCTAAGAAATTAATCCCTAAAAAGTGGAAAACGCAGAACATCCCTACACTAGAAGAATGGCAGGCTCAGGTAGATGAGATCCTTCTCATGGAGAGATATCACTACTTGAAAACTCACAAACTGGCGACCTTTGAAACTGTACTTGCATTATGGCATAATACCATCTAATTTAAAAAAAAATTCCCCCTCCCACACCCTCCTCTTTACACTGCATACTGCCCCTGCTTCCCCACTCTCTTACACCTTTCCTAACTAACCGTGTCAACACAGATCTCAGTCTATTTAGTCACGACTTTATACTCACTTTATGGATATATATGAAAAATGAAAAACCTTTTATATTTTAGCCCTCACCCTCGGAATTAGTTGCGGGGAGGGGAATATCTACTAATGATGTGATTAATCTTTCAGTTATTATTGTTAGAAGTTGTTGGAAAACATTGATGGAATGTAACTGATTTTTGTTTGACTTATGACTTTATATTTTTTATTTCACATCGATAAAGCTTTTGGGGGGGAAAAAAAATTAAATTATGCTTACCTGATCATTTTCTTTTCTTCAGATGGAAAGAGTCCACAGCTGCATTCATTACTTTTGGGAATTCAGAACCTGGCCACCAGGAGGAGGCAAAGACACCCCAGCCAAAGGCTTAAATACTCCTCCCACTTCCCTCAGCACCCAGTCATTCTGCCGAGGAACAAGGAACAGTAGAAGAAATATCAGGGTCAAAGGTGCCAGAAGAACAAAAATAACAAAAGCCCCACACAAAAATTACGGGCGGGGAGCTGTGGACTCTTTCAATCTGAAGAAAATTATCAGGTAAGCATAATTTAAGTTTTTCTTCATAAATGGAAAGAGTCCACAGCTGCGTTCATTACTTTTGGGAAAACAATACCCAAGCTATAGAGGACACTGAATGCAAAAACGGGAGGGTACAAGAGACAGCCCATTCTGAGGGCCCCAGGCCTGAAAACCACTACCCAACAAAATTCCGAAGCCGAGAACAACTTTGAAAAAAAGAGAAAAAGCCCAAGGACACTGACCCGCAGATAGTCCACAGCCTTGCAAGAGACCGCAGGAACTAGACTTGACAGAGTCAACAGCCTCCAAGAGACACCGTCTCCAAAAGTCGGTCTACAAACAACATACCCCTTACTAAAGAAAGAGAACAAACTACCGTATTCTTCCACAAAGAAGAAAAGGCACAGAGAAAACATGATTGTACTTGTAAAGCGCGGCTAATCCCCCTTAAGGGACTCAAGGCGCTGCTCATTTTATCAACCTCGAAAGGAGGAAAGGCTGAGTAGACCTCTCCGGGGATCAAACTTGCAACCATTGGTTTGCTACAGTGCAGAGTAGCCACAGTGCAATAGTATGCTGAGATAGCTTCCAGCTAGCATAAGGAACTCCAGAACAAAAACAAGGGGACAGAAAGACCCCAACCACAAGCCCCCAGGGAATGGAATGAAAAAAGGCACTCCCAAGGAGAACTCCCTAGGACCTGGAACAGGGAAAAGTGCAATAGATCTGTAGGAAGACCTGTCACAACTCTCTTAGACAGTCTTTACATAGAGAGATCAATTTCCAACAGGTGGAACAGAGCCCACAGAGCAGCAGATGTTGCCCCTTACAGAAATAAGCCACCTGATCCAACCTCCTACAAACAGGTCAGGACAAAAACCCTCCAGAGAAAGGAAACCCCAACTCATAAGGAAGATAAACTATCCCCTTCAAAGGGAGGGGCACAGATAAGAACAGTGTACATGTTCACAAGACATAAAGCCATAGTATGATCAAAACACGGACCAAATGAAAAATCATCCAGACTCCACTGTTGACCCAACAGAGAAAAAAACTCCCCATAGAGGAGCACACTCTGTCCGAAGGACAAGTCAGGCCTTAAAGTTTATAACTAGTACCCGAAAGTGGATGTGAACTCTGGCCTACCTGCTTGCAAGCCAAATGAGCTAGCCCCTATGTTGCAACATAGGGTCCCTGAAAAAAAATGGGTCGTCCCGAACCAGTCCACCGGATCATAAGTCTCCAGACATCCAAGAAGGATCCAAGACAAGAACTCCGGACCCGGGACCCAGAATCCTCCTAAAACGAACTACACCCTCAGGGAACACAAGATACCCAGTCTGAAGCAATCAGACCTCACAGGGGATGAGAACCGGGAAACCCATAGAACGGGTACAGGACTCATTCGTAATTCCCAGCCCAAAGGGAAGAGAACACCCTTAACCGGGGGTCAACACCCCCCCAGCAAGGTACTAGGCTGCGACAAAGTCACGCAATTTCTTTAGAGCCAAAAGGCCCCAAGGGCAGCACTAAGGGAAATGAATACGAGAACAGAGTCACCCAAAAGAGAGTAGAAAGAAAGGCTAGGCTCTATAATCCTTTTAGATTAATGTTGTAGCGGACCACACCCAAGGGAGAAGAATGCAAAGCATCCCGAACCCAGGCAGAAAAACATCCCCTAAGCAAAAAGCTTGGAAAAAGAGACAACACCTCCTATCGCCCCTGATATGGAGACGACTAACTCCCGAAGGAAGACAGAGCCTCACGGCCTTCACTTCCTAATTAAGCGGCCAAAGCCTCCAGAAAAACCGGACGAAGTCCAGAAAGTCTCGACCCAAAGGAAGAGAACATCTAAAAGGAACGAAGTCCTAAAAGGACCCTTCCAAAGAGACCATGAAAGGCAAAACCGTAAGAACGGCGGTATGAAGGACCTAAATCCTCCAAGCCTCCAACCGACAACGGGAAGGAACACTCTAGTTCCCGAAAAATTCGGAAACTATTGAGCATGTTGCGCGGATCTCAACGGAGTCCCGGCCCACTAGATTGAAAGGCGAATGAGGACTGACCAATCCCTCATGTCCCTAAGCAACCACTGACCCTCAAGCCCTCTCAGGATGCTATTTGATGCTTGTAAAATAAAACAAGACAACCACACAAATCATATTGTGATCAATAGGCGCCCTCACCAGACCAACCAGACATAAAAAGGTGCCATGTGTCTGAACTAGGCCTCAAAGACAGAAGGATTTGTACCCAGTCTCAAGACCAGCCTGAAACCAAGGGCCCCAGCGCTGTCAAGGCCCCATAGAGTCTCCCCCGATGATGGAGGGATAAAGAACAGTCAGACAGACTTTTGTAAAAAGTGCGACCACAAAATTGCGAGTATCAATTCCAGAAAGTAAAGTTCTCGAAGGAAACATCACACCACAACTGAGCTTTAGACCAAATAAAAATCATCCTTACCAGATAAAAATAAAAGATAAGGCAACCCGTAGGTTATCGCCCAGGAAGAACGGACACACCCGCAGGACCAGCCCAACAGGGGTCCGAGACTTCCAAGCTTAGAACTGGAAAAGGTTACACAAATAACAAAGACTATAAGAAGATTACTTCATCCCCTTATGTCTATGTATGCAAGCCAGTTGAAGAGTAAGAATCCCCAGACCCATTAAAAGTGGGATCCTCCAGCAACGGCAAAAACGTGCCTTAGTAGGACACAAAGGCGCACCGCTCTATAACGAAAGGCGCAACATACCTCTGCCGGGACAAAAGTAAACACCGGCCCAGAAGGTTGACCCCCTGAGGCCTCAGGGGCAGTCGCTCCCCTGGAAGGCTGAACTGGACCAGGCGATCCCACGCTTGACGAGCCCCGGTTAATGAAACACAGACAATATTGTAAGCACACTCCCGGGAGGTGCAGATGCGCCAGCGCCAAAGATATGGCCATGGGGAACCGTGTCGTAACCTCCGGTGGGAACAGGCCACACACCCTAGAAAGGATAAGTAGCGTGTGCGTTACCTGCATGCGTAGTAAGAATTGGTGGTAGGGAACTCGTCTCATGAGAAATAGAATCCCCAGAGACGGATGGCTCAGTGCGCACCCGATTCCCCGATCCCGAGGAACAGAGCACTCTAAAACGGCTTTCGGAACATAACTGATGGGTATGTATCACCCGGGCCAATTCATATTCTTTGCAAAAAGTAGAGTCTGAATCAGAGACATCTGTCTCCAAGAATCCTCCATAACTGGGACACTGCCGCCTCCAGAGAACCAGATACCAGCGGACCAGGATTTCTCTGTCGCCACACGGTCAGGAAAACGGCAATGGAGTCACAAGGTAAACCGTGCAGTCCATGCAAAAGTGCGCCCAACCGAAAAGGCTGCGTCACTAGACATAGGCCATTATGTTCCAAAATAGCCATGAGCCAAAGCAACACTACACAGTAGTAGATAGAATCACATAACAAGCATGATTATAAACCCCCCTGTTCAATAATCCCCCTTAGGAGATATTAACCCTTGATTCCTAGATACAAAAAGGAGCCTCAATGAGACCCTATGTTATGTTGTAACCCCTCTTGGATAAATAGTTGAAATTACAATACATCCATGATGAAAGTAAAATGAAATGATCTTACCGGAATCTACGCCGTGGAACAGGAACACGGCCCTTCAAGTGTGACAGATAGTAGCGTCGCTTCTGCCTTGGACTTGAGAGAAAAAAGCAGGCAGCGAAACTCGTCAACGCTGATTGCTTGTGGTGTTGTTAATATGAGTCGGGGTGGTTTCGCAGAAAGACTCTCCCTGCATCTCCGGACTCTAACTTTCACCCATGCTCTCACTGAGAGGTTGACAGGACTACTTAAAACTCCAGTCCCATGCCGAAGAGTACTACCCTCCATAAGAGACTATCAAAAACTTTTGACACTGGGATGAAAGGGAAAGAATGACTGGGGGATGAGGGAAGTGGGAGGAGTATTTAAGCCTTTGGCTGGAGTGTCTTTGCCTCCTCCTGGTGGTCAGGTTCTGAATTCCCAAAAGTAATGAATGCAGCTGTGGACTCTTTCCATTTATGAAGAATAAATAGGTGGGACCACTCTTACATGTAACATAACAAAAGCTGGAAATGAACGGGGGCGAAGGGAAGATACGAGACAGAGATGAAAGTATAAAATATAAAAAATAAGAACGAATTACAAAAAAAAACTTAGAGACTAAATAAATTGGTATAATTGGAATCCAGGACATTATTACTGTTGGTTAAAATTTACTTTCACTTTAATGTTTAATGCTAGATAGCATTTTGAGCAATATTGACAATATTCCCTCTAACTATTTATATGGTGTAATGGAGAAAGCATTGTCTGGGTAACATAAAAAAACCTTATGGGCCATAAAGTAAATACACCTAATTGGGCAAATAACATACCATGATGGCTCTTTTAATATATATTTTTTAATTGGTTATTTATTGGAAATTGTTATAAAAATAGCTTGACAGTATGTTACTGAATTATTAGAAATTAAACCATCTGTATGGCCAGATATAGAAATTCTTCATATGCAGTGTTCTCCCCAGTACTTTTTTAATGGGTACACCACCCAGCTAAAATTTAATTCCTTATTCAAGTAAAGTTAGCTAATAGTAAAATGTTTAAATGTTTATTGCACAAACTGGGCCAGATTATGAGTGGAGCTTAAATATTTGCGCAGGAGCGATAAGGGTTTATCACAGTTTTTTTTCCGCTCGTCTGGTCTTACGCTGGTATTATGAGTTGAAAGTAAACGTGATAACTTGATCGCAATCGCGATTTACGCTAGAATGATTATCATGCCCTCAGCGCTCAAAACATCAAAAATGCATTACAAAGCAGAGGCGTAACTAGAAACCACAGGGCGCAGGTGCAAGAATCTAATAAGGCCCCCACCCCTACCCCCACCCAAAAAAAGTGAATTTGATACATATCTTTTTTTTTTCTTTTTTTTTTTACTTTTAACACAGAAAAAAAATGTGAATCAGATTACATGTCTGCAAAAGGAGGTACCCTGTACCCACAGTCTGTGAGATGGTCTGACCCCCTATTACTGTATATAGTGACACTGTTTAACCCACCAGTACTGTATATAGTGAGTCAGTGACACAGTCTGTAATCTGACGGTGAGATGGCATGCCTGACCATACCCGCCCCAGTACTTTATAAAGTGACCACAGTAGTCTGTGACATGGTCCAGCCCCCCGTACTGTATATAGTGGTACTGTATAGACTTACACTGTTTACCCCCTGCCCCCCCCCCATGCTGTAATAGTAAGGTCTGTAATTTGCTGGTTCCACAAACATACACACATAGTCACATACATACATACACACACACACACAGTCACATACATACATACATACATACATACACACACATAAACACCAATGGGTAAAATAGAACCACTAACCCCTGTAGTCAGAGACACTAGTGAAGCATCATGTGACACTCACATGATATCAGTGCAGGCAGTGGCAGGTCAACGTTTTTTATTGTAAAAAAAATATATATATATATATTTTTTTAAGCTGGGCCCCCAGCTTAGGGTTAATAACTTTATTTAGGTTGCGGACCCCGCCGCAACCTAAATAAAGTTATTAACCCCTATCCCGCCGCTCCCGGACCCCGCCGCAACCTAAATAAAGTTATCAACCCCTATCCCGCCGCCACTAAATAAACGTATTAACCCCTAAACCTCTGGCCTCCCACATCACTACCACTAACTAAACCTATTAATCCAAAACCATCAGCCCCCCACATCGCCATAAACTTAATTAAGCTATTAAACCCTAAACCTAACAACCCATTAACTTTAAATTAATATTACAACATCCCTATCTTTAAATAAATGTAAACTTACCTGTATAATTAAAATAAACTAATTTTAAACTATTAATTAACCTACCCTAACTATTCTCCTACAATTAAATTAAACTAGCAATTAAATTAACTAAATTACATATTAAAAAATCCTTACCCTACTCAAATTATTTAAATATACTATTTAACCTTATTACAAATTACTAAATTACAAATAAAAAGCACTAAGTTACAAAAAATAAAAAACACTAAATTACGAAAAAAATAAAAACACATTATCAAAAATAAAAAAGAATTACACCTAATCTAATAGCCCTATCAAAATAAAATACCCCCCTCCCAAATAAAAAAAACCTAGCCTACAATAAACTAACAATGGCCCTTAAAAGGGCCTTTTGTGGGGCATTGCCCCAAAGAAATTAGCTCTTTTACCTGTAAAAAAAAAAATACAAACACCCCCAACGGTAAAACCCACCACCCAACCAACATAACCCCCCAAATAAAAAACCTAAATCTAAAATAACCTAAGCTCCCCATTGCCCTGAAAAGGGCATTTGTATGGGCATTGCCCTTAAAAGGGCATTTAGCTCTTTTACATGCCCAATCCCTAATCTAAAAATAAAACCCACCCAAAAAATCCTTAAATAAACCTAACACTAACCCCCGACGATCCACTTACAGTTATTGAAGTCCCGCTTGAAGGATCCATACAGCCGGCAAGAAGTCTTCATCCCGGCGGCAAGAAGTCTTCATCCAGACGGCATCTTCTATCTTCATCCATCCAGCGCGGAGCGGGTCCATCCTGAAGACATCCGGCGCGGAGCTCCTCTTTATACGGTCGCCGCCGTAAACTGGAACTTCGATGAAAGTGACGTCATCCAAGATGGCGTCCCTTGCATTCCTATTGGCTGAAAGGTTCCAATCAGCTAATAGGATTAGAGCTGCTAAAATCCTATTGGCTGTTCCAATCAGCCAATAGGATTTGAGCAGCTCTCATCCTATTGGCTGTTCCAATCAGCCAATAGGATTAAACTCTCATCCTATTGGCTGATTGGAACAGCCAATAGGATGAGAGCTGCTCAAATGGATTTTTCACAGCTCTAATGTTTGTATTTCTTTTTACAGGTAAAAGAGCTGATTTCTTTGGGGCAATGCCCCACAAAAGGCCCTTTTAAGGGCCATTGGTAGTTTATTGTAGGCTAAAGTTTTTTTTATTTTGGGGGGGCTTTTTTATTTTGATACGGCTATTAGATTAGGTGTAATTCTTTTTTTATTTTTGATAATGTGGTTTGCTTTTTTTCGTAATTTAGTGTTTTTTATTTTTTGTAACTTAGCGTTTATTTCTTTTGGTAATTCAGTAATTTTTAATAATGTTTAATAGTAGATTTAAATAATTTTAGTAGGGTTAGGTTTTTTTAATATGTAATTTAGTTTATTTAATTGGTAGTTTAATTTAATTGTAGGATAATAGTTAGGGTAGGTTAATTATTAGTTTAAAAATAGTTTATTTTAATTCTACAAGTAAGTTTAAATTTATTTTAAGATGGGATGTTTTAATTTAAAGTTAGCGGGTTGTTAGGTTTAGGGGTTAATAGCTTAAGTTAGTTTATGGCGATGTGGGGGGCTGGCGGTTTAGGGGTTAATGGGTTTAGTTAGTGGTAGTGATGTGGGAGGCCAGAGGTTTAGGGGTTAATACATTTATTTAGTGGTGGCGAGGTCCGGAGCGGTGGGATAGGAGTTAATAACTTTATTTATGTTGCAGCGTTAAAAGAAAAGGTATAAGGTGCGCAAATCTATCCCCTGCACATACACTAGTCTGCTCCCATAAAGCAGATATGTTTAGAAATACTGTAAAAATAAAGAAGAATGTGTATGTGCGCTAACAGCTGTGGGGATTAAGTCAAATATTGAATAAAAGACACTATGTAGTTCTTGATAAAGCCATGGTACATGGCGAAACGCAAAGTGTTAAAATAGCACTACTGCCAAGGATTACGAGAGATTGTTTGGAACTACTTCACCTCTCTCCAACACACCCTGCGCAGAGTTCTTATTTTAGCCGGATCTACTTCCGAGAAGATTAGTGACACCACCAGCTGTTAGGAGCCGCTCCAGACACCTGTGCCTAACCCCGACGGACAATTCAGCTCAAAAGTGAAGCAGGTAGGCACTGTAGAGGTGTTGTAGCCCTACAGCGAGGTTGTATTTGTCACTCTTTTATCGAAAAGGACAATAATCTCGGATACATACTAGCATAGCACTAGTTGCCGAATTTACTACTTTATAAAAAAAACGGATCTGTCTGATGATTGGTTACCGTCACTAAGAACGGAACTTTCTGTTTTAAGGATCATACGTTTGAATGAACGAACATATAGGTGGATTACAGTCTTCATCACTGTGAATATAGTCTGTTAGACTTAACGCTATACCATTGATTTCACAGTCTAATGCAGACTAAACCCCTTGTTGCACAGAGTGTAACTTTCCTGTTGCACCAAGTTTTACTGTTCCAAGATTGTCAGATATCTGTACACAGATTTTAATATATTTCTGTTTTGTATATCTATATGTACATGACCGGTCATATATTTTAGTTTAATTAATTATTTGTGTTTTATTTTATTATTTATTTTCTATGTACTATTTTAATCATCGTTTATAAATAGATTAAATTCAAAACACTGTTTTATTCATAAGATCACTCATTCTGTGTTTTGTGTCTACGTAACTAATTATACAACTGTATATATATTCACATAGAGGTAAATATAATTTACCAGCTTTGAGTCTTTTCACATATTTCAATTGCATACACACTACATAGTGTCTTTTATTCAATATTTGACTTAATCCCCACAGCTGTTAGCGCACATACACATTCTTCTTTATTTTTACTTTATTTATGTTGCAGTGATGTCAGGGAGCGGCGAAATAGGGGTTAATAACTTTATTTATGTTGTGGCGATGTCGGGTAGCGGCGGAATAGGGGTTAATAACATTATGTAGGTGGTGGCGATGTCGGGGGGGACAGATTAGGGGTGTTTAGACTTGGGGCTTATGTTAGGGTTTTAGGTGTAAACGTAACTTAAATCAATGGGATATCTCGCAGCATCGAACATAAGCTCCCATTGATTTCTATGGCATAGTAGTCGTACAGACCTGCTCAGCGGAGCGCTTCTGGGATCCTTCAGCTAGATGAGTAGATAGTTATCCATAGGCACAAAAGGAGAGAGGGTAAGGGAAACATATCCCAATGTAAAAAATATATTGGCAGCTGCTGCTCTTCCCAGTGCGTCTCCAAACGCACAAAAATGTAGATAAGAAATCCAAGGTTAGAGGAAAAAGTGCGCTCCAAGCCAATATTCTTAAAAAAATCAAAGTCTTTATTGGATCATGTACTTACATGTAAAAACATATAAAGATAAAAACGGTCAGCACACGGAAATGTACAAAAAACAGGTAGTTGAACAGGTGCAGACAGCAAACATTTCGTGCAAATGTGCACTTGGTCACTGCTATGGCATCCGCGGCCTCAAGGGTGGCGGACTGAAAACCAGGTACGCTGGGCCGGAATAGCCGCGAGCGTACCTGTTAGAAATTTGATAAATGGGAAAAAGTGTCAGATAGAGCCGAATGTGTATTCGGAACATCTGTAATGACGCAAGCATCGATCTGCGTCAGATTGAGACCGGTGGATCGTATGTTACATCACAAATTTCAACTTTTGCCGGTCTGTAGGCTTTGATAACTAGGTCGGATCAAGCTTGCAACAATTACGCTGCGGAATTCTGGCATATTTGCGGTTGACAGCTTGATAAATATCCCCCAAAGGCTCAAAGATATGAGATCTCAGGTGTTAGAGAAAAAAAGGCAGGTAAAGGGCATTAACATAGAGATACATATATATACATGTCTAAATATGTATGAATGTGTATATATATATATATATATATATATATACGCGTGTGTACATATGTATTTATGTGTTTTTATGTGTATATATATTGTTTATGTGTATATATATGTATTTGCAGACATATATAAATATAAAAAAAACACATACAAATACATATGTGCACACATATATATATATATATATATATATATATATATAGACACATATATAAGTGCATTGGAGTCCTTTGCTGTCAAGTAGATGAAAACGTAAAACATATTTTTTAATAAAATGCATTTTGTGGAAAGTTTTTAATTCAGATAAAGCATGCAATTAAAAAAACCTTTACCATTTACTTCCATTATCATAATTTGCACAGTTGTTTTAAATTCACAAGTTAAGGCACCAGCTCTTACTGAGCATGTGGAAGAGTGCACAGTATAAACATACTGTATATGTGTTTAGTGATTGGCTAACATCTGTCACATGATACAGGGAAAGGGATTACATTTGGAATGTGGAACACTAATTATTTGAAATTTAAAGTTAGTGCAATGTCCCTTTATTTGTCAATTATGCAAGTCTACTGTATTTAATGGTCCTTTAAAATGATGATAAACTTTACATGTTTTAAAATCAGATCTGGAATCAAAGCAATATATTAGAGGGACTTTAATTGACCACTTCTAATGAAGATGTGCTGTAACTTTTAATGTAGACGTGCCCTTCTAATACCCCACTCTCCGGCTGCCCACTTCAAAACTCTTTTCTTTTTTGTGAGCTAATGGTTTTGACTGTTCTCCAATCAGAGCTCATATGGCACTCACACAATTTTTTTTTTGTAGCTAGAGTGCCGATTACCAAAAAGTCACCAAAAAATTAGTTTTGAAGGGGGTGGCCAGAGCCAACAATTTTCCTTGGCAAGAAAAAGTCTGAAAGGGTAAGATCACAGTGGAATCTCTCCAAAATAGTTGAGCGTGTTTTGAGGTTATGTCAATTCCCAGGTAGTGTAGTTTGTTTTGAATTTGGAAGGGAGTATTTGACGATAGATATTTCTGCTCTACATCCGAGGTGACATATTTATGGAAAAGTCAGAGGGCCTTTTATAGACTGTAAGTTCTTTGGGGGGGTATAGAGGTAATGGGGGAGCTTAGTGTAAATATGTCGTCAGCACATAATAAACATTTTTGATGTATAGGACCAAAAGTTATTCCTTGAATTAAAGGATTGTTCCTAACCCGTGCTGCTAAGGTTTCAACAGTAAGTGCGAAGAGTAGGGGCGAGAGGGGGCAGCCCTGTCTTGTGAATGTGAATTTTCTGTGAAAGTGTGCAATTTGCGCATATTCTGGCGGATGGCTTTTTATATAACGCGCCTGGATGCGATTTATCAAAGTGTTTGTGAATCCAAATTTTGACAGGGTGGACCAGAGAAAGTCCCAGTCCACCCTGTCAAAAGCTTTTTCTGCATCTGTAGACAATAAAATAAGTGAGGATTTTTTGGAGGAGGCTGATAACAGGGTCTGCAGGACATGAATAGTATTATCTTTGGCCTCCCTACTCGGTGTGTATGAGGGTAGGGAGAATTTTGTTAATTCGAGTGGCTTATAATTTGGCGTATAGTTTTATGTCAATATTAATAAGGGAGATAGGGCGGTAGTTTGTAACCATGCCTGTGGGTTTGCTTGGTTTTGGGATCACAGAGATTGTGGTTTCCAGAAGGGAGGGGAAAATTGGCCATCATGATCCATGGAATGGTACATGTCCAGAAGGTGAGTGCTAATCTGTGATTTCATGAGCTGGTAGAATGTGGGAGTGAACCCATCAGGGCCAGGGACTTTACCATGTGGTAGGGTTTTAATGGTCTCGAGGACCTCTGGTAGAGTAAATTATGCATCCAACATGGAGCAATCGTCATTAGTAAGGGTTGGCATGGGGGTTTGCCGAAGGTAATCCTCTATTAGTTTAAGTTTGGTCATGGGTGCCTTTTTTGGCAAGTTATATAACGAAGTGTAATAATCTGCAAATTTATTAACTATATCTTTGCTGTGAAAGTGGGTCGTCCCTTGGGGATCTTTTATGCTTCATGAGTCGACCAGTCTTGTTATTTTCTATAAAGAATTTTGACTTAGTTGTTAGAGATCTCATATGTGCGCTTTTGATGAGATAATAGTTTAGGGTTTTTCTAGCCTGTTGCATTTCCGCAAAGAGTTGTTGGGATTTTGGGTTGCATTTAAGGGCGGTATTGGTGGGGAGGCATTTGTTTGAGAGAGAAGTGTATTGGGCAGTTCTTATCTTCTGTTTTTATGGGTGTGTTTCATGAGTTCTCCCCTAATATAGCATTTGTAGGTCTCCCAATTATTCACCGCAGAACTCCTCAGTCTTATTCATGATATCCTCAAGTATAAGTGGGTCAGTAAAAATGTGGTCATTTAGTCTGCAGTTTTGTTGAGAAGTTGGTTTGGAGGACCAAAGGAGGGTAGTGACAACCATACTATGGTCAGACCAGGCTGTGTGCTGTATTTTTGAGTCAACTAGGGTAGATAGAGTGCTTTGATCACAAAAAATTTAATCAAGTCAAGTGTAAGATCCCTGTGGATTAGAAAAATATAAATTATGCTTACCTGATAATTTCATTTCCATCGTGGGGAGGAGAGTCCACGGCTTCATTCATTACTTGTGGGAAATAAGAACCTGGCCACCAGGAGGAGGCAAATACCTACCCCACTTCCTCATCCCCCAGTCATTCTGCCGAGAGAACAAGGAACAGTAGGAAAAATATCAGGGTATAAATGGTGCCAGAAGAACAAACTAAATTTAGGTCCGCCCACCGGAGCAACGGGTGGGAGCCGTGGACTCTCCTCCCCACGATGGAAATGAAATTAGCAGGTAAGCATAGTTTATATTTTCCATCTAAAGGGGAGGAGAGTCCACAGCTTCATTCATTACTTGTGGGAACAAATACCCAAGCTCTAGAGGACACTGAATGAAAACGGGAGGGCAAGAGGCGGACCCTAATCTGAGGGCACCACAGCCTGTAAAACCTTTCTCCCAAAAACTGCTTCCGCCTAAGCAAAAACGTCAAATTTGTAAAATTTTGTAAAGGTATGTAAGGAGGACCAGGTAGCCGCCTTACAAATCTGCTCCATAGAAGCCTCATTCTTGAAGACCCAAGAAGAAGCCACAGCTCTAGTTGAATGAGCCGTGATCCTCTGAGGAGGTTATGTCCCGCTGTCCCATAGGCCAAGCAAATCATGCTCCTCAACCAAAAGGACAAAGAAGTTATAGAGGCTTTCTGCCCCTTGCGCTTCCCTCAATACACCACAAAAAGAGATCCAGTCTGTCTGAAATGCTTCGTAGCCTGAAGATAGAACTTCAAAGCTCGAACCACATTCAAATTATGAAGTAACCTCTCTTTAGGGGAAGAGGGGTTAGGACACAAAGAATCTTAATGTCAACAGAGTGCATAGGTTCAAACGGAACCCTTTGCAACACCTTCAGAACCAAGTTCAAGCTCCAAGGAGGAGCGGGTTGTCTAAAAACAGGCCTGATTCTAGACAGAGCCTGAACAAAAGACTGAATATCAGGAAGCTCAGCAAGCCTCTTGTGCAACAGAACAGATAATGCAGAAATCTGTCCCTTCAAGGAACTGGTGGCAAGCCCCTTCTCCAGTCCATCCTGGAGAAAAGGCCCCTTCTCCAGTCCATCCTGGAGAAAAGGACAGAACACTGGATACCTTAACCTTATGCCAAGGATATCCATGCTTCTCACACCAGGACAAAGTAAGTCCTCCACAACTAATGATAGATGCAACGAGTGACCGGCTTCCTGGCCTGAACAAGAGTATCAATCACTCTTTCAGAAAACCCTCTGTTGGCCAAGACTAAGCGTTCAATCTCCATGCAGTCAGCCTCAGAGAATCTAGTTTTTGATGTTGCAAAGGACCCTATACCAACAGATCCCTGGAAAAGGGTAACCTCCATGGACGAGACGATGACATCCCCACCAGATCCGCAAACCACGTTCTCCGCGGCCATGACAGAGCAATCATGATAGCCGAAGCTTGCTCCTGCTTGATGCGGGCCACTACACGAGGTAGAAGTGGCAACGGTGGAAAATGTACACTAGGTTGAAACCCCTAGGTACCGCCAAGGTATTTTCCAGCTCAGCCTGTCAGCCTGGGGATCCCTGGACCGCGACCCGTATCTGGGTAGCTTGCAATTGATTCTGGACGCCATGAGATCTATCTCCGGAGTCCCCTATTCGTGACAAATCTCCACAAACACCTTGGGGTAAAGAGACCATTCCCCCGGATGGAAGGATTGCCTGCTGAGAAAATCCGCTTCCCAGTTGTCCACACCCGGAATGTGGATTGCTGAGAGCGAGCAGCTGTGGGACTCTGCCCATTCCAATATCCGAGAAACCTCCCTCATCACTAGGGAGCTAATCATCCCCCCCTGATGGTTGATATAAGCCCCTGAGGTAATGTTGTCTGCCTGGAATCTGATGAAGCTGGAGGACCCCAGAAGAGGCCACGCCTTCAGAGCATTGTAGATCGCTCGAAGTTCCAGAATATTGATCGGGAGGAGAGACTCCTCTCGAGACCATTTTCCCTGTGCCATCCTGGCACCCCAAACAGCTCCCCATCCTGCTAGACTCGCGTCCGTGGTCACAATCTCCCACGAAGGTCTCCGGACAGATCCACCAAGAGAGGGAGTCCCTCATCCGATCATCCAGAGAAATCTGCTGGGATAGGTCTGCATGATCGCCGTTCCACTGTCTCAACATGCACAACTGAAGAGGTCTGATATGGAACTTGGCGAATAGAATGACATCGATGCTGGATACCCTGAGCCTGATCACCTCCATACTCTGAGCCACAGAGGGACTGGAGTAGGACTGAAGGGCAAGACAGGCGGACGCAATCTTCCTGCTTCGCTGATCTGTGAGAAATATTCTCATGGATACAGAATCTATTATAATTCCCAGAAACTCCACCCTGTTGTTGGGAATCAGGGAGCTCTTTCCTGAGTTTATCTTCCAACCGTGAGATTGGAAAAAGAAGAAGAAGGGCCCTCAAATGATCCTCTGCGAGACTGAACGACGGCGCCTGGACTAGGATGTCGTCCAAATAGGGTGCCACAGCAATGCCTCTGGATCTG
This sequence comes from Bombina bombina, assembly GCF_027579735.1. Classification (NCBI taxonomy): domain Eukaryota; kingdom Metazoa; phylum Chordata; class Amphibia; order Anura; family Bombinatoridae; genus Bombina; species Bombina bombina. Next base: position 1,020,569,798 of record NC_069499.1, on the reverse strand, counting down.
GCTACTGCAAGTAGCGCCCCCAGAACTTTTGTGAAGACTCTCGGGGCCGTCGCCAGACCAAAGGGAAGGGCCACAAACTGGAAATGTTGATCCAGAAATGCAAATTTCAGGAACCTGAAGTGATCCTTCTGGATTGGCACATGAAGGTAAGAATCCATCAAGTCTATTGTCATCATGAACTGACCCTCTTGAACTAGGGGCATAATAGATCTGATCGTTTCCATTTTGAACGATGAAACAGCCAGAAACTTATTAAAACATTTTCGGTCTAGAATCGGGTGGAACGTGCCCTCCTTCTTTGGGACCACGAAAAGGTTTGAATAGTACCCTAGACCCCTTTCTGCTGGGGGGTACTGGTACAATAACTTAGAGAGAAGAGAGATCCTTCACACATTCTAGAACGGCTTCTCTCTCTTCTGGTCTGGAAGACAGATTTGACAGGAGGAATCTGCCCCTGGGCTGATGAGTTCTGAACCCTATCCTGTATCCTTGGGCGACAACCTCCAGAACCCAAGGGTCCTGAACATCCTGCAACCAGGCCTCTTAAAAGAGAGATAATCTGCCCCCTACTTGGCCCGGAGACTGGTCGGGGGCCGACCCTTCATGCCGACTTTGTTTCGGTGGGCTTCTTGTTCTGCTTGGACTTGTTCCAAGACTGAGCTGGCTTCCAAGCACTCTTGGACTGATACGCTTTCACAGCGGGCTGCTGGCGTTGGGCCTTGTCCGCATGAAAGGAACTAAAAGTAGATACCCTAGACTTAACCTTCTTATCCTGCGGTAGGAAAGCACCCTTGCCTCCCGTCACCGTGGATATGATCGAGTCCAATCCTGGACCGAACAGGATCTTTCCCTGAAAGGGAAGGGATAACAGTCTGGACTTAGAGGTCATGTCCGCAGACCACGACTTTAGCCACAGAGCACTGTGGGCTAGTACAGAAAACCCTGAAACCTTAGCATTGAGGCAAATAATTTGCATAATGGCATCACAAATAAAAGAATTAGCTACCCTCAAGGCCTTAATTCTCCCTCTCGATCATATCAGAGATTCGCACCAATATGTCACAGCTCCGGCAACCACTGCTACCGCTGCTGCCGGCTGAAAAACAAACCCTGTGTGTTGAAATATTTTCCTTAACATGTTTTCTAACTTTTTATCCATAAGCTCTTTGAACGACGAACTATCCTCAAGAGGAATCGTTGTCCGTTTTGCGAGCGTAGAGATAGCACAATCCACTCTAGGGACGGTCCCCCATAGCTCAAGCTGAGAGTCCGGAACGGGGAACAGTTTCTTAAAGGAAGAAAAAGGGGAAAAGGAAGAACCTAATCTCTCCCATTCATTCCTAATAATGTTAGCCATCTTAACAGGAACCGGGAAGGTCTGAGGTACCACCCTGTCCTCATATACTTTATCAAGCTTAGGCATCAAGGATTCCTTCAGTAGTTTCAGTTCCGGAACCTCGAGAGTAGCAAGTGCCTGGCTCAGCAAAAAGTGCAAATTTTCCATCCTAAACCTAAAATCAGGCTCCTCTGCAGATGGAGCTTTAGATGACATGGATTCTGACCCAGAAGGAATGTCCTCCGAAGAGTCAGAGTCGTCCTCATCAGCGGATAACCTCTCCGAGATATCCATAGGAGTATATGACTTCTGGGCCGGATCGCCATATTTTACCCTACGCTTGCGCTTAGCAGAACGTGGTAAGGCACTAATCACCTTAGAGACCGCAGTTGATCCGCAAAGTCTGACGGCCGACGGATTTCTCCCGAAGGAGAAATAGAGATGCCCTGGGGCGCTGCATGTGTACCCGTGAGGGGACGCACCTCATGGGACGGCGAGCAGTCAGAGGTGGACGGCTCAGTAGTACTAGACTCAAGAAGTCGAGACCTTATCAAGGCAAGGGGAACATAGTTGAGCAGGCGGATCTACCAGAACTTCCTCACAATAAACACAGGTACTAGACTTAGTTAAAGAGGGAGTACCCTCTAACGCATCAGAGTCCTCCATAGCTTGCGGCTTTATTACGGACTAGTTATAATATAAAAACAATAGCACCTTTATAACCTTCAATGGCCGGGGCACTCACCACCTCCTAAGACCCGGACCACAGAAACCGTTACGTCTCCTGCACACCAGTCAAGCAAGGAAGTAGATTAGACCACACCCAGTCAGAAGGAATGCCTCGCAGGACCGCCCCTGCACTAGGGAGAAAGCGTGCCAAAACAGCCGCGCAAATACTCCCGGAGGAAACTAAAGTTTACCCATTGCCAGACCCTCATCTCACATCTCAGCAATGACACAATAAACAATATTATGTATAAACCCCCCCGTTCAATAATCCCCTTACTAGGGATGTTAACCCTTGATTCTATAAAGATAAAAAGGCATCACACTGTGACCCTGTCTTCTGCGTTCTCATTATGTGTATAAAAATGAAACAATCTTACCAGAATCTATGCCGTGGAACAGGAACACAGCCTCTCAAGTGTGACAGTGTAGTAGCATCGCTCCTGACATGTACTTGAGTGTAGGAAGCAGGCTGCGAAACTTGTCAACGCTGATTGCTTATGGAGCTGTTAAAATGAGTCGGGATGGTTTCGCAGAAAGACTCTCCATGCATCTCCGGACTCTAACTTTCACCCAAGCTCTCACTGAGAGGCTGACAGGACTACTTAAAACTTCAGTCCTATTCCGAAGCATACTACCCTCCATAAGAGACTACTTTGACTCTTCTGACACTTCTCTGCCAACCTCCTGTGACGAAAGGCAAAGAATGACTGGGTGATGAGGGATGTGGGGGAGGTATTTAAGCCTTTGGTTAGTGAATCTTTGCCTCCTCCTGGTGGCCAGGTTCTTATTTCCCACAAGTAATGAATGAAACCATGGACTCTCCTCCCCTTTAGATGGAAAGAAGGTGTAATCTTTTATTGTTGGGTTCCTTATTCTTCAAGTATCAAATAGGGGTAGGGTCTGCAGTGCCTGACAGTTAGATCTTATTTAGTAAGATCTGCTGTAGAATTTCCCGGAGGAAGTGTCAAGTGTAGGACAAATTGGGAAGTTGAGGTCTCCGCCAAGTATTATTGAGTCCTACTAAGATTAAGATCCTACCATCTGGGTCTTGGTATTTCTGCAATGGTGTAAAGGATGCTACCTTTTTAAAGGAGATACAGACTGCGTTTTTTTTTCATTGGGCCTGAATTCAGAAAGTGTTGATCGTAGTATAGGTGTGACAGTGTGGGTTCATGTGATTTTTTAAAATGGGTTTCTTCTAATAAGACTATGTCTATCTTTTTTTTTTTTTTTAAAGTCATGGAATGCAATAGATCGTTTTGTGGGGTTAAAAAGCCCTTCACATTTTGTGTAGCAACTTGGATGAGTGGGGTCAGTGTAGGCTGTGTCATTTTAATTGTAATTTGGGTGTGGGTAGTTAATGTAGGCAGACGTAGATAGGTAGTATGGGGAGAGACACAAATATGGATACTGTGTAGAATACCAATATATCTATAAATAAGAGGACTTGATTAAAAGGAAAAAAGAAAGAAGAAGAGAGGTAGAGAATGTAAGGAAGGAGCAAGAAAAAGGGGAGAGGGAAGGGATGAGGAGAAAAAAGAATAAAAAGGTCGAGTTGGAGAGTGACAAGGGGGGTGAAAAAACGGAATGGCAAAACCCACCATCAGAGGCAGAGGGAGAGTATATAGAGGAGGGGCATAAGGAAAAGACATCTAATGGTGGGTACATTAGGATACACAATTATACTGTGACTAACTTGTACATTTTAAAAAAATATGGCTAATGATACCTGTTAGTATGAATTATGCAAAAATAATGACATGTCAGCAAAAGGAAAGGGTCTTACATATTCACCAGCGTTTAGTTAAGGCACATTAAGGTGGCAATACGACATGATGTCCTTTGGAGGCAATGTCTGTTAGAAAGACAAGAGAATTGTACTGGAGATCCAGTAAGTTAAGGGGACAATCAAGTCCCTCCTCATAAGATAGTGGTCAGGTATTGTCCAGAGGGGGTGTTGATCTGAGGCTTTGCTTATTCTTGGGCTGTTTACTTGCTACCTCTGACTATTTTCTTCTCTGCGGCCCGGAATGAGATGGTGAATGAACTGTGTTTGAGGCATGTTCCGTAGTTGGAGGATCTGGGGTTGGTATGTCAAGCTGCTTGCAGAATTCAACTACTTTGGTCGGGTCTTTGCATTCCAATGTGTCGTCCATTTTTAGAGATGAGAAGAGAGACTGGGAAGCCCAATCTGTAAGGAATCTTGAGAGCACGGAGGTGTGATGTGAGGTGAGCAAAGTCCTTCCTCTGTTGCAGCGTTTTGGCGGAAAGATCTTGAAAGACCTGTATGTGAATGATTGTTGTGATCTTGCAAAGTGCAGGATTTTTTCCCTATCCCTAAAGCTCTGGAAGCAGACAATGATATCTCTAGGTGGTTGATTTTCAGTGGGTTTAGGGCACAAAGAGCGGTGAGCTCTCTCCATCTTTATCTCTTGGATCGCCACCAAATAAGATATAGCCATGGATTGGAATAGGCTTTGGAGGTGTTCTGGAATATCTTCGCCTGAGACAGATTCTGGTATACCTCTTATACGAAGATTGTTTCAACATGTTCTATTCTCTATATAATCAATCTTATTTTCTAGATCTGTGATTTTTGATTATCAATTGTGTGAAACATTTCGGTAATTTCTGTAACTAGCTCTTCACGGTCGTCTTCTAGTATTTCAACTTTGAAGCCGAGTTCATTTATGCCCTTCTTTAGTTCTGCGCACTCAGATTTAACGCACGATTTAACTTGCAGCTGGGGAACTACAGTTCCCTGCAGTCTGCGGTGGTAGACATGTGTAAAAGGAGGCGGGAGAAGTCTACGCACCTTTTTGGTGATGTCTGATTGGTAGTGGGGGCTGACAGCTTGTGAGTAAACAGAGAGTGGAGCAGCAGAGACAGAGTTGAACATCAGCGAGAGCAGCTGAACCATAGAGAGAGAGTTGAAAAGCAGAGAAAGGGATGAACAGCTATAAATAGATGGAGTCTTCTGACTAACAAACCTAAAACATCAGCAGTTACAACTGGTAGGAATTTTTTTTTTACGTCTGGTATATATTGTTATCTGTATGTTTTCAGCAATGTTGAATATGAAGTTGTTTATTAATAACAGTCAGGTAGATTACGAGTTGTGTGTTCGTCTTTTAACGCTGAAAAAATGGTAATTTCAGCGTTAAAACAGCAACGGTATAGCTGTACCGCAAGCCTTTTAGCCTGTAACGCAACGTCAATCCCGCACTCGTAAAAATGACGTTTTTTCATGGGACTTCCATAGCGCTGCCATTACGAATTTTGCGGTGAGGCTAAAAAGCTTGAGTTACACCCTATAACGACACGATCCGTACTGCCATCTGAGAGCAGTAGTTATGAATTTTACACAACAAAACTGTTACATAATACTCATAATTAAACTGTTACAAAGTACACTAACACCCATAAACTACCTATTAACCCCTAAACCGAGGCCCTCCTGCATCGCAAATACTATATTGAAGTTATTAACCCCTATTCTGCCGCCCCCGACATTGTCACTACTAAATAAGTTATTACCCCTAAACCGCCGCCCTCCCGCATAGTAAACACTATTTAAATATTATTAACCCCTAATCTGGCGTCCGCCCACATCGCCCCCACTATACTAAAGTTATTAACCCCTATTCTGCCGCTCCCCGACACCGCCGCCACTATAATACTGAAATTCTATTGGCTATTATTTTGGGGGGTTGGTTGGGTGGTAGGTTTTGCTGTTGGGGGTTCGTTGTGTTTTTTTTACAGGTAAAAGAGCTGATTTCTTTGGGACAATGCCCCACAAAAGGCCCTTTTAAGGGCTATTGGTAGTTTATTGTAGGCTAGGGTGTTTTTTTTATTTTTATACGGCTATTAAATTAGATGTAATTCTTTTTTATTTTTGATAATTTTGTGTGTTATGTTTCGTAATTTAGGTTTGTTATTTTTTGTAATTTAGTATTTTTTATTTTTTGTAAATAGATACTTTGTAATTTTTCTAGTAGTATTAGGATTTTTTTTAATGTGTATTTTAGTTTTCTTTAATTGGTAGTTAGTTTAATTTTAGTTTAATAGTTACATTAGTTTAATTGTTAGTTTAATTTGACAGGTAAGTTTTAATTTAATTTCATTTAAGATTGGGAATTCATAATTTTAATATAAAGTTAGGGGGGCGTTAGGTTTAGGGGTTACTAGTTTAAATTAGTTTATTGCAATGTGGGGGGCTTTCGGTTTAGGGGTTAATATTTTAATTTAGTATATTTCATTGTGGGGGGCTTGCACTTTAGGGGTTAATAGGCTAATTATAGTGGCGGGGGTGGCGGGGAGCGGTGGAATAGGGGGTTAATGAATTTTCATAGTGGCGGCGATGTCAGGAGTGGCAGATTAGGGGTTAATAACATTATGTAGGTGTCGGCGATGTCGGGGACAGCAGATTAGGGGTGTTTAGACATAGTTTTTATGTTAGGGTGTTAGGTTTAAACGCACATTTTTTTCCCCATAAACATCAATGGGGCTGCGTTACGGAGCTTTTCATTACGCAATCGCAGTTGATAGTTTTTTTTCTAACACTCTCTCCCCATTGATGTCTATGGGGAAAGCGTGCATGCGCACGTCAAAACAGCGCTTGGATTTTGTGCGGTATGGAGCTCAACGCAACCATATTGCAAGCACAAGCCGGCTGTTTGAAAACTTGTAATGGCAGCGCTATGGAGGGTAAAATAACGTAACTTTTGTTGCGTTCGTTAAATACCCTCTATGGCGCATAATTTGTAATCTACCTGAGTGATAATAATGAGAGGTATTATTTTCATTCATTATTTTATTTAAAATAACTGGTTTGAAATGCTACAACCAAAACCTAGTCTAATAATTAATCCTTTTCATTTTGAGTATGTTGCATGTGGTCGATGAAGTGTCCATTTTTGGTTTCTTCCTCAGATCTGGTCATGGTCACCCTAGTCTATTATCAAATGTACTTGGAATTCTTTGTTCAAGAGATATCTAGATAGGTAGTGTGCACATTTCTATAACAGTACATGACAAGAAACTCTGCTGTCACCTACTGTTCTTGCAAATGTATAACATAGTTATAAAACTGCTGCCATATATTGCACGTCATGTGCACGATCCTACACCCTCCTACCTGTTTTTCAATAAGCAATATCAAGAGAACAAAGTAAATTTGATAGTAGAAGAACCATTTAAAGTTTTTCTATTTTTTAATTCTTTTATTTTACACTCTGTCTGAATCACAAAATAATTTTTTGGGAGTTTTATGTCCTTTTAAGACTCAGTGAAAAACACAAATTCTTCTTCTTTTTTTGGGCACCTTCAGGTTAGCACTTGAGTGAAAGCCAGCACCTGAGTTTAGTAGTGTGCCTGATAACAGTCTATTAGGTGAGTGATTTAGCCAAGCTATCCGACCTCCAGATCTTAGCATGACCTAGGTTTAGTAGTGTGCCCGATAACAGTCTTTTAGGTGAGTGATTTAGCCAAGCTATCCGACCTCCAGATCTTAGCATGACCTAGGCTTAGTAGTGTGCCCGATAACAGAATTTATGTTTACCTGATAAATTACTTTCTCCAACGGTGTGTCCGGTCCACGGCGTCATCCTTACTTGTGGGATATTCTCTTCCCCAACAGGAAATGGCAAAGAGCCCAGCAAAGCTGGTCACATGATCCCTCCTAGGCTCCGCCTTCCCCAGTCATTCGACCGACGTAAAGGAGGAATATTTGCATAGGAGAAATCATATGATACCGTGGTGACTGTAGTTAGAGAAAATAAATCATCAGACCTGATTAAAAAAACAGGGCGGGCCGTGGACCGGACACACCGTTGGAGAAAGTAATTTATCAGGTAAACATAAATTCTGTTTTCTCCAACATAGGTGTGTCCGGTCCACGGCGTCATCCTTACTTGTGGGAACCAATACCAAAGCTTTAGGACACGGATGATGGGAGGGAGCAAATCAGGTCACCTAGATGGAAGGCACCACGGTTTGCAAAACCTTTCTCCCAAAAATAGCCTCAGAAGAAGCAAAAGTATCAAATTTGTAAAATTTGGTAAAAGTGTGCAGTGAAGACCAAGTCGCTGCCTTACATATCTGATCAACAGAAGCCTCGTTCTTGAAGGCCCATGTGGAAGCCACAGCCCTAGTGGAATGAGCTGTGATTCTTTCAGGAGGCTGCCGTCCGGCAGTCTCATAAGCCAATCTGATGATGCTTTTAAGCCAAAAAGAGAGAGAGGTAGAAGTTGCTTTTTGACCTCTCCTTTTACCAGAATAAACAACAAACAAGGAAGATGTTTGTCTGAAATCCTTTGTAGCCTCTAAATAGAATTTTAGAGCACGAACTACATCCAAATTGTGCAACAAACGTTCCTTCTTTGAAACTGGATTCGGACACAAAGAAGGCACAACTATCTCCTGGTTAATATTTTTGTTAGAAACAACTTTCGGAAGAAAACCAGGTTTAGTACGCAAAACCACCTTATCTGCATGGAACACCAGATAAGGAGGAGAACACTGCAGAGCAGATAACTCTGAAACTCTTCTGGCAGAAGAAATTGCAACCAAAAACAAAACTTTCCAAGATAATAACTTAATATCTACGGAATGTAAGGGTTCAAACGGAACCCCTTGAAGAACTGAAAGAACTAAATTGAGACTCCAAGGAGGAGTCAAAGGTTTGTAAACAGGCTTGATTCTAACCAGAGCCTGAACAAAAGCCTGAACATCTGGCACAGCCGCCAGCTTCTTGTGAAGTAAAACAGATAAAGCAGAAATCTGTCCCTTCAAAGAACTTGCAGATAATCCTTTCTCCAAACCCTCTTGTAGAAAGGATAGAATCTTAGGAATTTTTACCCTGTTCCATGGGAATCCTTTCGATTCGCACCAACAGATATATTTCTTCCATACTTTATGGTAAATTTTTCTAGTTACAGGCTTTCTAGCCTGAATAAGAGTATCAATGACAGAATCTGAGAACCCACGCTTTGATAAAATCAAGCGTTCAATCTCCAAGCAGTCAGTTGGAGTGATGCCAGATTCGGATGTTCGAACGGACCTTGAACAAGAAGGTCCCGTCTCAAAGGTAGCTTCCATGGTGGAGCCGATGACATATTCACCAGGTCTGCATACCAAGTTCTGCGTGGCCACGCAGGAGCTATCAAGATCACCGAAGCCCTCTCCTGATTGATCCTGGCTACCAGCCTGGGAATGAGAGGAAACGGTGGGAACACATAAGCTAGGTTGAAGGTCCAGGGCGCTATTAGTGCATCTACTAGAGTCGCCTTGGGATCCCTGGATCTGGACCCGTAGCAAGGAACCTTGAAGTTCTGACGAGACGCCATCAGATCCATGTCTGGAATGCCCCATAATTGAGTTATTTGGGCAAAGATTTCCGGATGGAGTTCCCACTCCCCCGGATGAAATGTCTGACGACTCAGAAAATCCGCTTCCCAATTTTCCACTCCTGGGATGTGGATTGCAGACAAGTGGCAGGAGTGAAGCTCCGCCCATTGAATTACTTTGGTCACTTCTTCCATCGCCAGGGAACTCCTTGTTCCCCCCTGATGGTTGATATATGCAACAGTCGTCATGTTGTCTGATTGAAACCTTATGAATTTGGCCTTTGCTAGTTGAGGCCAAGCCTTGAGAGCATTGAATATCGCTCTCAGTTCCAGAATGTTTATCGGGAGAAGAGATTCTTCCCGAGACCATAGACCCTGAGCTTTCAGGTGCTTCCAGACCGCGCCCCAGCCCACCAGGCTGGCGTCGGTCGTTACAATGACCCACTCTGGTCTTCTGAAGCTCATCCCTTGGGACAGGTTGTCCAGGGTCAGCCACCAACGGAGTGAATCTCTGGTCCTCTGATCTACTTGGATCGTCGGGGACAAATCTGTATAATCCCCATTCCACTGTCTGAGCATGCACAGTTGTAATGGTCTTAGATGAATTCGCGCAAAAGGAACTATGTCCATTGCCGCAACCATCAAACCTATTACTTCCATGCACTGCGCTATGGAAGGAAGAAGAACAGAATGAAGTACTTGACAAGAGCTTAGAAGTTTTGATTTTCTGGCTTCTGTCAGAAAAATCTTCATTTCTAAGGAGTCTATTATTGTTCCCAAGAAGGGAACTCTTGTTGACGGGAATAGAGAACTTTTTTCTACGTTCACTTTCCACCCGTGAGATCTGAGAAAGGCTAGGACAATGTCCGTATGAGCCTTTGCTTGTGGCAGAGACGACGCTTGAATCAGTATGTCGTCCAAGTAGGGTACTACTGCAATGCCCCTTGGCCTTAGCACCGCTAGAAGGGACCCTAGTACCTTTGTGAAAATTCTTGGAGCAGTGGCTAGTCCGAATGGAAGTGCCACAAAACTGGTAATGCTTGTCCAGAAAGGCGAATCTTAGGAACCGATGATGTTCCTTGTGGATAGGAATATGTAGATACGCATCCTTTAAATCCACCGTGGTCATGAATTGACCTTCCTGGATGGTAGGAAGAATTGTCCGAATGGTTTCCATCTTGAACGATGGAACCTTGAGAAATTTGTTTAGGATCTTGAGATCCAAAATTGGCCTGAATGTTCCCTCTTTTTTGGGAACTATGAACAGATTGGAGTAAAACCCCATCCCTTGTTCTCCTAATGGAACAGGATGAATCACTCCCATTTTTAACAGGTCTTCTACACAATGTAAGAATGCCTGTCTTTTTATTTGGTCTGAAGACAATTGAGACCTGTGGAACCTTGCCCTTGGGGGTAGTTCCTTGAATTCTAGGAGATAACCTTGAGAAACTATTTCTAGCGCCCAAGGATCCTGAACATCTCTTGCCCAAGCCTGAGCGAAGAGAGAGAGTCTGCCCCCCACCAGATCCGGTCCCGGATCGGGGGCCAGCATCTCATGCTGTCTTGGTAGCGGTAGCAGGCTTCTTGGCCTGCTTACCTTTGTTCCAGCCTTGCATCGGTCTCCAGGCTGGCTTGGTTTGAGAAGAATTACCCTCTTGCTTAGAGGATGTAGAATTTGAGGCTGGTCCGTTTCTGCGAAAGGGACGAAAATTTGTTTTATTTTTAGCCTTAAAAGACCTATCCTGAGGAAGGGCGTGGCCCTTTCCCCCAGTGATGTCTGAAATAATCTCTTTCAAGTCAGGGCCAAACAGCGTTTTCCCCTTGAAAGGGATGTTAAGCAATCTGTTCTTGGAGGACACATACGCTGACCAAGACTTCAGCCAAAGCGCTCTGCGCGCCACAATAGCAAAACCTGAATTTTTCGCCGCTAATCTAGCTAATTGCAAAGTGGCGTCTAAGGTAAAAGAGTTAGCCAACTTAAGTGCTTGAACTCTGTCCATAACCTCCTCATAAGAAGATGCTTTATTGAGCGACTTTTCTAGTTCCTCGAACCAGAAACACGCTGCTGTAGTGACAGGAACAATGCATGAAATTGGTTGTAGAAGGTAACCTTGCTGAACAAACATCTTTTTAAGCAAACCCTCTAATTTTTTATCCATAGGATCTTTGAAAGCACAACTATCTTCTATAGGGATAGTGGTGCGTTTGTTTAGAGTAGAAACCGCCCCCTCGACCTTGGGGACTGTCTGCCATAAGTCCTTCCTGGGGTCGACCATAGGAAATAATTTCTTAAATATAGGGGGAGGGACAAAAGGTATGCCGGGCCTTTCCCATTCTTTATTTACAATGTCCGCCACCCGCTTGGGTATAGGAAAAGCTTCGGGGGGGCACCGGGACCTCTAGGAACCTGTCCATCTTACACAATTTCTCTGGAATGACCAAATTGTCACAATCATCCAGAGTAGATAACACCTCCTTAAGCAGAGCGCGGAGATGTTCCAATTTAAATTTAAATGTAATAACGTCAGGTTCAGCTTGTTGAGAAATTTTTCCTGAATCTGAAATTTCTCCCTCAGACAAAACCTCCCTAGCCCCTTCAGACTGGTGTAAGGGCATGTCAGAACCATTATCATCAGCGTCCTCATGCTCTTCAGTATCTAAAACAGAGCAGTCGCGCTTTCGCTGATAAGTGGGCATTTTGGCTAAAATGTTTTTAATAGAATTATCCATTACAGCCGTTAATTGTTGCATAGTAAGGAAGATTGGCGCACTAGATGCACTAGGGACCTCCTGAGTGGGCAAGACTGGTGTAGACATAGAAGGAGATGATGCAGTACCATGCTTACTCCCCTCACTTAAGGAATCATTTTGGGCAACATTATTATCAGTGGCATCATTGTCCCTACTTTGTTTGTCACATTCATCACATATATTTAAATGGAGAGGAACCTTGGCTTCCGAACATACAGAACATCGTCTATCTGATAGTTCAGACATGTTAATAGGCATAAACTTGATAACAAAGCACAAAAAACGTTGTAAAATAAAACCGTTACTGTCTCTTTAAATTTTAGACTGAACACACTTTTTTACTGAATATACGCAAAAGTATGAAGGAAATGTTCAAAATTCACCAAAATTTCGCCACAGTGTCATAAAGCCTTAAAAGTATTGCACACCAAATTTGAAAGCTTTAACTCTTAAAATAACGGAACCGGAGCCGTTTTTACATTTAACCCCTATACAGTCCCTGGTATCTGCTTTGCTGAGACCCAACCAAGCCCAGAGGGGAATACGATACCAAATGACGCCTTCAATAAGCTTTTTCAGTGGATCTGAGCTCCTCACACATGCATCTGCATGCCTTGCTTCTCAAAAACAACTGCGCATTAGTGGCGCGAAAATGAGGCTCTGCCTATGACTAGAAAAGGCCCCCAGTGAAAAAGGTGTCCAATACAGTGCCTGCCGTTTTTTTAACAAAAATCCCAAGATTAAAATAACTCTCCAAAGTTATAAACCATTAAATATGCTTATAAAGTAATCGTTTTGGCCCAGAAAAATGTCTACCAGTCTTTAAAGCCCTTGTGAAGCCCTTTATTCTTATATTGAAAATTAAGAAAATGGCTTACCGGATCCCATAGGGAAAATGACAGCTTCCAGCATTACCAAGTCTTGTTAGAAATGTGTCATACCTCAAGCAGCCAAAGTCTGCTCACTGTTTCCCCCAACTGAAGTTAATTCCTCTCAACAGTCCTGTGTGGAAACAGCCATCGATTTTAGTAACGGTTGCTAAAATCATTTTCCTCTTACAAACAGAAATCTTCATCTCTTTTCTGTTTCAGAGTAAATAGTACATACCAGCACTATTTTAAAATAACAAACTCTTGATAGAAGAATAAAAACTACATTTAAACACCAAAAAACTCTGAGCCATCTCCGTGGAGATGTTGCCTGTGCAACGGCAAAGAGAATGACTGGGGAAGGCGGAGCCTAGGAGGGATCATGTGACCAGCTTTGCTGGGCTCTTTGCCATTTCCTGTTGGGGAAGAGAATATCCCACAAGTAAGGATGACGCCGTGGACCGGACACACCTATGTTGGAGAAAACAGTCTTTTAGGTGAGTGATTTAGCCAAGCTATCCGACCTCCAGATCTTAGCATGACCTAGGCTTAGTAGTGTGCCCGATAACAGTCTTTTAGGTGAGTGATTTAGCCAAGCTATCCGACCTCCAGATCTTAGCATGACCGAGGCTTTTGCTCAAGTGCTAACATTTTACTTTCCACTTGTAATATGGAAGCAAAATGGTAACGCTATGGCTTGAACTACAGCAATGTTAGCGCACTATAGCACTACTTGTAATCTAGGCCTAAAATGCTGTCCTAAATAACAGTGTTGTGAGTTTGATCAAGTTGCTAACATTAAAGGGATACTAAACCCACATTTTTAAGCAAATTTCTAATTTAGTCCAATTATCAATTTTTCTTCTGAAAAGCAGGAATGAAAGCTTACGAGCCAGCCCATCTTTGGGTCAGCACCTGGGTAGCGCTTGCTGATTGGTGGCTAAATGCAGCTACCAATCAGCAAAGCGTTATCCAGGGTTCTGAACCAAAAATGGGCTGGCTAATACTCTTTCAGTTCTGCTTTTCAAATAAAAATACCAAGAGAATGAAAAAATTTTTGATAATAGGAGTAAATTAGAAAGTTGCTTAAAATTGCATGCTCTATCTAAATCATGAAAGAAAACATTTGGGTTTAGTGTCCCTTTAAGCTGCTTTTCATAGGGGCTTAGTAAGATCAGTCTAAAAGGAAACTAAATCTCCTGGGTTTTAATAAGTTGTAAGAAAACTATTCATATAATAAACTTAATACAAATAAATAATTACAATTATTACAAATAAATTATATGAGTTTCCCTATGTGCATTTTGTTTTGCATACACATCTATGGGTTTAAGCATCTATTAATCCAAATATTATTACACCAGGAAATACAAAATCCCTAGTGATCATGCACAAAGCTTGACCAACAGATCTGACTCATAGTTGGTGCAGTAAACATTAGATTAAACAAGAGGAAGTGGCCAAAGCAGCACACAGGACAAAAATCTACATTCCTCCAAATCAGCACAAATTTACGCCCAAACAGTAAAATAAAAGGAATGAGTCAATAGATTTCTAACAGTTACCACACAATCTGATGTATACATAAATACAATAAATGCCACTCCTTCTAAGTAAAATCAGAAGGTGGCGCTCAATAGCATAGAGTTTAAGGACTTTTCTAATTCTATAACAGTCAATACCCACAAAATAAATGAAAAGTTACAATGCATATTAAAATTGCTTTAATGAAAACAATGTTTGCTTGGAATATATCAAATAAAAACAATGTAGACTTTATTATGACTTATTAGCAGTAAAAAAAATAAAAGGTAAAAAAAAAAATATCCACATAGCTTATTATTATTATGATTATCGGTTATTTGTAAGCACCAACAGATTCCGCAGTGCTAATAGGTTAAACATAATAAGACTGTTTAACCCATTGTTAAAAGTTATAAATACTTAAAGGGATACTGAACCCAAATTTTTTATTTCATGATTCAGATAGAGCATGAAATTTTAAGCAACTTCTAATATACTCCTTTTATCAATGTTTCTTCCTTCTCTTGCTATCTTTATTTTAAAAGCAGAAATGTAAATCTCAGCAGCCAGCCCATTTTAGGTTCAGAACCATGGATAGTACTTGCTTATTGGAGGCTTACAATTACCCATCAATAAGCAAGCATAACCCAGGTTCTCATCCAAAAATGGGCCGGCTCTTATGCATTACATTCCTGCTTTTTAAATAAAGATAGCAAGAGAACGAAGAAAATGTGATAATAGGAGTAAATTAGAAAGTTGCTTAACATTGAATGCTCCATCTGAATCATGAAACATTTGGGTATAGTGTCCCTTTAATGGACGTGCTGAATAAAAGTCCAGATTAGAAACTTTTAAACTTTGGACTAATAATATCTCCAATTGTTGGCCAATTTGTTATACGGCACACATATTAGACATCCAAGTTTATGTTTTATTGTAAGGTACCTTGCTCATCCCTTCTTGCATCATTGCTTATTCTGAACTAAAGTTACTCAAAAAAGAAGCAGAATTAATATATAGGTTACTGACCATATTTCCAAATGGTCTAAATTCAGAATTTTATATAATGTCCTTTATTTAATTATTTTAATGGAAATTAGCCTGAATTTAATATTTTATAATAACTGGAATAGTTAGAGGTTAAATTAGCTAAATATATTAACAGTTTTTAATAATTATTTGTTTATAATATATTTTTTAAACAATTTTTAGAAATGGAACACTTTAAAATAAAATCATTCCTTAAAACTGTAGCAAACATGTAAGCCCACCTTAACATAATAGAAGAACTTTGTAATTCAGTAAGAAACTGTGAATACAAGCAAGGACCAATGAAAATGGAGCATTGGATTGATAAACAATCTGACAAATAGAGGTAATAGCTTGATGAAATGTTTCAACCATCCTCCTCTATTTAACAGACAGTATAACTGGACATTGCTGAATAGACTATTTACAACCACCAAGTGTGGTGATTAAATATATACAAGTTAAAATTTCACAAGTACAAATTCCTTTTTTTCTGTGGAGTTCTTTTTAAGAATATGAGAGAACAGGTATAATGACTGTACAGGCATATAAATGGATATATATCTGTAATAGCGTGTATGAGTTTATATACAAAGTGTGTGTATATATATATATATATATATATATATATATCATTAATTGACAGTGTGCAAAGGTCCAACAAAAAAGGCCAAATAATACCTTAAAGGACAAAAGGACATAGGGGCCGATTTATCATCGGTTTGTCCGACATGATCTGCTCAGCAGATTATGTCCTACAGACATTGATGAATGCTGACATTTTATCATTACACAAGCAGTTCTTGTGAACTGCTTGTGCAATGCCGCCCCCTGCAGATTCGCGGCTAATAGGCCACTAGCAGTGGGTGTCAATCAGCCCGATCGTATAGGATCTGGCGGATTGATGTCCATAGCCTCAGGGCAGGCGGACCAGTTATGGAGAAGCAGTCTTAAGACCACTGCTTCATAACTGCTGTTTCCAGCGAGCCTGAAGGCTGAAGCACAAACAATATGCTCATCTAACCTTTTCATTTAACAGCGGTAGCAGTAAACAGACGTACCGCTATTATACAAACAACAGATCACACATGACTGGTGAGACACATCCTGAGACACCGAGAGACCGGACCCGTTCCAAACACCAAAGCAAAGGTGCAAGAGTGGATGAGTAAGGTACCTTACAATAAAACACAAAAATTGGAGATATTATTTGGTCAAAGTTTAAACATTTTTAAGCTGGATTTTTATTCAGCATATCTATTAAATGGACAGTCTAGTCAAAATGCAATTTTAAACAACTTCCCAATTTACTTTTATCATCAAATTTGCTTTGCTCTCTTGGTATTCTTTATTGAAAGCTAATCCTAGGTAGGCTCATATGATAATTTCTAAGACCTTGAAGGCTGCCTCTTATCTCAGTGCATTTAGACAGTTTTGCACGGCTAAACAGCGCTAGTTCATGTGTGCCATATAGATAGCCTTGTGCTCACTCCCATGGAGTTATTTATGAGTTAGCACTGATTAGCTAAAATGCATGTCTTGCAAAAGAACTGAAATAAGGGAGTAGTTTGCAGAGGCTTAAATAAAGGTAATCACAGATGCAAAAAAGTGTATTAATATAACAGTGTTGGTTATGCAAAACTGGGGAATGGGTAATAAAAGGATTATCTATCTTTTTAGACAATAACAATTCTGGAGAAGACTGTCCCTTTATGTCCTTTTAGTCCAACAAGCCCGCAAAACCCATTAAAAATAATTCCAGTGTTGTAAAATAAAAATGTCACTGCAATCCTTATGAAGTACTATCAACAGTGACTAGGAAAACAATATTTTACTATTTCAGTATGTGGAGAAGATAAAAAGTACCATAAAAGCGTACATTTTGGGGGGGGGGGGGACAGCAATATTTTTCAGGGTAACAAAAATACAGATAATCAGAAAGATGTTTTACTCAAAAAAGTTTAAAATATTTCACACTATTCATCTTTTCAGTAGTTACAAGCAGTGGCTCAACAATCCAATGAAAATCATTAATAAAACGGCTTATTACGTGGCTTTCCACTGCTTTTATTGCACCTATAGTTTGCCATTGTGAACATTTCACAGTGCTATACCAGTGTATCAAAATACACTTTCAAGCAGCTGTTCATATTATTTTTTGTCTTAATCAAAAGCCTTCTATTGAAAATCACTTTTAGCCTTTTCCAAATTTGATTACCCATGAGTCATTAGCACATTCTTGGCTGCTCACAGATTTTTTCCAATGTTAACAATTTTGAACATGCTCAGTTCACATGAACGGACAAAACTGTTATCTGGTTTCGTATATATTTTTAAATATGGCTCAAATTGTACTTTTACACTAGAGTACTAGTACGCAAACAAAAATATGGTCCTGAGAGTGTTCTTTTATGGTTACAATATACTATATATTTTTTTTACTTTTTTAAAATGCCAATTACAACAGGGCTTGACAAACCCAGGTGCCAGGTAGCCACTAGCCCTTAAAGTTATGCCCTGGTTATGAGTCCCCAATACAACCATGTGTGCCCCCACTTCCCCAGTCTGCCACCACATGACACAACTCGAATTTAGCTTGGTGCCGCTGGATCCTTTCTAGACCTTGATACTGTAAAATACAAATCCAACTTTCATTGTGTTATTATATATTGCATGTGTGCATATATGCATATACACATACACATGCATATTTATGTGTGTGTATAAACATATATGTCTACAAATATACTAATGATATATTTGGACAAAACGTTTCAGACTACTAAATTGTAAATCTTAGGAGCCAGCCCATCTTTGGTTCAGAACCTCGTTTACGCTTGCTTATTGGTGGCTAAATGTAGCCACTAATAAGCAACCTCTATCCAGGGTGCTAAACCTAAAATGGGCCGGCTAAAAGTCAAGACAATGGCACATATAGAAAAAGTATCTACATGTGTGTTATGGCAATTATTTTTCATCTGATCACCTGACAACAGCAATTGTATATACCAGAAGCATAAAAGAAAGGATTTTCACATAATTCACTTAATTTACTTGAATTACAGGATGTGTACAGTAATCAGTTGCACAAAAATACACAGATGGAGTGAGGCTTATTGATGTAAATTGCATGCAAATCTTAAAAAAATATGCTGCATATACTAATTCACAGGAGCATGCATCTGGAGAGCAATGGAAGTACCTTCATCATTCTCAAATGAAGCAAGTAATTGTTGCAAGAGGTATTTCTTCTTATGCTAACAAAGCAACACTCTTATAAATATATTGTCACTTGCATAAGGATGTTTAAGTCCCTTTAAAAGGGCATGAAAGGGAGATGGCCGCATAAGTTTAGAGCTCTGTGTGGGGAAATGAGCGGAGGCTTATCGGCACTACAGAAAATGGCTAAAACTATCATACTCAACCGTGGGAGACAGAAGAGGTCTCAATGATAAGCCAGATTGGAGCCGAAAATATGTTTAAAGGGTGAAATTCTGGATAACACAAGAGCAACAGATCCCGCCACGGACATGGCGCTGGCGCCATCTTGCTTCCCACATGGCGCTGCAGCTCTTCAGTCTCACAGCCGAGATATGACACAGACCATATGAACAACACACGGATGGGTGAGATATCTATAATTAAAACCACTGAGCTAACACTGCCACTTGGGCCAAGCTACTACACGGCATAAGAGAATAAGGAGTTACAACTACATAACAGTCACAAAGTGTATGTAAAAGTATAGATGCTACAGACCCTAACAATCGCGGTGCGAAGCCGATATAGTATATCTCCCCCATCCATCGATATCTTAACCATAACAAAGGACTCAAAGTTGTTTGCAACAGTTATTCGATAGCAGTCATATTCACTTTGTTTCTTTAATAATAAGAAGAGAGGGAGGAAGACTTATGCTCTATCCAGTGCGCAATTAAAAACAGTCTATATACACAAACAGGATATGCAGTGCTGAAAAAGCATTTTCAAGAGGAGCAACTGGGTCAGGCATTACCAAACATTAAACTACATTTTGGAACATATAGACTCTCAGCAACCATAACCCAAGAAAAGTTTCTGGATAACGTGTAATGAATAACTTTTAAGTGGTTGAAAACACTTTTGATAGCAGATTACTACTAGCCACAGAGGTCAATATATAACTAAGGGCTTTCATAATACCGGAAAAGACTGATTTATCCTACTTCACACTCCTCAGCTGATAGGCCAAGACTGAAAGTCTAGACACTTAAAATGTCGTCTAGACAAGTAAAGAAAACTGGTTTAACAGGCAAACAAACAGCTACCACTCTCTTTTTCAAATCCTCTAAAGGGGACAAGACTACGGAGTTGCCGGAATCGGAGATAACGATCTCATCAGACCAATCCTTTACTAGCGGATCTAGTACACTCGACCTTACACCGGTCACCAAAGCAGATTTGAGAGATCTAGTGTCTAAACAAGACATCAACATGAATTTCGAAAAAATGTGGACAAAACTAGACTCCATACAAACAACAATGACTGAGAGTCTAACAGAACTAAAACAGGATATACAGGAGCTAGGTATGAGGGTAGATACACTGGAGGAGAATGAAAACATAAGAGATGAAACAGCAGACAAGGTATCACAACAAGTCCAGAATCACAAGCAAGAAATAGAAGAGCTTCAAGACAAATTGGAGGATATAGAAAACCGCACGAGAAGGTGCAATATTAGACTCAAGGGAATCCCGGAATCCATAGCACCTACGGATCTACAAAGCTACTTACAACAGCTATTCAAGGCCATTACAGGCCACACAGAAGAAGATCACTTTCAAATCGAAAGGGCACATAGAGCCCTAAGGGCCAAGCCCAAGGGAGATCAACCACCAAGGGATGTCATAGTTAAGCTGCTACGCTTTCCAGACAAGGAAGCAATTCTCTCAGCGGCTAGGCAGAATCCAACATTCAAGTTCCAAGGCTCAGTAATCCAATTCTTCCAGGACCTATGTGCGCAAACACTTCAGAAACGATACTCCATGAAGCCCCTAACCCTGCTGCTCCGTAAAAATCAAATACCCTACAGGTGGGGCTTTCCATTCGCCTTAATTATACTACACGAAGGAAAAATGCTGACAATCAGAAAACGCCAAGATATTTCAGAAGCATGTTCTTATCTGAATCTAGAACCTCCAGATCTACCGCTCTCCGAGCAAAATGCAGAAGAAGCTCCTAACCCGAACAGGGAAAACAACCACAAAAGAACCAAGTGGACCACAGTACAGAAAAAAAGACCAAAGTGACTGGTGACTCTAGGTGGAAAGAAAGCTGCTACTGCAAGATCCGAGATGGAAGCTAATTATTGATCAGATGAGTATAATCTGATGAACTTAATCTTCTTATCTTTTTTCCCTTTCTCCCTCCCTGAATTTGACTTGCAGAAAGTAATATTTCTCCCATACAGCTGCCAAGTTTAGACCTTTCACACAGACTCAGGGTGATTAAACCCTTAATTATGAGGATTTGTCTTGTTTACCATGTTTAGACTTAACATTTGCTTCTACAAGTTCCACTTTTATTAGAAAAATGCAACATGCTTAGGCATAAGTCGTATTCCTATTGTCTGTTATGAAAATGTGCTCATTTGCTTCCGCTCCCATGGCCGCTGCTCCGGGCTGATTCTATCCTATTTTCTTCTTCCCTCTCTCTTTCTCTCTCTTGTCGCCTCGGGGTGGCGGTCATGGCAGCTCCTTACATCTAGTTAGATGTTCAATTTTTTGTATTTTAATATGAGATTTTTGTGTTTTAAGTTTTACATGTTAATAAGTTTATTTTTTATTTATGTTCTCATGTTTGTGTGGCCTTTAAATGTTTGTCAGACAGAGTATAAATGCCGACTGCTCCAATACCTACCATTCACTTTTAGGGCTGTTACCATAAGTCATAGTTACACACTTAATTCCTATGACCAATGACCTCATTATTCTCTCACACAATATGAGAGGCCTTAACACCAATATCAAACGTAAGATGGCCCTTACCCAATATATAAAATTGAAAGCTAAGATCATCTTTCTCCAGGAGACACACTTCACACAAACCCTGATCCCTAAGTACTGGCACCGACAATATCCAACCCATTTCCACTCCACAATAGAACAGAAAAAAAGAGGGGTCTCAATACTTATGCATTCTTCCCTACAATTCGAAACTGATGAGGTCATAAGAGATTCTGAGGGAAGGTTCCTCATTGTTAGGGGCCGCACACAAGGTATGAAGATCACACTATGCAACGTATATGCCCCAAATGAAGGCCAACACACCTTTTTTCGACAGATCTCCCGCATGTTAACACAATGGTCCCACTCCAGAATAATACTTGGTGGAGACTTTAACATCAATATTTCCACTCACTATTCTAAGACGATAACTAAACCCTCAAATAAACAACTTCGGCAACTATCCATAGTGAAATCTATAAGGGAATCAATGTCAGAACATAACCTACTGGACACATGGGAAACAATATTTGGTAACACAACAGACCATACATTTTATTCACATGCCCACAACAGCTACACAAAATTGGATTATATATGGACTAGTCAGACCTTGATACCGAATATTGTCACTTCTAATATCCACCCCTGTGTCTGGTCAGACCATTCGATAGTCCAACTATCCATGACCGGGCTAGTTGATAATCAACGTCAGAAGTCCTGGACATTTGACCCCTCCATACTCCACAATGAACAATTTCATACTGAGATAGGAAAATTAATGCAAGAATACTGGTCTACAAATGTTAATTCCACCGTTAACTCACTCAACCCATGGGCTGCACATAAGCCCTTTATTAGGGGGATTCTGATAAAGGAAAAAGCTAGGATCATCACCCTAGCAAATAGAAACATTAAACAACTTCACTCAGAGATCACTACATTAGAAACCCAACACAAAAGCACGCTATCTAATATAACATTTAGAACCCTTCAAGCTAAAAGAAAACTTCTGTCAAAAATCTTAAACGATTCGGCGATGAGAGCCCTCCAAAAACTAAAAGCAAACTACTTTTTATACTCTAATAAGCCGGATAGATATCTAGCTAATAAACTTCGAAATAGAACAAAATTATATTCAATAACCAATTTATATACCCAGGAGGGGACTCAGACGTCGAATCCCCAAGAAATAGCTAATATATTTGCAAACTATTATGAGTCATTATATGATGGGCAAAAAGTACATCACACTGACAAGACACATAGTCTATTATTTAGATTCCTAAATCAAGCTAACCTTCCTACAATCACCCCGGAGGAGAATGATATTCTTAATGCGGAGATTTCTGTGCAAGAAATCCTCAATGTCATAAAGGAACTAAAAGCAGGCAAAGCGGCAGGCCCCGATGGTCTGCCCAGCGAGTACTATAAGTTATTTAAAGTACCCCTAATAACCCACCTACAGAAATTATACAACGACATCATGCTAGGTTCCGATATTCCCATTGATTTACTTCGAGCCAAGATTATAGTCATCCCAAAACCAGGAAAGGACCCTAGGTGGTGTAATAATTATAGACCCATATCGTTGATCAATCAGGATCTCAAGATCTTGACAAAAATCTTGGCAAATAGACTCCAGACGCTACTACCCCGCCTGGTTCATCCCGACCAGGTGGGTTTTGTTGGTGGTAGGGAAGCCCCAGATAACGTGCGTAGAACCATAGACCTAACCGACCACCTGAAAAGGAAAGGAACGCCTTCTCTGCTCCTTTCACTGGACGCGGAGAAGGCGTTCGATCGCATAGACTGGACCTATATGTTCCAGATACTCACCACAATGGGTTTTGAAGGATCATTCATGAAAGCGCTAAAGGGGATATATTCAAACCCTAAAGCAACGGTCAGTGCAGCAGGCTACATGTCCAGGACCATAGATATAAAGAACGGTACAAGACAGGGTTGTCCCCTTTCACCACTCCTGTTCGCCCTATGCATGGAACCACTAGCAGCAGCCATTAGAAACGCAAACGATATTAAAGGGGTGACAATCCGTAAATCAGAATATAAGCTCTCGCTTTTTGCGGATGACGTTTTATTGACCCTGACAGACCCATTCAACTCCCTGACTAACCTTTATCAGATCAGATCCTACAAGACTTTGCAGAGATTTCGGGTTATAAGATAAATGTTGACAAATGTGAAGCCTTACCACTAGCACTAACCCCCCATGCCAAAAAACTGATAGAAATCAACTTCAATATAAAATGGGCTAAGAGTTCGCTCACCTACCTAGGGACAAAAATTTCAGACACTCACGATGGTTTGTACAAGCTAAATTATACCCCATTATTTCAATCTATTAGACGAGATCTTAGATCCTGGAGGAAGGGGACCTTCTCGTGGTACGGGCGCCTTTCGTCCATAAAAATGAATGTGCTCCCAAGGATCTTGTATCTCTTTAGAGCACTGCCGATCAAGGTCCCTCCCTCGGAGCTCCAGAAACTACAATCAGAACTAATCTCATTCTTAAGAGGAGATGGTAATGCTAGGATAGCATCTCATACATTAACCAGACACAGACGCCTAGGTGGAGTAGGAATACCACATTTACAAGATTACTATTTAGCAGCTAGGACAGCACAAGCTTCGCTCCTCCAGAAACCACTAAGAGAGATTCTCTGGACAAGAATAGAAACTGATAGTATAGAATTGGATTACACGGATGACCTTCTGTGGAACTCCAAGAAAGATGTACACCAAGATAGCCGTAGGTTACCCTCAACAATAGACACACTTTCACACTGGGAACAATTAACTAAGCATCCAACGATGCTGCCTCTAGGCACATGGGTCAAACCGATCAGACTCCTGCTTCCCAAGGAAACTCACAACACAATAGATAAATGGGCCAATAAAGGTCTCTACAGGGTGGCAGACTTTCTCACCCACTCACAAATAATTTCATTCAATCACCTACAGGAGCTAATAGCCCCACACAAACTACACTAGTTCCTATACCTCCAAATCTCTTCGGCCCTTAATAAGTATGATATCTCCCGTGGGAAACATCCACCTACAGTTATGGAAAGGATATGCTCAAACCCGACTAGGGAAAAGCAGCTCATCTCTAAACTTTATATAGCAATTCAGGACACACATTCCCCCGAGAAATCGTCCATAGTGATAAAATGGGAAGAAGATGGGGCAGATCAGCTTTCAAAAGATGAATGGGATCAATTATATTTTGAATCCTGTAAGGGGCTCATTAGTGCGGATCATAGGGAAAATTCTATAAAGACAATATTTCGTTGGTATCTTACACCCCTAAAAACATCACACTATTCAGTAAATAAGTCCAAATTATGCTATAGAGGTTGTGGGATACAAGGATCTTATAGACATATGTGGTGGGACTGCGAACCCATCAAAAATATTTGGAGAATGCTCAATGATCTCCTCAGTAAAGTTTTAGACGAACAGATAGTACTAACCATAGACCAAGCACTTCTTCATAGGCGATTTCTCAATTTGAACCCGGCCATTAATAAATTCATTAAAATACTATGTACGACCACTAGAGTGTGCATAGCGAGGCACTGGAAGGAGGGACCCCCTACTTGGAAAGAAGTACTAGACAAAATAAAAGACATCTACGCATTATCAGAAAGGGTAGCATGGATACAAGGAGACACAGAACAGTTTAACAAAATATGGTTTTATTGGATAATGCACTCGACAATGATGGATAGGTAGTAGACTCTACAAATAGAAGATTATGGTAAAAACTCTACAAACTCTGTGTACATAGATATAATTTGGCCAAATGACGTACTCAGTTTAGACCCCAGACGCAATTACCCCACAACACAGACATGATTTAATGTTTATTTGTATTCTTATTTTTATTTTTTATTTTGGTTATACAATGTTGATTATTCATGATATTTATCATGGATCAGTGTTAAGGATTTATGAGTAAAAAATGTTCCCATGTTGATTTAAGATGACACATTGTCTGAGGCACTGTAATTATTGCTCTCAGGATGTACACACTGTTATTTATTCTGTGATATGGAAACAAATAAAAATAATTTCAACATAAAAGGGCATGAAACCCCAAACTTTTCTTTTAGACAGAGCATGCGATTTTAAATCTCCAATTTACTTCAATTATCAAATGTGCTTCATTCCTTTGGTATCATTTGTTGAAGGAGCAGCTATGCACTAATGGGAGCTAGCTGAACATATTGGTGAGTCAATATCAAGAGGCATATATGTGCAGCTACCAATCAGTACAACAATCCACTCAAACAAGATCAAGGCGCACCGCCACACCGAGGATATAAGTAAAACGTAGATTTTATTTCAACGTAGTTAGAACATAGGGCAGGTCAGTCTGCCACACTGACAGTGGGGATGGGATGAGGAGCTCATTCCTCTGTGCTGACGCGTTTCGGCTTTTACAGCCGTAATAGTAGCTGCAGCTGACTGTCAAAGGCAGTCTTTTTAAAACACTTAAAGCTAAGTGATTGGTTAAAACCAATAACGCCGAGTGAGCCCTCAGACTCCACCTCTCAGTCATGTGGGATATATTACACTTACTTTTAACCTGTTCATTCACAGGTATACACTGACTGAATAACAAATTTGAAAATACTATTCAATGCTTAGCAGAATACTCCAATATACATACTGTATGCTATACATTGGCTTATAACTTAACAGTGAAAAAATGTGCAAATTTACTTTGTACACCTGTTACAGCAGTACATTGACATATTATTCAACTATACAGATGTACACACATATATATATATTACCCTACTTTATTGATGTATACTGGGATATTATACAGATCTACAGTGATAATACTACCTTGAAAATTCTTTGCCTTTTCATAGTTATAGGCAATATCATCCCTTGTTATGGTAATCATGGATATAGTTATACACTAATTGAAAGTACCTATTCCCATATGTGTGTTAAAAAAACACATCTGTTGCCACATCTGGCTACACAATGATACATACAGAGACAATAGTTGGACCAAAGCTAGAACTGTGACTGTACCTAAAATATGATGCTTAAAGAAAGAGGGAAGCCCTCTTTACCCACAAACACACTAGACATTGGAGATCACTCCCAAAAGTTAATCAAGTCATAATCGGAATTGAAACCATCAGGTATCCTTGTCTTTAGTTTGTGTATCCAGAAAACCTCCTTCTTTCCTACCAATCATTAGATAGCTTCCTTTAATGCATCACTGCTCCTGAGCCAACCCAGGTATGCTTTTCAACTAACACCAAGAGAACTAGGCAAATTAGATAACATAAGTAAATTGGAAAGTTGCTTAAAATCACATGCTCTGTCAGAATCATGAAAGAAAAAACAGAATTTATGTTTACCTGATAAATTACTTTCTCCAACGGTGTGTCCGGTCCACGGCGTCATCCTTACTTGTGGGATATTCTCTTCCCCAACAGGAAATGGCAAAGAGCCAGCAAAGCTGGTCACATGATCCCTCCTAGGCTCCGCCTACCCCAGTCATTCGACCGACGTTAAGGAGGAATATTTGCATAGGAGAAACCATATGATACCGTGGTGACTGTAGTTAAAGAAAAAAAAATTATCAGACCTGATTAAAAAACCAGGGCGGGCCGTGGACCGGACACACCGTTGGAGAAAGTAATTTATCAGGTAAACATAAATTCTGTTTTCTCCAACATAGGTGTGTCCGGTCCACGGCGTCATCCTTACTTGTGGGAACCAATACCAAAGCTTTAGGACACGGATGAAGGGAGGGAGCAAATCAGGTCACCTAAATGGAAGGCACCACGGCTTGCAAAACCTTTCTCCCAAAAATAGCCTCAGAAGAAGCAAAAGTATCAAACTTGTAAAATTTGGTAAAAGAGTGCAGTGAAGACCAAGTCGCTACCCTACATATCTGATCAACAGAAGCCTCGTTCTTGAAGGCCCATGTGGAAGCCACAGCCCTAGTGGAAGGAGCTGTGATCCCTTCAGGAGGCTGCCGTCCGGCAGTCTCGTAAGCCAATCTGATGATGCTTTTAATCCAAAAAGAGAGAGAGGTAGAAGTTGCTTTTTGACCTCTCCTTTTACCAGAATAAACAACAAACAAGGAAGATGTTTGTCTAAAATCCTTTGTAGCATCTAAATAGAATTTTAGAGCGCGAACAACATCCAAATTGTGCAACAAACGTTCCTTCTTCGAAACTGGTTTCGGACACAGAGAAGGCACGACTATCTCCTGGTTAATGTTTTTGTTAGAAACAACTTTTGGAAGAAAACCAGGTTAGTACGTAAAACCACCTTATCTGCATGGAACACCAGATAAGGAGGAGAACACTGCAGAGCAGATAATTCTGAAACTCTTCTAGCAGAAGAAATTGCAACCAAAAACAAAACTTTCCAAGATAATAACTTAATATCAACGGAATGTAAGGGTTCAAACGGAACCCCCTGAAGAACTGAAAGAACTAAGTTGAGACTCCAAGGAGGAGTCAAAGGTTTGTAAACAGGCTTGATTCTAACCAGAGCCTGAACAAAGGCTTGAACATCTGGCACAGCTGCCAGCTTTTTGTGAAGTAACACAGACAAGGCAGAAATCTGTCCCATCAAGGAACTTGCAGATAATCCTTTTTCCAATCCTTCTCGAAGGAAGGATAGACTCTTAGGAATCTTAACCTTGTCCCAAGGGAATCCTTTAGATTCACACCAACAGATATATTTTTTCCAAATTTGTGGTAAATTTTTCTAGTTACAGGCTTTCTGGCCTGAACAAGAGTATCAATAACAGAATCTGAGAACCCTCGCTTTGATAAGATCAAGCGTTCAATCTCCAAGCAGTCAGCTGGAGTGGGACCAGATTCGGATGTTCGAACGGACCTTGAACAAGAAGGTCTCGTCTCAAAGGTAGCTTCCATGGTGGAGCCGATGACATATTCACCAGAACTGCATACCAAGTCCTGCGTGGCCACGCAGGAGCTATCAAGATCACCGACGCCCTCTCCTGATTGATCCTGGCTACCAGCCTGGGGATGAGAGGAAACGGCGGGAATACATAGGCTAGTTTGAAGGTCCAAGGTGCTACTAGTGCATCTACTAGAGTCGCCTTGGGATCCCTGGATCTGGACCCGTAGCAAGGAACCTTGAAGTTCTGACGAGAGGCCATCAGATCCATGTCTGGAATGCCCCACAGTTGAGTGATTTGGGCAAAGATTTCCGGATGGAGTTCCCACTCCCCCGGATGCAATGTCTGACGACTCAGAAAATCCGCTTCCCAATTTTCCACTCCTGGGATGTGGATTGCAGACAGGTGGCAGGAGCGAGTCTCCGCCCATTGAATGATTCTGGTCACTTCTTCCATCGCCAGGGAACTCCTTGTTCCCCCCTGATGGTTGATGTACGCAACAGTCGTCATGTTGTCTGATTGAAACCGTATGAACTTGGCCCTCGCTAGCTGAGGCCAAGCCTTGAGAGCATTGAATATCGCTCTCAGTTCCAGAATATTTATCGGTAGAAGAGATTCTTCCCGAGACCAAAGACCCTGAGCTTTCAGGGATCCCCAGACCGCGCCCCAACCCATCAGACTGGCGTCGGTCGTGACAATGACCCACTCTGGTCTGCGGGAGGTCACCCCTTGTGACAGGTTGTCCAGGGACAGCCACCAATGGAGTGAGTCTCTAGTCCTCTGATTTACTTGTATCTTCGGAGACAAGTCTGTATAGTCCCCATTCCACTGACTGAGCACACACAGTTGTAATGGTCTTAGATGAATGCGCGCAAAAGGAACTATGTCCATTGCCGCTACCATCAAACCTATCACTTCCATGCACTGCGCTATGGAAGGAAGAGGAACGGAATGAAGTATCCGACAAGAGTTTAGAAGTTTTGTTTTTCTGGTCTCTGTCAGAAAAATCCTCATTTCTAAGGAGTCTATTATTGTTCCCAAGAAGGGAACTCTTGTCGACGGAGATAGAGAACTCTTTTCCACGTTCACTTACCATCCGTGAGATCTGAGAAAGGCCAGGACTATGTCCGTGTGAGCCTTTGCTTGAGGAAGGGACGACGCTTGAATCAGAATGTCGTCCAAGTAAGGTACTACAGCAATGCCCCTTGGTCTTAGCACCGCCAGAAGGGACCCTAGTACCTTTGAGAAAATCCTTAGAGCAGTGGCTAATCCGAAAGGAAGCGCCACGAACTGGTAATGTTTGTCCAGGAATGCGAACCTTAGGAACCGATGATGTTCCTTGTGGACAGGAATATGTAGATACGCATCCTTTAAATCCACCGTGGTCAAGAATTGACCTTCCTGGATGGAAGGATTGTTCGAATGGTTTCCATTTTGGACGATGGAACCTTGAGAAACTTGTTTAGGATCTTGAGATCTAAGATTGGTCTGAACGTTCCCTCTTTTTTGGGAACTACGAACAGATTGGAGTAGAACCCCATCCCTCGTTCTCTTAATGGAACAGGATGAATCACTTCCAGAAGATAACCTTGGGAGACTATTTCTAGCGCCCAAGGATCCAGAACATCTCTTGCCCAAGCCTGAGTGAAGAGAGAGAGTCTGCCCCCCACCAAATCCGGTCCCGGATCGGGGGCCCGCATCTCATGCTGTCTTGGGAGCAGTGGCAGGTTTCTTGGCCTGCTTTCCTTTGTTCCAGCCTTGCGTAGGTCTCCAGGCTGGATTGGCTTGAGAAGTATTACCCTCCTGCTTAGAGGACGTAGCACTTGGGGCTGGTCCGTTTCTGCGAAAGGGCCGAAAATTAGGTTTATTTTTGGCCTTGAAAGACCTATCCTGAGGAAGGGCGTGGCCCTTGCCCCCAGTGATATCAGAGATAATCTCTTTCAAGTCAGGGCCAAACAGTGTTTTCCCCTTGAAAGGCATGTCAAGCAATTTGTTCTTGGAAGACGCATCCGCTGACCAAGATTTTAAAGCGCTTTGCGCGCCACAATAGCAAACCCAGAATTTTTCGCCGCTAACCTAGCCAATTGCAAGGTGGCGTCTAGGGTGAAAGAATTAGCCAATTTAAGAGCACGAATTCTGTCCATAATCTCCTCATAAGAAGAAGAATTACTAATAATCGCCTTTTCTAGCTCATCGAACCAGAAACACGCGGCTGTAGTGACAGGGACAATGCATGCAATTGGTTGTAGAAGGTAACCTTGCTGAACAAACATCTTTTTTAGCAAACCTTCTAATTTTTTATCCATAGGATCTTGGAAAGCACAACTATCTTCTATGGGTATAGTGGCGCGCTTGTTTAGAGTAGAAACCGCCCCCTCGACCTTGGGGACTGTCTGCCATAAGTCCTTTCTGGGGTCGACTATAGGAAACAATTTTTTAAATATGGGGGGAGGTACGAAAGGTATACCGGGCCTGTCCCATTCTTTATTAACAATGTACGCCACCCGCTTGGATATAGGAAAAGCTTCGGGGGGCCCCGGGGCCTCTAAGAACTTGTCCATTTTACATAGTGTTTCTGGAATGACCAGATAATCACAATCATCCAAATTGGATAACACCTCCTTAAGCAGAGCGCGGAGATGTTCCAACTTAAATTTAAAAGTAATCACATCAGGTTCAGCTTGTTGAGAAATTTTTCCTGAATCTGAAATTTCTCCCTCAGACAAAACCTCCCTGGCCCCCTCAGACTGGTGTAGGGGCCCTTCAGAAACAATATCATCAGCGTCCTCATGCTCTTCAGTATTTTCTAAAACAGAGCAGTCGCGCTTTCGCTGATAAGTGGGCATATTGGCTAAAATGTTTTTGATAGAATTATCCATTACAGCCGTTAATTGTTGCATAGTAAGGAGTATTGGCGCGCTAGATGTACTAGGGGCCTCCTGTATGGGCAAGACTGGTGTAGACGAAGGAGGGGATGATGCAGTACCATGCTTACTCCCCTCACTTGAGGAATCATCTTGGGCATCATTTTTACTAAATTTTTTATGACATAAATCACATCTATTTAAATGAGAAGGAACCTTGGCTTCCCCACAGTCAGAACACAATCTATCTGGTAGTTCAGACATGTTAAACAGGCATAAACTTGATAACAAAGCACAAAAAACGTTTTAAAATAAAACCGTTACTGTCACTTTAAATTTTAAACTGAACACACTTTATTACTGCAATTGCGAAAAAGTATGAAGGAATTGTTAAAAATTCACTAAAATTTCACCACAGTGTCTTAAAGCCTTAAAAGTATTGCCCACCAAATTTGGAAGCTTTAACCCTTAAAATAACGGAACCGGAGCCGTTTTTATATTTAACCCCTTTACAGTCCCTGGAATCTGCTTTGCTGAGACCCAACCAAGCCCAAAGGGGAATACGATACCAAATGATGCCTTCAGAAAGACTTTTCTATGTATCAGAGCTCCACACACATGCAGCTGCATGCCATGCTGTTCTCAAAAACAAGTGCGCCATACCGGCGCGAAAATGAGGCTCTGACTATGATTAGGGAAAGCCCCTATAGAATAAAGTGTCTAAAACAGTGCCTGCCGATATTATTTTACAAAAAATACCCAGATTAAATGATTCCTCAAGGCTAAATATGTGTAAATATGATCGATTTAGCCCAGAAAATGTCTACAGTCTTAATAAACCCTTGTGAAGCCCTTATTTACTGTCTGAATAAAAATGGCTTACCGGATCCCATAGGGAAAATGACAGCTTCCAGCATTACATCGTCTTGTTAGAATGTGTCATACCTCAAGCAGCAAAAGACTGCTCACTGTTCCCCCAACTGAAGTTAATTCCTCTCAACAGTCCTGTGTGGAACAGCCATGGATTTTAGTAACGGTTGCTAAAATCATTTTCCTCATACAAACAGAAATCTTCATCTCTTTTCTGTTTCAGAGTAAATAGTACATACCAGCACTATTTTAAAATAACAAACTCTTGATTGAATAATAAAAACTACAGTTAAACACTAAAAAACTCTAAGCCATCTCCGTGGAGATGTTGCCTGTACAACGGCAAAGAGAATGACTGGGGTAGGCGGAGCCTAGGAGGGATCATGTGACCAGCTTTGCTGGCTCTTTGCCATTTCCTGTTGGGGAAGAGAATATCCCACAAGTAAGGATGACGCCGTGGACCGGACACACCTATGTTGGAGAAATATTAATTTTCATGTCCCTTTAAGCAGAATGTGCTGATGACACATGGGTCATCCCTTTTGCCTAAAGATGTTAAAAACATATTATGTCTGTAACAAGGGGTAGACAGGACAAAATGTAACTTTATGATACAAATAATTTATGAGAGTGACAGAGTGCTTACTTTACAGCTTTCACCTTGGCTTCTTTTTTTTTTTGCCTGCAACACTCAAGGACTTCAACATTTTAATAGAATAATGTAAAAAAAAATTGTATGTTGTGCAACTGTACAACATTCCATTCTTCTAGGTTTTTTGTGTGTGTATAGAGCATTGACTGAGCTGTATTGTTCGTCAGTCTGAGAACATAAGATAAGGATTGTTTTTGGTTGTTTTGTTTTTTTCATTCTAAATTAACAAGTGCCACCTTTTCGCTCTGATGGTCAAGGTCAAAGTGGCCTTCAACTAGAACACTGCAAAATAGCTTGCAATCTAGTTCCACTAATAGAAAGAGAATTTAATTTCTGAATCTCAATAAGTAACAGATGTAGTTACCTATAATTGAAAGATGCATAAAATTAACAGCATATTTCTCACGCAGGGACATGATAGGTAAAGCACTAGAAATGATACTGCTGTTTTTGTTTTGTTTCTGAAGGTAGACAAAATATTTTGAGATTGAAATATAAAACGTTTAATTATATCTAGTAAAAAAAAGTACAGGTAGCCCTCAGTTTACGCCGGGGTTAGGTTCCAGAAGGAATGGTTGTAAATTGAAACTGTTGTAAATTGAAACCCAGTTTATAATGTAAGTCAATGGGAATTGAGGGAGTTAGGTTCCAGGCCCCTCTCAAAATTGTCATAAGTAACACCTAATACATTATTTTTAAAGCTTTGATATGAAGACTTTAAATGCTAAACAGCATTATAAACCTAATAAAATAATCACACAACACAGAATATATAATTAAACTAAGTTAAATGAACAAAAACATTTGCTAAACAGCATTATAAACCTAATAAAATAATCACACAACACAGACTTCACTTGCATTTTTCTGCAAACAGTTCTTTCTATGCATTCCAAACTGGACTGATTTATAGACAGGAAGATTTTGTTCATTTGAAATCTGCTTGATAGCTCAGGTCTGGTTAAACCGATTAATTTCAGCTTGCTTGGCTTTGCTGCAACAGAAGCGGACAGCTCCACCTACTGGCTATTTTAATAAATGCACTGCTTCTCAATGCTTTTCAATAGCAGTCACATGACTGGAAAAAAGGTTGTTATTCTGAAACGGTGTAAATTGAACCGTTGTAAAACGAGGGCCACCTGTACTATGATTATTTATTTTGTATCCTTTTCCTGTAATTTAATTCTGAAATTATGGGCTTTCCGAATCCAGTTAAAAGTGCATACTGCAGACGTGAGACTGCTATATTCTACACATCCAGCTAGATTACGAGTTTTGCGTTATGACTCAAAAAGCATCGTTATGGCCCATAACGATGCTTTTTCCCTAACGCCGCTATTACAAGTCTTGTCAGAATAGGTGTACCGCACACCATTTTGGCCGTCACGCAACGTCAATACCACACTTTTAAAAAAGTCCTTTTTCAATGGGACTTCCATAGCGTCGGTATTAAGAGATTGCCTGGGAGGCCAAATAGTGAGCGTCACAGCCTAAAATAACAAGATCTGTACCGCCATCTAAAGTCAGTAGTTATGAGTTCTACGTTACAAAGCTGTAGCATAAAATTCATAACTAGGTTTATTTGGATAGGTTTATTTTGGGGGGTTCGGTTGGGTGGGTTTTACTGTTGGGGGTGTTTGTAGTTTTTTTTACAGGTAAAAGAGCTGATTTCTTTGGGGCAATGCCCTGCAAAAGGCCCTTTTAAGGGCCATTGGCAGTTTAGTGTAGGCTAGGGGTTTTTTTATTTTATTTTTTTATTATTTTTTTGATAGGGCTATTAGATTAGGAGTAATTCTTTTTTTTTTTTTTTGATACTTTCGTTTTTTATTTTGTGTAATTTTGTGTTTATTTTTTTGTAATTTAGATAATTGTATTTTATTAATTTAATTTATTTTATTGTGATGTTAGGTTTTAGTTTAAGGCAGGTTAGGTTTTATTTTACAGGTAAAATTGTATTTATATTAACTAGGTAGTTAGTTAATAGTTAATAACTATTTACTTACTAGTCTATCTAGTTAAAATAAATACAAACTTACCTGTGAAATAAAAATAAAACCTAAGCTAGCTACAATATAACTATTAGTTATATTGTAGCTCGCTTAGGTTTTTTTTACAGGTAAGTTTGTATTTAGTTTTAAATAGGTATTATTTAGGTAATAATTGTAAGTTTTATTTAGATTTATTTCAATTATATTTTAGTTAGGGGGTGTTAGGGTTAGATTTATGCTTAGAGTTACGTTAGGGTTAGGGTAAGGTTTAGGGGTTAATATATTTATTTAGTGTTAGTGATGTTGGAGGCCAGAGGTTTAGGGGTTAATAACTTTAGTACGGTGGCTGCAACAATGGAGGCGGCAGATATTGGGTTGATAACTGTAATGTAGGTGGCGGCGATGTTAAGGGCGGCAGATTATGGTTTAATAAGTGTATTTAGGTGGCGGCGATGTTAGGGGCAGCAGATTAGGCGTTAATAACTGTATGTAGGTGACGGCGAAATCAGGAGCCGCAGATTAGGGGTTAATAGTTTTATTTAGGTGGCGGCGATGTTAAGGGCGGCAGATAAGGGGTTAATAGAATTATGTAGGTTGTGGTGATGTCAGGGGCAGCAGATTAGGGGTGTTTAGACGTGGTTTTTATGTTAGGGTGTTAGGTTTAAACTTAATTTTTCTTTCCCCATAGACATCAATGGGGCTGCATTATGGAGCTTTTGTTTCCGCGATCGCAGGTGTTAGGCTTTTTTTTTGCCGGCTCTCTTCATTGATGTCTATGTGGAAATCGTGCACAAGCACGCCAAAACAGCATTTGTATTTGGGTAAGGTATGGAGCTCAACGCCACCATATTTCCCGCGCAAGCCGGGGTTTTCAAAACCTGTAATAGCAGCGATATAGGGAGGTTAAATAACGCTTCTTTTGTGGCGGTCGTTAATTTCCCTATAGCGCTCAAAACTCGTAATCTAGCTCACCTCACTCCAGTATCCCGTTTATAGCTGTCACTAATTTCCTTCAGCAGAGACAGAAGAAGCAATTGCTTTATAGATCCAAAACTTTCACTTATTTTATTTTGTATTTAAAGGGACAGTAAAGACAAAATGAAACTTTCAGATAGATAATGCAATTTTAAACACCTTTTTAATTCATATCTATTATATATTTTGCTTAGTTCCTTTAGTATCCTTTGTTGAAAAGAATCCCATGATAATAATGTACAACACCTTAAAACAGCCTGATGCACTTGGAAATAGGTGCAAATCCCTCAAACATCCACAAACGACATCCACAGCACCATACAGTAATAATCCTTCTTTATTAGAGCATCTTCTGTGGTACAGATACCGCAAACATAAGCAATGTTTTGAGATACTCCCCTAATCATGCTTATTGGCCTCATACTGTAATGTGTACTACTCAATATAAGGCATACATATTAACCTGTTAATTACCTCTACCTGCAAGAACCTATGTAAAACTAACATCTAGTGGTAAATTATTACAACACTATATACCATGTATACAACATTTATTATACAAACACAATGCAGCAAATAAATATTCTTAAATTTCTCAATGACATTTATCATCAACAACAATTTTTGTCTCTTATAGGAGCACATTAAGATCTAACTCCCTATTTAGTCCTTTTGGAATTAGAGCTTCTAATTTATGAACCCCATCTCCTGAATTTTCCTACACCATCTATTATCTGCTATCTCAATTGTATAATTTTATGAATGGCCTCTAAAAAGTGACTAGATACTGGAGCATCCATATCCTTGCATCGACCTTTGTTGACTCATCTTATCTCGCACCTTCCTAATCGTCTCGCCATTATAAATTCTAGAACACGGCACTTAATGAGGTATACGACATAAGAAGAGTCACATGTGTAGTCATTTCTAATCTTAAATGTTCTCCAAGTTTGTGGATGCCTAAACTCTGCCCCTTTAATCACGGCACTGCAACTCGCACATCCCAAACATGGAAATGTACTTGTAATTTTAGAAGTAATATACTTCTGTTGTTTTTCGGTGCCTATGTCATTCTTCGCTATTAAAGGGACAGTCAACACCAGAATTTTTGTTGTTTAAAAAGAAAGATAATCCCTTTATTACTCATTCCCCATTTTTGCATAACCAACACTGTTATATTAGTGCACATTTTACCTCTGTAATTACCTTGTATCTAAGCTTCTGCTGACTGCCCTCTTATTTCAGTTTTGTGACAGATTTGCATTTTAGCCAATCAGTGCTCACTCCTAGGTCACTTCACGTGCATGAGCTCAATGTTATCTATATGAAACACATGGACTAATGTCCTCTAGTGGTCAAAATGCATTCAGAATAGAGGCAGTCTTAAAGGTCTAAGAAATTAGCATATGAACCTCCTAGTTTTAGATTTCAAATAAGAATACCAAGAGAAAATAGCAAAATTGGTGATAAAAGTAAATTGGGAAGTAGTTTTAAAATGACATGACCTATTTAAATCATGAAAGTTTTTTTTAGACTTGACTGTCCCTTTAAGTCACTTAAATTAGGAACTCTCCTAAAAGCCATCATGGTTTTTTTAAGCAGCAGAACACATTTTTATAATTAAGCAAAACAAAACCGCAAACTGTTTGAAAAGATGTAGAACTAGGAAGGGGTAGCTTACCACTGTAATATTCTGTCATTCGTTCTTTTAGAAATTTTGCATTGAAATGCAAAAATGTCAACATGACCACATGCTCCTGGCTGAGCAGGCTCTCTTTCTACAAGCTTTTTTGGCTGCAGCAGAGAAGAGGCGCACAGATGGTGTTGAGGTGCCTGAGATGCATAAGTAGGGTTTTGCCAATTTCACCAAGGTGGGATATTTATCTTTGTTAGCTCCACCAATGCAACATGTTTTCCTCCTTGGCAAGGGGCCTCTCAATAAAGTAAGTCTGGACTTCATTCTAACATAAAAATATCTTAAATATCTATATGCAATGATAAATAACCAGCTATAAGGTTAGGGGGAAAATATCTAGTCTCTTAAAATAACAAATATATAATTATAGAGGTTGAATCTGGTACATATCACAATTTATTTAAAAAAAAACAATTAAAGGGACAGTCTACCATAGAATTGTTATTGTTTTAAAAGATAGATAATCCCTTTATTACCCATTCCCCAGTTTTGCATAACCAACACAGTTATATTAATACACTTTTTACATCTGTGATTACCTTGTATCTAGGAACCTTCTCCCAGCCCCCTGATCACATGACTGTGACTGTTTATTATCTATTGTCTTAAATTTAGCATTGTTTTGTGCTAAATCTTAAATAACCCCCTGTGCCTGAACACAGTGTTATCTATATGGCCCACGTGTACTCTCTGTCTCTTTGTGTTGAAAAGACATTTAAAAAGCATGTGATAAGAGGCAACCCTCAAAGGCTTAGAAATTAGCATATGAGCCTACCCATGTTTAGTTTAAACTAAGAATACCAAGAGAAAAAAGCAAATTTGATGATAAAAGTAAATTGGAAAGTTGATTAAAATTAAAAGTGCTATCTGAATAATGAAAGTTTAATTTATACTAGACTGTCCCTTTAAAAAAAAATCAATATATCAATAACTGGACAAAGCATTTATCTATACAGTACATAAAATCAGCAATACCAAGCAATCAGCTAATAATTTTGCAAACAGATAATAGTGCACATCAATTCAAATAACAAATCCCTCCCATCAATCTATTGCTAGGTGTAAATAACAAGCTCAACACTATATCATGCAAACCATAGTCCCACATCACTTGATTTAATATAAACAATCCAAATGATGACTCCTGTTATTTCTGGGTTGCACATAAGCCAGGAGTAGTTGTAAACTTATACTGTCATGAAAAAGTGAAAACTGTAGATCTGTACATCTGTCCTTTAGGATAAGGACAAAACCATAAAACACAATACCACGTGCAGGAGTTAATCGGAGTGAAGCAGCTGGTGCTGCGCACAGATCAACTAATCAATAATGAGATTCGTTGACAACTATTTTCATAATCACTTAATATCGATTATATTGATTAGTTGTTGCAGCTTTAGATACATGTCACACAATAGGAAAGACCCTGGAGAGCCACCATCATGAGAAGGAACGCCTTGCACTGTAGGCATCTGCATTTAGCAGCCAAGAGCAAAGACATAGCTGAGTGGATATATTGCTTAAACTTGGGCGACTT
This sequence comes from Bombina bombina, assembly GCF_027579735.1. Classification (NCBI taxonomy): domain Eukaryota; kingdom Metazoa; phylum Chordata; class Amphibia; order Anura; family Bombinatoridae; genus Bombina; species Bombina bombina. The sequence continues at coordinate 1,020,530,713 of NC_069499.1, read as the reverse complement.
TGGTGGAATACAGACCCCTGACCATTCTGACATGCAGGCAGCGCAGCAAAACTCTGTCTAGGATGAAATGTATTTGCTCCAGGAGAAAGTAATGGCAACAATGAGGAAATTAAGGCAAACAATGTAACTGAATGGTCTCCACACGAGAGACAGCTAAAGGGAAATTAAACACTTTGAGATGTTAATATAAAATGATAAATTGTATAAATATAAAAAAATGTACAATATACTTTCATTATTTAATTTGTCCCGCTTTCCGGTAATTTCATTCTGACAATCATGTGTTTTTAAATTCCACTTAGAAGTGGAAATGCAGAACACTGTAACATTCAGCACAGTCATTGGCTGCAAACTCTAGTGACTAATTGGCCTCAGAAGAGAAGGTAACCTAAGTTACAACATGGGTGCTGCCATTGCTTTATAGACACTAAAACTTTACAATTATTTTGTCAATATTTATATAAATAATTAAACTTTAAAAAAATCCATCTTCATGTTATTTTCAGACTAATCTTTTTTTTTAATGCATCACTCTATCTAGCATTTATTCAGTGTTTAATGTCCCTTTAAGCCCAACAAACCCAGTACTACTAACCGACTCTCAAGTCAATTATATATACAAGAGCCCAAAAATATCCAATTTCTTATTTTAATTAAGTATAGAAAAGCACTAAAATGCAGCAATCTGCCCTCCCCACCTCCATCGACTTCAGGAAACCAGATTTTAAACTCCAAGATGGCTACCTCACAGGAAAGAAGGGGAGAAGATTTTATAGATGGCACAGCTCTAATCCCCCTGTGCTCTACCAAAGAAGTGGTTCTGAATGATTCCCTGTCAAAGTGCTATGAAAATAGAACCTTTGAGGAGAAGCTGGTCACACTCAACAGAGGCTCATTTCTAATAATTAATATAGAATGTACTAAAAAGTGCCCAAATGTGTGTCAAATGTCCCCAGGCTATGCCACCACTAAGCATATGTTTATATATATATCACAGCAAGCCACAAAAGGTAACTAATCAACTTAACTGTCACACCTTTGACTACCATGTACCCACAGCTGCAGCAGTTTCCATTCAGCAGATGTGCCCCATATGAGGAAGTGCAAGAACTATTCCTAGTATCTAAAGGAGCAGCACACTGTACACCAGGGTTCTGACAGATTTATCCAAATTACACCTGGAGTGACTGTTTCATCTCCCACTGGGAGAAGAGTTACACTACCCAGCTGAACACCTCTTTCCAGGAGGCACAATTGGGGGGTAATGAGTCTCAGGTCATTATAGAATCTACTTTATCAAATTGAAATCAGCAGTACTTCAGAAAAAAATTACTTGGTGTATGGGATAAACAAAACTCTAGAATGTAGGGGTGTTTTTGCATCCTCCTGGACCCAGAGAGTATAGTCCTACATATGATGATCTTGTGGACTCTCAGCATCCCAAAAAAGTAAAGATAGATTGGAATACTGTTGTTGAATTTTGTCAGTGCAATTATTAGTTTACGGACTGTGAAGTTGCCCTAAAATCAGTAAATAATTGGATTTCTAATGGATTGGAATGAGGCATATATAAAATTATCTGAACTGGTTGGATGAGCAGTAGGAAGTCAATCATGATGTTAGAGGAACAGCATAAGTTTCTATCCCAAGGCCAAGAAGCCTCACTGCCGACCTCCAGCACTTTTTAAGTGATGCTCCCATCTTCATATCTAACTGATTTTCCACCTTTTGCCATTTTCGAAACACACAAAATGTTTCTGTGTTCTAGAGCTGACCCTTCCATGTCCTGTGTGGATCCAATGTATATTCTTCTAAGTTTGTGAAGCATTGGTTTGTTAAATGTATTTACCCAAGAAATTGCTCATTTAATGGCTGTTTATATAGAAGTATTGTGTTTCAGTTAATTTGCTAGCCTTATGAGTGAAAAAGGCCACTGTGGGGGGTCCCTCATATAACAGTTTGCATACAAGGGCAATGTGGAGGTTTATAAAAAGTCACAGGAGGGTTTATAGAGTATTTTAAGTTACAAAATGCCACCTAAGTATACTGGTGCACTTTGGAACTAAAAAAACTCCTTTACTGAAAACCGCGTTTATGAATTGTTTCAAGTGTTAAAATTGAAGGGACATTAACTTTAAAAATGAATTAAGTTTTAATAATTAGACCCAAATATTTTGTGCTAATTGAGTGATTCAGGCCACCCATCACAGTCACAGTTGTTTTTTTTGTTTTGTTTTTGAAGACCCAGGCATTACAGCCATCAGCCATATTGCCTGCTCCTATACTAAATATTAGCGCTCTCCTTCAAATACTTTTAACCAGTGTTGGGTCTCGGCTGTGCATGCACAGAGTACATATGGTTCGGGTCTCGGCTGTGCATGCACAGAGTACATGTGGTTCGGGTCTCGGCTATGCATGCACAGAGTACATGTGGTTCGGGTCTCGGCTATGCATGCACAGAGTACATGTGGTTCGGGTCTCGGCTATTCATGCACAGAGTACATGTGGTTCGGGTCTCGGCTGTGCATGCACAGAGTACATGTGCTTCGAGTCTCGGCTGTGCATGCACAGAGTACATGTGCTTCGGGTCTCGGCTGTGCATGCACAGAGTACATGTGGTTCGGGTCTCGGCTGTGCATGCACAGAGCACATGTGGTTCGGGTCTCGGCTATGCATGTACATAGTACATGTGGTTCGGGTCTCGGCTGTGCATGCACAGAGCACATGTGGTTCGGGTCTCGGCTATGCATGTACATAGTACATGTGGTTCGGGTCTCGGCTGTGCATGCACAGAGCACATGTGGTTCGGGTCTCGGCTATGCATGTACATAGTACATGTGGTTCGGGTCTCGGCTGTGCATGCACAGAGTACATGTGGTTCGGGTCTCGGCTGTGCATGCACAGAGTACATGTGGTTCGGGTCTCGGCTATGCATGCACAGAGTACATGTGGTTCGGGTCTCGGCTATGCATGCACAGAGTACATGTGGTTCGGGTCTCGGCTATTCATGCACAGAGTACATGTGGTTCGGGTCTCGGCTGTGCATGCACAGAGTACATGTGGTTCGGGTCTCGGCTGTGCATGCACACAGTACATGTGGTTCGGGTCTCGGCTGTGCATGCACAGAGTACATGTGGTTCGGGTCTCGGCTGTGCATGCACAGAGTACATGTGGTTCGGGTCTCGGCTGTGCATGCACAGAGTACATGTGGTTCAGGTCTCGGCTGTGCATGCACAGAGTACATGTGGTTCGGGTCTAGGCTGTGCATGCACAGAGTACATGCGGTTCAAATATTAAAATGACTGTAGTATAGAGCAGCCATTTAGGGTTTAATAACTAGATATCCATTAGGTAAGATTAAGTTAAAGGGATATGAAACAGTGTTCCTTTAGTATAACAAAGTTATATCAAAGTAAAGAGATTGTGTTAAAAACAGCAAACAACTTGTTTTCTTGCTAAATGTGCACCTAGAAATAATCAGTGAAGCCACTGCTTTTAAAATAACGAATAAAACAAATTGCAATGGTTTCCATTAAATATAACCCACTGCTTGGTGCTTTTTATTACAACAATGTTTTATATCCCTTTAATTTATCTTTCATGTTTACTGTCCCTTACATTGAAAGAACCTTGTTTAATGTTTGTGTGTTACAAAGATCTATGCTTATTTACTGAATATCTTGAAAGGGAGGAAAGTAGAGCTTTGATTGCCAGCAATATTTCCTAATCCAAGTTAGAAAGCGACTGCATGGCACTCTATGACACAAAAGCAATTAATGGACAGATTATAAATGGTGCGCTATTTAGCGCTTTTGCTCACGCGCAAACACTGCCATTAGTAAACTTTTAAGGTGTGCGAGTTAGCGCGTATTACAAGTTGAAAGTAAAATGTTTGTATTGAAAGCCGACGCGCACTAACTTCAGGGCTTTGGATTTCGCATATATGAAGCAGTGGACTCTCCTCCCACAGATAGAAATGAAATTATCAGGTAAGCATAATGTATGTTTTCCATCTTAATGGGAGGAGAGTCCACTGCTTCATTAATTACTTGTGGAACCAAATACCCAAGCTCTAGAGGACACTGAATGAAAAAAACGGGAGGGTAAAAGGAGGCGGACCCTAAACTGAGGGCACCACAGCCTTCAGAATCTTTCTCCTAAAAGCTACTTCCGCCGAAGCAAAAACATAAAATTTGTAAAATTTTGCAAAAGTATGTAAAGAAGACCAATTCGCCGCATTATAAATATGCTCCATAGAAGCCTCATTCTTAAAGGCCCAAGAAGAGGCCACAGCCCTAGTTGAGTGAGCCGCAATCCTCTGAGGAGGCTTATGTCCCGCTGTCTCATAGACCAGATGGATAATGCTCCTCAACCAAAAAGAAAATGAAGTGGAAGAGTCCCTCTGCTCCCTGCGCTTCCCTGAATACACAACAAATAAAGACGAAGTCTGTCTGAACTCCTTTGTAGCCTGAAGATAAAACTTCAAGGCCCGAGCCACATCCAAATTATGAAGCAACCTTTCCTTTGACAAAGAAGGGTTAGGACACAAGGATGGAACAACTATTTCCTGATTGATGTTACAATTCGACACAACCTTGGGAAGAAACCCCAATCCAGTGCGAAGAACAGCCTTATCAGCCTGAAAAACCAGGTAAGGAGGCTCACATTGCAAGGCCGCTAACTCAGAGACTCTGCGAGCCGATGCAATAGCCAGTAGGAATAGGACTTTCTAGGAAAGAAGTTTAATGTCAAGCGCATGCATAGGCTCAAACGGAGCCCTCTGCAAAATCTTAAGAACCAAGTTTAAGCTCCAAGGAGGAGCAGAATTTCTAAAGACAGGCCTGATCCTAGACAGAGCCTGAACAAAGGACTGAATATCAGGAAGTTCCGCTAGCTTCTTGTGTAACAGTACAGATAAAGCTGAAATCTGACCCTTTAAGGAACTGACAGCAAGACCCTTATCCAGTCCGTCTTGGAGAAAATACAGAATCCTGGATACCCTCACCTTGTGCCAGGGATATCTACATTCCTCACAACAGGACAAGTAGGTCCTCCACACCTTATGATAGATGCGCCGTGTGACCAGCTTACTGGCCTGAATGAGAGTATCAATCACTCTCTCCGCAAATCCTCTGTTGGCTAAGACTAGGCGTTCAACCTCCATGCAGTCAGTCTCAGAGAATCGAGATTTTGGTAAAGAAATGGCCCCTGAACCAGCAGATCTCTGCGACAGGGTAACCTCCATGGAGGAGACGATGACATCCCCACCAGATCCACAAACCCCGTCTTCCGTGGCCACAACGAAGCAATCAGAATAAGCGAAACTTGCTCCTGCTTGATGCGGGCCACTAAACGAGGTAGAAGTGGCAACGGTGGAAAAATGTAAGGTAGGTTGAACTCCCAGGGCACCGCTAAGGCATCTATCAGCTCTGCCTGTACCCGTATCTGAGTAGCTTGAAGTTGAGTCTGGACGCCATGAGGTCTATCTCCGGCGTCCCCCATCTGTTGCAGATCTCCGCAAACACCTCGGGATGGAGAGATCATTCCCCTGGATGAAATAATTGTCTGCTGAGAAAATCCGCTTCCCAGTTGTCCACACCCGGAATGTGGATCGCTGAGAGCGAACAATTGTGGTTCTCTGCCCATTCCAGAATCGGAGACACCTCCCTCATAGCTAGGGAGCTTCTCGTTCCCCTCTGATGGTTTATGTACACCACCGAGGTGATGTTGTCCGACTGGAATCTGATGAAACGGGACGACCCTAAGAGGGGCCAAGTCCTCAGAGCGAGGAATATTGCTTGTAGTTCCAAGATATTTATCGGTAGGGTCGACTCCTCTTGAGTCTACCTTCCCTGTGCCCTTCTGTCACCCCAAACAGCTCCCCATCCTGATAGACTTGTATCCGTGGTCACAATCGCCCAGGATGGTCTTAAGAAGGATGTGCCCTGGGACAGCTGTCCTGGACGGACCCACTAAGAGAGGGATTCCCTCGCTCGATTGTCCAGAGAAATCTGCTGGGATAGATCTGAGTGATCGTCGTTCCATTGTCTCAACATGCATAGTTGCAAAGGTCTTACATGGAACCTGGCGAAAGGAATGACATCTATGCTGGAAACCATGAGCCCGATCACCTCCATACACCTGGCCACAGATGGCCTTGAGGAGGTCTGAAGGACAAAACAGCTGGACGCAATCTTGGAACGTCTCTGATCTGTCAAGAATATCTTCATAGATATGGAATCTATTATCATACCCAGGAACTCCACGCTGTTGCTGGGAACCAGAGAACTCTTTCCCTCGTTTATCTTCCATCCGTGGGATCAAAGGAGAAGAAGAAGAGCCCTCGAGTGGTCCTCCGCGAGACTGCAGGACGGAGCCTGAATCAGGATATCGTTCAGATAAGGAGCCACCACGATACCTCTGGCTCTCGCTACCGCGAGCAGCGCTCCCGGAACCTTCTTAAGACTCTTGGGTCATTTACCAGAGCGAACGGTAGGGCCACAAACTGGAAGTGCTGGTCTAGAAAAGTGAATCTTAGGAACCTGAAGTAGGCCTTGTGGATTTGCATGTGAAGGTAAGCATCCTTCAAATCTATTGTTGTCATAAATTGCCCCTCTTGAACTAGGGGCAGAATCAATGTGATTGTCTCCATTTTGAATGATGGAACTGACAGAAACTTGTTTAGGCACTTTAGGTCCAGAATCGGGCGGATTGTGCCCTCCTTCTTTGGGACCACAAAAAAGTTTGAATAGTACCCTACACCCCTTTCTGCTAGAGGTACTGGAATGATTACTCAGAGAGGAGAGATCCCTCACACACTCTAAGAAGGCGTCTCTCTTCTCTGGTCTTGAGGATAGGTTTGACAGGATGAATCTGCCCCTGGGCGGATGAGTCTTGAACCTTATCCTGTAACCCTAGGTGATAATCTCCAGAAACCAAGGATCCTGTAAGTCTCGCATCCAAGCCTCTGCGAACAGAGATAGTCTGCCCCCAGAGCCGAATCGAGGGCCGCCCCTTCATGTCGACTTTGTCTCGGCAAGCTTCTTGCTATGCTTGGATTTGTTCCAAGAATGAGCTGACTTCCAAGATTCGTTGGACTGCTCGGACTTCACAGCAGGCTGCTGGCGTTGAGACAAGTCCGAACGAAAGGGAAGAAGAAAAGTAGAGCCCTTAGGCTTAATCTTCCTCAACATGGATTCTAATTTTTTATCTATGGGCTCTTTGAAGGACGAACTATACTCAAGGGGAATAGTCGTCCGCTTCGCGAGTGTGGAGATAGCTCCATCCACCTTAGGAGTGGCCCCCCATAGCTCAAGCTGAGAGTCTGGAACGGGGAACAGCTTTTTAAAAGAGGTAGAGGGAGAAAAGGACAAGCCAAGTTTCCCCCACTCATTCTAAATAATAGAAGCCATCTTCACAGGAACTGGGAAGGTCTGTGGCACCACCCTGTCCTCGTAAACCCTATCTAGCTTAGGGATCAATGGTTCTTCTGGAAGTTTCGGCTCCGGAACCTCCAACGTAGCAGGCACTTCTTTCAGTAAAAAGCGCAAATGCTCCATCTTAAACTTTAAATCTGGCTCCTCCGCAGCCGGAGGTTTAGAAGACACCGATTCCTTCCAAGAGAGAGTCGGAGGCGTCCTCATCAGCGGATAATCTATCAGAGACATCGAACGGAGTAGATGACCCCTGTGATGGAAGGCTATGTCTTTCCCTTCGCTTGCGCTTCGCAGGGCGTGGTAAGACATGGAAGGCCGCAAAAACCGCCGTTTGCAGCTGGGCAACGAAATCTGGCAGCCAAGAGGCCCCTCCCGCGGGAGGATCAGTCGGGCCATGGGGAGATGCATGTGTGATCAGAGATGAATGTAGGGAATGCACCTTGCGGGACGGAGAACCCTCAGAGGTGGACGGCTCAGTAGTGCTAAATATCTTATTCTTTTTAGATATTGCAATCTTATCAAAGCATGTGGAACACAGTTGACTGTTCACACATTGCTAGAGCCTCATCTCACACATGAAGCAGCACTAAACACAATAAAGATATTATGCATAAATACCCCCCTGTTCAATAATCCCCTTTCCAGGGATATTAACCCTTGATTCTATACAGATAAAAGGAGAAACAATGTGACCCCCTCTTCTTGCGTTATCATATGCGTATAAATTAAATGATCTTACCAGAATATATTCTGTGGAACAGGAACGACCCTTCAAGTGTGACAGGTTAGTAGCATCGCTCCTGACATGGACTTGAGTGCATAAAGCAGGCAGCGAAACTCGTCAACGCTGATTGCTTAAGGAGCTGTTAATCTGACTCAGGATGGCTTCGCAGAAAGACTCTCCCTGCATCTCCAGACTCTAACTTTTGCCCATGCTCTCACCGAGAGGCTGACAGGACTACTTAAAACTCCAGTCCCATTTTGAAGAGTACTACCCTCCATAAGAGACTACTCTGAATCTTCCGACACTTCTCAGCCAACCTCCTGTGACGAAAGGCAAAGAATGACTGGGGGATGAGGGGAGTGGGGGAGGTATTTAAGCCTTTGGCTGGGGTGTCTTTGCCTCCTCCTAGTACACAAGGTTCTTAATTCCCACAAGTAATGAATGAAGCAGTGGACTCTCCTCCCATTAAGATTGAAATTTACAGTAAATACACAGTAAAATACATTATTAAATATTAAAATTGAATAAAAATGATTTTTCATGTTTTCAGGTATATATGTGTATATATGTATGTATCTTCATGTGTATTTATGTGTTTATATGTACTGTATATATGTATGTATATATATATATATATCCATTATAGTCCTTTCCATTCATATACCGTGATATACACAATATACCTTTTAACCTCTGTAACTTTTAAAAAATATTTATATGAATAATTTTATTAGATATCGTATATATGAGTGTAACACTTTATTTTAATATATTCATGTTGTGTTTAACGCAATTTTTTTTTTTTAGCCCTTACCCTTTGCGCTCAGGTGCTCATGCTTACTTTAAACATGTAATACATGCACAAGTTAACGCGGGCGTGATATATCAATATCGCATGCACTAACATCAGCGTGACACTTGTAATCTAGCCCTAAATAAAAAAAAAGTCACAGGTCCCAAGGAATGCAAAGGCAATGGCTGCTATCGTTCTGAATGTATTTTTCACAATGAGGCTGTGCCCATGTCCTCCTGGTCATGCTATTACATTGTACTAGATTGTTGGCGCTCTACAAATAACACATAATAATAATAACTAGTTGGTGACTTAAAGGGCGATTTAAACACTTTCAGCCAGATTTCGGAGTTTTGCGTTATGAGCGGCTCGGTAACTTGCAAGTTATTTCCACCGCTCACCTTTAATAGCGCTGATATTACAGGTCTTCCAAAAACCTCCGTTAGTGGGCAATATGGCAGCGTTGAGCTCCATACCGCACACAAATACCAGCGCTGCTTTGAGCTGGTTTTATGTGCTTGTGTACGATTTCCCCATAGACATCAATGGGGAGAGCCGGTTGAAAAAAAAGCCTAACACCTGCAATAAAGGAGCGTAAAGCTCCGTAACGCAGCCCCATTGATTCCTATGGGGAAAGAAAATTTATGTTTAAACCTAACACCCTAACATAAATCCCGGGTCTAAACACCCCTAATCTGCCACCCCCAACATCGCTGACATCTACATTACACTTATTAACCCCTAATCTGCTGCCCCCAATGTCGTCGCCACATACATAAATTGATTAACCCCTAATCTGCTGCCCCCAATGTTGTCGCCACATACATAAATTGATTAACCCCTAATCGCCTGCCCCCAATTTCGTCGCTACCTACATAAATGTATTTACCCCTAATCTGCTGCCCCCAACGTTGCTGCCGCACTATACTAAAGTTATTAACCCCTAAACCTCTGACCTAAATAATTCCTATTTAAAACTAAATACTTACCTAGAAAATAAACCCTAAGCTAGCTAAAATATAACTAATAGTTACACTGTAGCTATCTTAGGTTTTATTTTTATTTCACAGCTAAGTTTGTATTTATTTTAACTAGGTAGACTAGTTAGTAAATAGTTATTAACTATTTACTATCTAGTTAAAATAAATACAAAGTTACCTGTAAACTAAAAGCTAACCTGTCTAACATTAACACCTAACATTACACTAAAATTAAATTAATTAAATACAATTAACTAAATTACAAAAAAAATAAAAAAAATTATCAAATATTTAAACTAATTACAGCTTATCTAAAAGCCCTATCAAAATAAAAAAGCCCCCCAAATTAAAAAAAAACCCTAGCCTACACTAAACTGCCAATGGCCCTTAAAAGGGCCTTTTGCAGGGCATTGCACGAAAGAAATCAGCTCTTTTACCTGTAAAAAAAAAAATACAAACAACCCCCAACAGTAAAACCCACCACCCACACAACCAACCCCCCCCCCCCAAAAAAAAAATACCTAAAAAACCTAAGCTTCCCATTGCCCTTAAAAGGGCATTTGGATGGGCATTGCCCTTAAAAGAGCATTTAGCTCTTTTTCTGTGCCCAAAGTCCCTAATCTAAAAATAAAACCCACCCAATAAACCCAATGAACCGGATGTCTTGAAGATGGAGCCGCTCCGCGTCGGAAGGATGAAGATAGAAGATGCCATCTGGATGAATACTGTACTTCTGCCCGCCTTGAGGACAACATCTTGCCGCTTGGATAAAGACTTCTCCCGGCTTCTTTGAGGACTTCTGCCCGCTTGGATGAAGACTTCTCGCGGCTGGATGAGGATAGATGTCCGGTCTTCAAAAACTGTAAGTGGATCTTCGGGGGTTAGCGTTTGGTTTTTTAAGGGTTTATTGGGTGGGTTTTATTTTTAGATTAGGGACTTTGGGCACAGAAAAAGAGCTAAATGCCCTTTTAAGGGCAATGCCCATCTAAATGCCCTTAAAGGGCAATGGGGAGCTTAGGTTTTTTAGGTAGTTTTTTTTTGGGGGGGTTGGTTGTGTGGGTGATGGGTTTTACTGTTGGGGGTTGTTTGTATTTTTTTTTACAGGTAAAAGAGCTTATTTCTTTGGGGCAAAGCCCCGCAAAAAGCCCTTTTAAGGGCAATTGGCAGTTTAATGTAGGCTAAGGTTTTTTTATTTTGGGGGGCTTTTTTATTTTGATAGGGCTATTAGATTAGTTGTAATTAGTTTAAATATTTGATAATTTCTTTTTATTTTGTGTAATTTAGTGTTTATTTATTTTTTTAAATTTAGTTAATTGTATTTAATTAATTTAATTTATTTAATTTTAGTGTAATGTTAGGTGTTAGTGTAAGACAGGTTAGCTTTTATTTTACAGGTAACTGTATTTATTTTAACGAGGTAGCTAGTAAATAGTTAATAACTTTTTACTAAATAGTCTACCTAGTTAAAATAAATACAAACTTAGCTGTGAAATAAAAATAAAACCTAAGCTAGCTACAATGTAACTATTAGTTATATTGTAGCAAGCTTAGGGTTTATTTTACAGGTAAGTATTTAGTCTTAAATAGGTATTATTTAGGTAATAATAGTAATTTGTATTTAGATTTATTTTAATTATATTAAAGTTAGGGGTGTTAGGTTTAGGGTTAGACTTATGGTTAGGTTTAGGGGTTAATATTTTTATTTAGTGTTAGTGATGTGGGAGGCCAGAGGTTTAGGGGTTAATAACTTTAGTATAGTGGCGGCGACATTGGGGGCAGCAGATTAGGGGTTAATAAGTGTAGTTAGGTGGCAGCGATTTTGGGGGCAGCAGATTAGGGGTTAATAACAGTAATGTAGGTTGCAGCGATGTTAGGGACAGCAGATTAGGGGATAATAATATTTAACTAGTGTTTGTGATGTGGGAGTGTGGTGGTTTAGGGGTTAATATGTTTATTATAGTGGCAGCGATGTCCGGAGCGGCAGATTAGATTTAGTGTTTGCGATACGAGAGGGCCTTGGTTTAGGGGTAAACAGGTAGTTTATGGGTGTTAGTGTACTTTGTAACACTTTAGTTATGAGTTTTATGGTACAGCTTTGTAATGTAAAACCCATAACTACTGACTTTCAGTTTACAGTACAGATCTTGTAGTTATGGGCTGTACCGCTCACTTTTTGGCCGGACAGGCAAACTCGTAATACCGGCGCTATGGAAGTCCCATTGAAAAAGGACTTTTTGAAAGATGCGGTAGTTACGTTGCATGACGGCCAAAAAAGTGTGCGGGACAGATATACCTCGTAATAGCAGCGGTAGTTACAAAGCAGCCTTATGAGTCTTTTTCACTCATAACACAAAACTCGTAATCTAGCCCTTTGATAATACAATGTTCTAATCTATTATAACACTTTTATTAAACAAAACATAATTTATGCTTACCTGATAAATTCCTTTCTTCTGTAGTGTGATCAGTCCACGGGTCATCATTACTTGTGGGATATTAACTGCTCCCCTACAGGAAGTGCAAGAGGATTCACCCAGCAGAGTTGCTATATAGCTCCTCCCCTCTACGTCACCTCCAGTCATTCGACCAAGGACCAACGAGAAAGGAGAAGCCAAGGGTGTAGTGGTGACTGGAGTATAATTTAAAAAATATTTACCTGCCTTAAAAAACAGGGCGGGCCGTGGACTGATCACACTACAGAAGAAAGGAATTTATCAGGTAAGCATAAATTATGTTTTGTTCTGTTAAGTGTGATCAGTCCACGGGTCATCATTACTTGTGGGATACCAATACCAAAGCAAAAGTACACGGATGACGGGAGGGATAGGCAGGCTCTTTATACAGAAGGAACCACTGCCTGAAGAACCTTTCTCCCAAAAATAGCCTCCGAGGAAGCAAAAGTGTCAAATTTGTAAAATTTGGAAAAAGTATGAAGCGAAGACCAAGTTGCAGCCTTGCAAATCTGTTCAACAGAGGCCTCATTCTTAAAGGCCCAAGTGGAAGCCACAGCTCTAGTGGAATGAGCTGTAATTCTTTCAGGAGGCTGCTGTCCAGCAGTCTCATAAGCTAAACGAATTATGCTACGAAGCCAAAAAGAGAGAGAGGTAGCAGAAGCTTTTTGACCTCTCCTCTGACCAGAGTAAACGACAAACAGGGAAGACGTTTGTCGAAAATCTTTAGTTGCCTGTAAATAAAATTTAAGGGCACGAACTACATCCAGATTGTGCAAAAGACGTTCCTTCCTCGAAGAAGGATTTGGGCACAAGGATGGAACAACAATCTCCTGATTGATATTCCTGTTAGTGACTACCTTAGGTAAGAACCCAGGCTTAGTACGCAGAACTACCTTATCCGAGTGAAAAATCAAATAAGGAGAATCACAATGTAAGGCTGATAACTCAGAGACTCTTCGAGCCGAGGAAATAGCCATTAAAAATAGAACTTTCCAAGATAACAACTTTATATCAATGGAATGAAGGGGTTCAAACGGAACACCCTGTAAAACGTTAAGAACAAGGTTTAAACTCCATGGTGGAGCCACAGCTTTAAACACAGGTTTAATCCTGGCCAAAGCCTGACAAAAAGCCTGAACGTCTGGAACTTCTGACAGACGCTTGTGTAACAGAATGGACAGAGCTGAGATCTGTCCCTTTAAGGAACTAGCGGATAACCCCTTTTCTAAACCTTCTTGTAGAAAAGACAATATCCTAGGAATCCTAACCTTACTCCAAGAGTAACCTTTGGATTCGCACCAATATAGGTATTTACGCCATATTTTATGGTAAATCTTTCTGGTGACAGGCTTCCTAGCCTGTATTAAGGTATCAATAACTGACTCAGAAAAACCACGCTTTGATAAGATCAAGCGTTCAATTTCCAAGCAGTCAGCTTCAGAGAAGTTAGATTTTGATGTTTGAAAGGACCCTGAATCAGAAGGTCCTGTTTCAGAGGTAACGACCAAGGTGGACAGAATGACATGTCCACCAGATCTGTATACCAAGTCCTGCGTGGCCATGCAGGCGCTATTAGAATCACTGATGCTTTCTCCTGTTTGATTCTGGCAATCAATCGAGGAAGCATCGGGAAAGGTGGAAACACATAAGCCATCCTGAAGGTCCATGGTGCTGTCAAGGCATCTATCAGGACCGCTCCCGGATCCCTGGATCTGGACCCGTAGCGCGGAAGCTTGGCGTTCTGTCGAGACGCCATGAGATCTATCTCTGGTTTGCCCCAACGTGGAAGTATTTGGGCAAAGACCTCTGGATGAAGTTCCCACTCCCCCGGATGAAAAGTCTGACGACTTAAGAAATCCGCCTCCCAGTTCTCCACTCCCGGGATGTGGATTGCAGACAGGTGGCAAGAGTGAGACTCTGCCCAGCGAATTATCTTCGATACTTCCATCATTGCTAGGGAGCTTCTTGTCCCTCCCTGATGGTTGATATAAGCTACAGTCGTGATGTTGTCCGACTGGAACCTGATGAACCCCCGAGTTGCTAACTGGGGCCAAGCCAGAAGAGCATTGAGGACTGCTCTCAATTCCAGAATGTTTATTGGAAGAAGACTCTCCTCCTGATTCCATAGTCCCTGAGCCTTCAGAGAATTCCAGACAGCGCCCCAACCTAGTAGGCTGGCGTCTGTTGTTACAATTGACCAGTCTGGCCTGCTGAATGGCATTCCCCTGGACAGATGTGGCCGATAAAGCCACCATAGAAGAGAATTTCTGGTCTCTTGAATGGAATGAAGGACACGGCATGCATTTTGAAGTTTTGTTAACCTGTCCTCTGTCAGGTAAATCTTCATTTCTACAGAATCTATCAGAGTCCCCAGGAAGGGAACTCTTGTGAGTGGAAAGAGAGAACTTTTCTCTTCGTTCACTTTCCATCCATGCGACCTTAGAAATGCCAGTACTATCTCTGTATGAGATTTGGCAGTTTGAAAGCTTGAAGCTTGTATCAGTATGTCGTCTAAGTACGGAGCTACTGAAATTCCTTGCGGTCTTAGTACCGCCAGAAGAGTGCCCAGAACCTTTGTGAAGATTCTTGGAGCCGTAGCCAGTCCGAATGGAAGAGCTACAAACTGGTAATGCCTGTCTAAAAAGGCAAACCTTAGATACCGGTAATGACTTCTGTGAATCGGTATGTGAAGGTAAGCATCCTTTAAATCCACTGTGGTCAAGTACTGACCCTCTTGGATCATGGGCAAAATTGTTCGAATAGTTTCCATCTTGAACGATGGAACTCTTAGGAATTTGTTTAGGATCTTTAAATCCAAGATTGGCCTGAAGGTTCCCTCTTTTTGGGAACTACAAACAGATTTGAGTAAAACCCTTGTCCTTGTTCCAACCGCGGAACTGGATGGATCACTCCCATTAATAAAAGATCTTGTACGCAGCGTAGAAACGCTTCCTTCTTTGTTAGGTTTGTTGACAACCTTGACAGATGAAATCTCCCTCTTGGGGGAGAGGATTTGAAGTCCAGAAGGTATCCCTGAGATATGATCTCTAACGCCCAGGGATCCTGAACATTTCTTGCCCAAGCCTGGGCGAAGAGGGAAAGTCTGCCCCCCACTAGATCCGGTCCCGGATCGGGGGCCCTCAATTCATGCTGTCTTAGGGGCAGCAGCAGGTTTTCTGGCCTGTTTGCCCCTGTTCCAGGACTGGTTAGGTTTCCAGCCTTGTCTGTAGCGAGCAACAGCTCCTTCCTGTTTTGGTGCAGAGGAAGTTGATGCTGCTCCTGCTTTGAAATTACGAAAGGAACGAAAATTGGACTGTCTAGCCTTGGCTTTGGCCTTGTCCTGAGGCAGGGCATGACCTTTACCTCCTGTAATGTCATCAATAATCTCTTTCAAGCCGGGCCCGAATAAGGTCTGCCCTTTGAAAGGAATATTAAGCAATTTAGATTTAGACGTAACATCAGCTGACCAGGATTTTAGCCACAGAGCTCTGCGTGCCTGAATGGCGAATCCTGAATTTTTAGCCGCAAGTTTAGTTAAATGTACTACGGCATCTGAAATAAATGAATTAGCTAACTTAAGGAATTTAAGTTTGTGTGTGATGTCATCTAGTGTGGATGATTGAAGTGTCTCTTCCAGAGACTCAAACCAAAATGCTGCTGCAGCCGTGACAGGCGCAATACATGCAAGAGGTTGCAATATAAACCCTTGTTGAACAAACATTTTCTTAAGGTAACCCTCTAATTTTTTATCCATTGGATCTGAAAAAGCACAGCTATCCTCCACTGGGATAGTGGTACGCTTAGCTAAAGTAGAAACTGTTCCCTCCACCTTAGGGACCATTTGCCATAAGTCCCGTGTGGCGGCGTCTATTGGAAACATTTTTCTGAATATAGGAGGGGGTGAGAAAGGCACACCGGGTCTATCCCACTCCTTAGTAACAATGTCAGTAAGTCTCTTAGGTATAGGAAAAACGTCAGTACTCGTCGGTACCGCAAAATATTTATCCAACCTACACATTTTTTCTGGGATTGCAACTGTGTTACAATCATTCAGAGCCGCTAATACCTCCCCTAGTAACACACGGAGGTTCTCAAGCTTAAATTTAAAATTTGAAATGTCTGAGTCCAGTTTATTTGGATCAGAACCGTCACCCACAGAATGAAGCTCTCCGTCTTCACGTTCTGCAAACTGTGACGCAGTATCAGACATGGCCCTTGCATTATCAGCGCACTCTGTTCTCATCCCAGAGTGATCACGTTTACCTCTTAGTTCTGGTAGTTTAGCCAAAACTTCAGTCATAACAGTAGCCATATCTTGTAATGTGATTTGTAATGGCCGCCCAGATGCACTCGGCGCTACAATATCACGCACCTCCTGAGCGGGAGATGCAGGTACTGACACGTGAGGCGAGTTAGTCGGCATAACTCTCCCCTCGTTGTTTGGTGAAATATGTTCAATTTGTACAGATTGACTATTTTTTAAAGTAGCATCAATACATTTAGTACATAAATTTCTATTGGGCTCCACTTTGGCATTAACACATATAGCACAGAGATATTCCTCTGAATCAGACATGTTTAACACACTAGCAAATAAACAGCAACTTGGAAATACTTTTCAAAGTAATTTACAAATAATATGAAAACGAACTGTGCCTTTAAGAAGCACAGAAAATATTATAACAGATAAAATAATTAAGTTATAGCATCAATCTTTGTCAGAATATACAGTTTTAGCAAAGGATTGTTCCCCTCAGCAAATGATAACTAACCCAGGCAGCAGAAAAAAATACACAAATAAACGTTTTTTATATCACAGTCAATACAATCAGCACAGCTCTGCTGTGAATGATTACTTCCCTCAAAAAAGACTCTTGAGATCCCTGAACTCTGTAGAGATGAACCGGATCATGCAGGAAGAAAATGAACCTCTGACTGAGTTTTTCTGATGCATAGTGAAAGCACCAAAATGGCCCCTCCCCCACACACATAACAGTGAGAGGGATCAGTGAACTGCTCTAATTTAAATTAAAACTATTGCCAAGTGGAAAAAAAGTGCCCAAAACATTTTTTCACCCAGTACCTCAGAGAAAAAAACGTTTTTACATGCCAGCAAAAAAACGTTTTACCTCAATAATTAATTGTCATTTAAAACCTATTGCAAGTCCCTGCAAAATAGGTTAAGTCTATGTATACAGTTTAAAAGCCAGAGAAGTACCATTTCCCAGAAAACTGAAGTGTAAAATATACATACATGACAGCCTGATATCAGCTACATCTACTGCATTCAAGGCTGAGTTTACATTATAACGGTATGGCAGGATTTTCTCATCAATTCCATGTCAGAAAATAATAAACTGCTACATACCTCTTTGCAGATTAATCTGCCTGCTGTCCCCTGATCTGAAGTTTACCTCTCCTCAGATGGCCGAGAAACAGCAATATGATCTTAACTACTCCGGCTAAAATCATAGAAAAACTCAGGTAGATTCTTCTTCAAATTCTACCAGAGAAGGAATAACACACTCCGGTGCTATTATAAAATAACAAACTTTTGATTGAAGATATAAAAACTAAATATATCACCATAGTCCTCTCACACATCCTATCTAGTCGTTGGGTGCAAGAGAATGACTGGAGGTGACGTAGAGGGGAGGAGCTATATAGCAACTCTGCTGGGTGAATCCTCTTGCACTTCCTGTAGGGGAGCAGTTAATATCCCACAAGTAATGATGACCCGTGGACTGATCACACTTAACAGAAGAAATTATCTTTTCTGATTGTTATTGACCCCTAAAAAGACGATAATACATAGTTAAATTCCTAAACCAGTGAGCAGGGCACAGAAAGTGATTTTTGGCTTTACACATATGCTGCTCACCAGCCTTAATACATTGCTCCAAGGAGTGCTGCTTTATGTAATACATTGCTCCAAGGAGTGCTGCTTTATTTATGTGTTTAATCCCTTGGTGGAGGAAAGGCATTCATTTCAATTAAATGCTCTAATAAATTATACCATTGTATTATTACTACATATCCATTTAATTTTGTAAGGGTAAGATATTTTTTTGGGAGGGATTATACAGAGCAATTATGAAGGGTTAAATGGTGCATAAGGACGAGTTATTAGGAGGTGTTACATGACAAATGTGAAGGGTTAAAGAGAAAGACTATAATAACAGGTAAGGGCCATTACATGTAGATGTTATTAAGCTTTACAAATGCATGTTAAACTGTTCAGTACTTACAGCTCCAGTTCACCACTGGGTCCGTCTTAGGAGCTGTAGAGAAAACAGTAATTAAAGATTAGTTACTTGCTCACACTCTGCAGTGACTATGCAGCAAATAGCTATACAGATTTCTACAATTATACAGTGGTTGTCTCTTCAGGTAACCTCAGAATGCCCATAATCTGTACTGTGAGGCACTGAAGGGGTTATCACTCACAATTTACATAGAGGCAGAAGGAGTATGTTCAGGAACTACGTAGTGATATACAGCTAAGGCAGTGCTGGCAGGTGCTTGTGACAGTAATGAGACCATACAAACCCCGGGGCAAAATATTACCTGAGTAAGCACCTCCCCCTAATGACCTTCACATACCAGTCACACTTCATAACACATAATACAGTCTTCTCATACCAGTTATACACTACACAGATTGACCTTACATGCCTGTAACACATGCACACCGATGAACTATACACATTGCAAATGCACATATCTTCCTATAAACAATATACCACATAGAGTGTAACTTGCACACTAACATACCGTATACACTTTAACAGGTGCACACTAGTATACTGTACACACTGTAACAGGTGAACACTAGTATAACGTATACACACTAATATACCGTACAGAATGGAAAATGCAGGGTGGATAAAAATCAAGGCTTTTTAAAAAAAAAACATTTTTACAAAATCAGATTTTTTTTTTAATTTAAATATGATTTTTTTTACATTTAAATACAGACAGTTTATATTGAAGGGATAGTCTAGTTAAAATTAAACTTTCATGATTCAGATAGAGCAGGCAATTTTAAGTGACTTTTTAATTTACTCCTATTCTCATTTTCTCTTTGTTCTCTTGTTCCCTTTATTTGAAAAAGCTGGAATGTAAACTTAGGAGTCGGACCATTTTTGGTTCAGAACCCTGAGTAACGCTTGCTGATTGGTGGCTAGTACTACCCAGGTGCTGAACCAAAAATGGGCCGGCTCCTAAGCTTACATTCTTGCTTTTTAGATAAAGATGCCAAGAGAACAAAGAAAATGCATAATAGGAGTAAATTAGAAAGTTGCTTAAAATGACATGCTCTATCTGAATCATGAAAGATTAATTTTGACTAGACTGTTCCATTAAAGGTAATTCATCCTGAAATTGGTTTTTATTTATATAGCACATATATATCACATATTATTTTTGTAGTTCTCAAAACTGTGAATTTGTGCCTGCAGAAATAACATAATTTATGCTTACCTGATAAATTTATTTCTCTTGTAGTGTATCCAGTCCACGGATCATCCATTACTTATGGGATATTCTCCTTCCCAACAGGAAGTTGCAAGAGGATCACCCACAGCAGAGCTGCTATATAGCTCCTCCCCTAACTGTCATATCCAGTCATTCGACCGAAAACCAAACAGAGAAAGGAGAAACCATAGGGTGCAGTGGTGACTGTAGTTTAATTAAAATTTAGACCTGCCTTAAAAGGACAGGGCGGGCCGTGGACTGGATACACTACAAGAGAAATAAATTTATCAGGTAAGCATAAATTATGTTTTCTCTTGTTAAGTGTATCCAGTCCACGGATCATCCATTACCTATGGGATACCAATACCAAAGCTAAAGTACACGGATGATGGGAGGGACAAGGCAGAATTAAGCGGAAGGAACCACTGCCTGAAGAACCTTTCTCCCAAACACAGCCTCCGAAGAAGCAAAAGTATAAAATTTGTAAAATTTTGATAAAGTGTGAAGCGAAGACCAAGTAAATCTGTTCAACAGAGGCCTCATTTTTGAAGGCCCAGGTGGAAGCCACAGCTCTAGTAGAATGAGCTGTAATCCTTTCAGGGGGCTGCTGTCCAGCAGTCTCATAGGCTAGGCGTACTACGCTCCGAAGCCAAAAGGAAAGAGAGGTTGCCGAAGCTTTTTGACCTCTCCTCTGTCCAGAGTAAACGACAAACAGGGAAGATGTTTGACGAAAATCCTTAGTAGCTTGTAAGTAAAACTTCAAGGCACGGACTACGTCCAGATTATGTAAAAGACGTTCCTTCTTTGAAGAAGGATTAGGGCACAACGATAGAACAACAATCTCTTGATTGATATTCTTGTTAGAAACCACCTTAGGTAAAAACCCAGGTTTGGTACGCAGAACTACCTTATCTGCATGAAAAATCAGATAAGGAAAATCACACTGTAAGGCAGATAGCTCAGAGACTCTCCGAGCCGAGGAAATAGCCATCAAAAACAGAACTTTCCAAGATAAAAGTTTAATATCAATGGAATGAAGGGGTTCAAACGGAACTCCTTGAAGAACCTTAAGAACCAAGTTTAAGCTCCACGGGGGAGCAACAGGTTTAAACACAGGCTTAATTCTAACCAAAGCCTGGCAAAATGCCTGGACGTCTGGAACCTCTGCCAGACGCTTGTGCAAAAGAATAGACAGAGCAGAAATCTGTCCCTTTAAGGAACTAGCTGATAATCCTTTGTCCAAGCCCTCTTGGAGAAAAGACAATATTCTAGGAATCCTAACCTTACTCCATGAGTAATTCTTGGATTCACACCAATAAAGATATTTACTCCATATCTTGTGGTTAGATTTGCCTGTATTAAAGTATCCAATGACTGACTCGGAGAAGCCACGCTTTGATAGAATCAAACGTTCAATCTCCATGCAGTCAGTCTCAGAGAAATTAGATTTGGATGATTGAAAGGACCTTGTATCAGAAGGTCCTGTCTTAGAGGCAGAGTCCATGGTGGAAAGGATGACATGTCCACTAGGTCTGCATACCAAGTCATGCGTGGCCACGCAGGTGCTATCAGAATCACTGATGCTCTCTCCTGTTTGATTTTGGCAATCAGTCGAGGGAGCAGAGGAAACGGTGGAAACACATAAGCCAGGTTAAAGAACCAAGGCGCTGCTAGAGCATCTATCAGCGTCGCTTCTGGGTCCCTGGACCTGGATCCGTAACAAGGAAGCTTGGCGTTCTGGCGAGACGCCATGAGATCCAACTCTGGTTTGCCCCAAAGATGAATCAACTGAGCATACACCTCCGGATGGAAAGTCTGACGACTTAGAAAATCCACCTCCCAGTTCTCCACGCCTGGGATATGGATTGCTGACAGGTGGCAAGAGTGGTACTCTGCCCAGCGAATTATTTTTGAGACTTCTAACATCACTAGGGAACTCCTGGTTCCCCCTTGATGGTTGATGTAAGCCACAGTCGTGATGTTATCCGACTGAAATCTGATGAACCTCAGTGTTGCTAACTGAGGCCAAGCCAGAAGAGCATTGAATATCGCTCTTAACTCCAGAATATTTATTGGAAGGAGTTTCTCCTCCTTAGATCCCTGTGCCTTCAGGGAATTCCAGACTGCACCCCAACCTAGAAGGCTGGCATCTGTTGTTACAATTGTCCAATCTGGCCTGCGAAAAGTCATACCCTTGGACAGGTGTACCCGAGACAACCACCAGAGAAGAGAATCTCTGGTCTCTTGATCCAGATTTAGCAGAGGGGACAAATCTGTGTAATCCCCATTCCACTGACTCAGCATGCATAATTGCAGCGGTCTGAGATGAAGGCGCGCAAATGGCACTATGTCCATTGCCGCTACCATTAAGCCGATTACCTCCATGTACTGAGCTACCAAATGGAGTGAAGAACACGGCAAGCATTTAGAAGTTTTGATAACCTGGACTCCGTCAGGTAAATTTTCATTTCTACAGAATCTATAAGAGTCCCTAAGAAGGAGACTCTTGTGAGTGGGGATAGAGAACTCTTTTCCTCGTTCACTCCTCTTACGACCTCCATCTTGGTTGAGGCTTGCAAGAGAATGACTGGATATGACAGTTAGGGGAGGAGCTATATAGCAGCTCTGCTGTGGGTGATCCCCTTGCAACTTCCTGTTGGGAAGGAGAATATCCCATAAGTAATGGATGATCCGTGGACTGGATACACTTAACAAGAGAAAACATGCCCCTTCTTCACAGCAATAATGTTATAAAATAAACATATAGAGTAAAGAAATAGACCTTAAAAGAATATAATCATGAAAAAAAACTTTTGGGTTTTAGAAAGAGCATTCCATTTTCAGATTTACTTCATTATCAAATTTGCTTCATTCTCTTTGTATCCTTTGTTGAAGTGGAGCCTAGGGGCCTAGCTGAACACATTAGGGTTAGATATTGACAAGCAGCTAGCTCACAGTAATGCATTGCTTCTGAGCCTACCTATGAAGGCGTTTTTTAACAATGTATACCAAGAGAACAAAGCAAATTAGATCAAATAAGTACATTAGAAAATATTGCATGATCTTTCTGAATCATTAAAGATTATTTTTTTACTTTACTGTCACTTTATTGCCAGTGGTCCGATTCAAATCTATGTACACAGAATCAACCCATACTAAGTTTCAAGAAGCTCACTGAATAGAACATTGTTTGGAGTAGAATAGATCTGCACAAGGACCTAAGTGTGAGGAGGGAGGGGCAAGCATTACAAATAAAATATAACGTTATTGTTTTAGTTAAATAAAACTAAAGTCTAATTATTTAAGGTAATGGCTATTTTTCTTTAGTTAAATAAAACTATTTACATTGTTATTATTAAGGTAATAATTTTTTCCAACTATGAATGATTAACCTATTAAACTGGAGATAGTTCACCTTGCAATAATTGAATTAAATTATTTAAATGATCTATCTATGCATATGTAATGATATATAACCAAATTAGTAATGGTCTAATGTAATTGGAAAAATAATCTGAAAAGTTATTATTCAAATTTTGAAAACCCTGATTTAAATCGATTGAAATCAGCATTACCAAATAGTGGTTTAAATCATGATTTAAACCCATTTTATTTAAGTCAAATCCACCCTGGTAAAATGTGCAAGCTAACATATCGTACACACTTGTTCAATAGTATATGGTACACAATTTAACAGGTGCACACTAATATACCATACTGCATTTACTGAAGAGGAGCTGGGATTTCTAGAGGTTAGTAGCGCCCTTCTGAACTTTGCTGTATTTACTATAAAACTGACAGAATTGTACATATTGTTACACAAGCAGTTTGACAACTGTACACACTGTAACATAAATATACATTAGAATACTGTACACACTGTAACACATATATACTAACATACCAGTGTTTTCCACAGCAAATTCTGCCAGCCGTGTGGCATTATGAAGTAACTGGGTGGGTTTGGTGTCACACTTTGCATTATTATAATATTTTCTATTTATAAATGTTACTTAAGTTAAAATGATTAAATGACAATCTGTGCAACACATATTGAAAAAAAAAATAATTTAAGCTAATTTTAGCTTAATATTCGCTTAAATTTTACCTGGGTAATCAGTAAAATCAGCTGGGTAGTGTGCCCATTAAGAAGGGCCTGGGGAGAACACTGCATACTGTACAAAATGAAACACAGGTATATAAACATACTGTACAAACTGTAAGACACACTGTATTACACATACCCTAAAATACTGTACACAATGTAAAACATACACTAAAATCCTGTACTCGCCATAACACACATATACTAAAATACTGTACAAACTGTAACACACATACACTAAAATACTGTACTCACCGAAACACACATATGCTAACATACTGTACAAACTGTAACACACATACACTAAAATACTGTACTCACCGAAACACACATATACTAACATACTGTACAAACTGTAACACACATACACTAACATACTGTACACACTGTATCACAGATATATTAACATACTGTACACACTGTAACACAGATACACTAACATACTGTACACACTGTATCACAGATATATTAACATACTGTACACACTGTAACACAGATACACTAACATACTGTACACACTGTATCACAGATATATTAACATACTGTACACACTGTAACACAGATACACTAACATACTGTACACACTGTATCACACATATACTAACATACTGTACACACTGTAGCACAGATACACTAACATACTGTACACACTGTATCACAGATATACTAAGATACTGTACACACTGTATCACAGATACACTAACATACTGTACACACTGTATCACAGATACACTAACATACTGTACATACCGTATCACAGATATACTAACATACTGTACACACTGTAACACAGATACACTAACATACTGTACACACCGTATCACAGATATACTAACATACTGTACACACTGTAACACAGATACACTAACATACTGTACATACCGTATCACAGATATACTAACATACTGTACACACTGTAACACAGATAAACTAACATACTGTACAAACTGTATCACAGATATACTAACATACTGTACACACTGTAACACAGATAAACTAACATACTGTACAAACTGTGACACAGATACACTAACATACCATACACAGATATACTAACTTATTGTACACAATGTATCACAGATATACTATCATACTGTACACACCGTATCACAGATATACTAACATATTGTACACACTGTATCACAGATATACTAACATACTGTACATACCGTATCACAGATATACTAACATACTGTACAAACTGTGACACAGATACACTAACATACTGTACACACTGTATCACATATATATTAACATACTGTACACACTCTATCACAGATATACTAACATACTGTACACACTATATCACAGATATACTAACATACTGTACACACCTTATCACAGATACACTAACATACTGTACACACTGTATCACAGATATACTAACTTATTGTACACACCTTATCACAGATACACTAACATACTGTACACACTGTATCACAGATATACTAACATACTGTACACACTCTATCACAGATATACTAACATACTGTACACACCTTATCACAGATACACTAACATACTGTACGCACTGTATCACAGATATACTAACATACTGTACACACTCTATCACAGATATACTAACATACTATACACATCTTATCACAGATACACTAACATACTGTACACACTGTATCACAGATATACTAACTTATTGTACACACCTTATCACAGATACACTAACATACTGTACACACTGTATCACAGATATACTAACTTATTGTACACACCTTATCACAGATACACTAACATACTGTACACACTGTATCACAGATATACTAACTTACTATACACACCATATCACAGATATACTAACATACTGTACACACCGTATCACAGATATACTAACTTATTGTACACACTGTATTACAGATATACTAACATTCTGTACATACCGTATCACAGATATAATAACATACTGTACAAACTGTGACACAGATACACTAACATACTGTACACACTGTATCACAGATATACTAACTTATTGTACACACCTTATCACAGATACACTAACATACTGTACACACTGTATCACAGATATACTAACTTACTGTACACACTGTATCACAGATATACTAACATACTGTACACACTGTATCACACATATACTAACATACTGTACACACTGTAGCACAGATACACTAACATACTGTACACACTGTATCACAGATATACTAAGATACTGTACACACTGTATCACAGATACACTAACATACTGTACACACTGTATCACAGATACACTAACATACTGTACATACCGTATCACAGATATACTAACATACTATACACACTGTAACACAGATACACTAACATACTGTACACACCGTATCACAGATATACTAACATACTGTACACACTGTAACACAGATACACTAACATACTGTACATACCGTATCACAGATATACTAACATATTGTACACACTGTAACACAGATAAACTAACATACTGTACAAACTGTATCACAGATATACTAACATACTGTACACACTGTAACACAGATAAACTAACATACTGTACAAACTGTGACACAGATACACTAACATACCATACACAGATATACTAACTTATTGTACACAATGTATCACAGATATACTATCATACTGTACACACCGTATCACAGATATACTAACATATTGTACACACTGTATCACAGATATACTAACATACTGTACATACCGTATCACAGATATACTAACATACTGTACAAACTGTGACACAGATACACTAACATACTGTACACACTGTATCACATATATATTAACATACTGTACACACTCTATCACAGATATACTAACATACTGTACACACCTTATCACAGATACACTAACATACTGTACACACTGTATCACAGATATACTAACATACTGTACACACTGTATCACAGATATACTAACTTATTGTACACACCTTATCACAGATACACTAACATACTGTACACACTGTATCACAGATATACTAACATACTGTACACACTCTATCACAGATATACTAACATACTGTACACACCTTATCACAGATACACTAACATACTGTACACACTGTATCACATATATATTAACATACTGTACACACTCTATCACAGATATACTAACATACTGTACACACTCTATCACAGATATACTAACATACTGTACACACCTTATCACAGATACACTAACATACTGTACACACTGTATCACAGATATACTAACATACTGTACACACTGTATCACAGATATACTAACTTATTGTACACACCTTATCACAGATACACTAACATACTGTACACACTGTATCACAGATATACTAACATACTGTACACACTCTATCACAGATATACTAACATACTGTACACACCTTATCACAGATACACTAACATACTGTACGCACTGTATCACAGATATACTAACATACTGTACACACTCTATCACAGATATACTAACATACTATACACATCTTATCACAGATACACTAACATACTGTACACACTGTATCACAGATATACTAACTTATTGTACACACCTTATCACAGATACACTAACATACTGTACACACTGTATCACAGATATACTAACTTATTGTACACACCTTATCACAGATACACTAACATACTGTACACACTGTATCACAGATATACTAACTTACTGTACACACCATATCACAGATATACTAACATACTGTACACACCGTATCACAGATATACTAACTTATTGTACACACTGTATTACAGATATACTAACATTCTGTACATACCGTATCACAGATATACTAACATACTGTACAAACTGTGACACAGATACACTAACATACTGTACACACTGTATCACAGATATACTAACATACTGTACACACTGTATCACAGATATACTAACTTATTGAACATACCGTTTCACAGATACACTAACATACTGTACACACTGTATCACAGATATACTAACATACTGTACACACCGTATCACAGATATACTAACTTATTGTACACACTGTATTACAGATACACTAACATACTGTACACATTGTAGCTAAGATATTCAAACATACTGTACACACTGTATCACAGATAAACTAACATACTGTACACACTGTATCACAGATACACTAACATACTGTACACACTGTATCACAGATATACTAACATACTGTACACACCGTATCACAGATACATTAACATACTGTACACACCGTATCACAGATACACTAACATACTGTACACACTGTATCACAGATATACTAACATACTGTACACACTGTAACACAGATACACTAACATACTGTACACACTGCATCACAGATATACTAACATACTGTACACACTGCATCACAGATATACTCTATTACAGATACAGTAACATACTGTACACATTGTAGCTAAGATATTCAAACATACTGTACACACTGTATCACAGATAAACTAACATACTGTACACACTGTATCACAGATACACTAACATACTGTACACACTGTATCACAGATATACTAACATACTGTACACACCGTATCAGAGATATACTAACTTATTGAACACACCGTTTCACAGATACACTAACATACTGTACACACTGTATCACAAATATACTAACATACTGTACACACCGTATCACAGATATACTAACTTATTGTACACATTATAACTAAGATATACTAACATACTGTGCACATTGAAACAGATGCACACCAGTATAAATGGCACTGTAACTGAAGTACACTAGTATACATACACACTGTAACAGGTGCACATTAATACTCTATATAAACTATAATGGGACAGAAATATATGGTTCATGTTGTAAAAGAGGCACATTAATACACAACACATACTGTAACGTGCACACTAGTATATCATTCACACTATAAGAGGTGCATAGTAGTATACCAAAAACAATATAATATGTGCACACTACAGGGAGTGCAGAATTATTAGGCAAGTTGTATTTTTGAGGATTAATTTTATTATTGAACAACAACCATGTTCTCAATGAACCCAAAAAAACTCATTAATATCAAAGCTGAATAGTTTTGGAAGTAGTTTTTAGTTTGTTTTTAGTTATAGCTATTTTAGGGGGATATCTGTGTGTGCAGGTGACTATTACTGTGCATAATTATTAGGCAACTTAACAAAAAACAAATATATACCCATTTCAATTATTTATTTTTACCAGTGAAACCAATATAACATCTCAACGTTCACAAATATACATTTAAGACATTCAAAAACAAAACAAAAACAAATCAGTGACCAATATAGCCACCTTTCTTTGCAAGGACACTCAAAAGCCTGCCATCCATGGATTCTGTCAGTGTTTTGATCTGTTCACCATCAACATTGCGTGCAGCAGCAACCACAGCCTCCCAGACACTGTTCAGAGAGGTGTACTGTTTTCCCTCCTTGTAAATCTCACATTTGATGATGGACCACAGGTTCTCAATGGGGTTCAGATCAGGTGAACAAGGAGGCCATGTCATTAGATTTTCTTCTTTTATACCCTTTCTTGCCAGCCACGCTGTGGAGTACTTGGACGCGTGTGATGGAGCATTGTCCTGCATGAAAATCATGTTTTTCTTGAAGGATGCAGACTTCTTCCTGTACCACTGCTTGAAGAAGGTGTCTTCCAGAAACTGGCAGTAGGACTGGGAGTTGAGCTTGACTCCATCCTCAACCCGAAAAGGCCCCACAAGCTCATCTTTGATGATACCAGCCCAAACCAGTACTCCACCTCCACCTTGCTGGCGTCTGAGTCGGACTGGAGCTCTCTGCCCTTTACGAATCCAGCCATGGGCCCATCCATCTGGCCCATCAAGACTCACTCTCATTTCATCAGTCCATAAAACCTTAGAAAAATCAGTCTTGAGATATTTCTTGGCCCAGTCTTGACGTTTCAGCTTGTGTGTCTTGTTCAGTGGTGGTCATCTTTCAGCCTTTCTTACCTTGGCCATGTCTCTGAGTATTGCACACCTTGTGCTTTTGGGCACTCCAGTGATGTTGCAGCTCTGAAATATGGCCAAACTGGTGGCAAGTGGCATCTTGGCAGCTGCACGCTTGACTTTTCTCAGTTCATGGGCAGTTATTTTGCGCCTTGGTTTTTCCACGCGCTTCTTGCGACCCTGTTGACTATTTTGAATGAAACGCTTGATTGTTCGATGATCACGCTTCAGAAGCTTTGCAATTTTAAGAGTGCTGCATCCCTCTGCAAGATATCTCACTATTTTTGACTTTTCTGACCCATTTTGCCAAAGGAAAGGAAGTTGCCTAATAATTATGCACACCTGATATAGGGTGTTGATGTCATTAGACCACACCCCTTCTCATTACAGAGATGCACATCACCTAATATGCTTAATTGGTAGTAGGCTTTTGAGCCTATACAGCTTGGAGTAAGACAACATGCATAAAGAGGATGATGTGGTCAAAATACTCATTTGCCTAATAATTCTGCACTCCCTGTAGTATATCATACACACTGTAAGAGGTACATACTAGTATACCAAAAACAATGCAATATGTGCACACTAGTATATCATACACACTGTAAGAGGTATATACTAGTATACAAAAAACAATGTAATATGTGCACACTAGTATATCATACACACAGTAAGAGGTGCATAGTAGTATACCAAAAACAATATAATATGTGCACACTAGTATATCATACACACTGTAAGAGGTACATACTAGTATACCAAAAACAATGCAATATGTGCACACACTAGTATATCATACACACTGTAAGAGGTGCATACTAGTATACCAAAAACAATGTAATATGTGCACACTAGTATATCATACACACTATAAGAGGTACATACTAGTATACCAAAAGCAATGTAATATGTGCACACTACTATATCATACACACAGTAAGAGGTGCATACTAGTATACCAAAAACAATGTAATATGTGCACACTAGTATATCATACACACAGTAAGAGGTACATACTAGTATACCAAAAACAATGTAATATGTGCACACTAGTATATCATACACACTGTAAGAGGTACATACTAGTATACCAAAAACAATGTAATATGTGCACACTAGTTTATCATACACACTGTAAGAGGTACATACTAGTATACCAAAAACAATGTAATAAGAGGTAAAAACTAGTATACCAAAAACATTGTAATGTGTGCACACTAGTATATTATATCATACACACTGTAAGAGGTACATACTAGTATACCAAAAACAATGTAATATGTGCACACTAGTATATCATGCACACTGTAAGAGGTACATACTAGTATACCAAAAACAATTTAATATGTGCACACTAGTTTATCATACACACTGTAAGAAAGAGGTACATACTAGTATACCAAAAACAATGTAATATGTGCACACTAGTTTATCATACACACTGTAAGCTGTGCATAGTAGTATACCAAAAACAAAGTAATATGCAGTGGCATCACTAGGGGGGTGCGGGGGCTGCGGGCTGCACCGGGTGACACCCTCCAGGGGGTGACACCACCAAAAAAAATACAATGTAGAGATGCATATATTTTTTTATTAGAGGGGCCAGCATTTGTAAACGTTAGTGGGACTTGGGAAATTGTAGACACTTCATTTTTTTGCCCCTTGAGCCAGCGCTGCAATTTACACAAATAGTTTTCCTGGCTGCTTTTGCTTGTTTGTACTTTGCTCCTCCCTTGCCCAATTTCACTATGAATGTTGTGGGCGTGCTGTGGGGCTTGCAAAGTTTCGCTGCTAGCCTAAACCTGCCTGCCTATCTATGCTCACTGCTCAGTGACGTGTGGAGCAGTGGAGTCACTCACTGCTGTGCTGTCTCTCTAAATGGGAACTGGGAAATCATGAGGGGGATGGCTGGCACCTGACCGCATGACTGTCTGACACTGTCTCTAAAGTCAAGGAGCCACGTATGATGCCCACCAGACCGGTACAGTTACGGTATACCAAGTGCACACTGAAGAGGTAGGAGGGGAGGGCGGGCAGGGGTCTGGGGGTGGACAGAGAGCAGAGGTGCTTGGTCATAACTTAGAAGCGGTAGGCAAGCGGCCCGGGGCTGTGCACTGACAGACTTGGAACAGAGTCAGAGAGCAGAATTTTCATAGTTTGCGTGCCTAAACCTTTTCTTTAGTGATTTATTTTTTAGAGTGCACTGTTTCTTTCATTTGATGCTCTGCTGAGCCAGGGAGCAGCTCTAGGCATGAGCTTTATAATGAATGCAGTGCAGTTGACATATTTTGTATGTATGTGTGTGAGTGTTTTTGTGTGTGTGTGTGAGTGCTTTTGTGTGTGTGTCTGAGTGTTTCTGTGTGTGTGCCTGAGTGTTTGTGTGTGTGTGTGTCAGAGTGTTTTTGTGTGTGTGTGTGAGTGTTTTTGTGTGTGTGTTTTTGTGTGTGTGTCTGAGTGTGTTTCCGAGTGTTTGTGTGTGCATCTGAGTGTGTTTTTAAGTGTGTCTGAGTGTTTGTATGTGTGTGTGCCTGTGTTTTTGTGTTTGTGTGTGTCTGCTTTCTGGGGGCAGGGGGGGTGACACCATAACTTACCGCACCGGGTGACACCAACCCTAGTGACGCCACTGGTAATATGTGCACACTGGTAGTATGTCATACACACTGTAAGAGGTACATAGTAGTATACCAAAATCATTGTAATATGTGCACACTAGTAAATCATACACACTGTAAGAGGTACATACTAGTATACAAAAAACATTGTAATGTGTGCACACTAGTATAGCATACACATCGTAATAGGTGTACATTATCATAAGGTACAAACAAGGGCCCACTAATATACTGTAGAGGGGCATACCAATATACAATATACAATGTAACAGTAGCACAATAACATGCTGTACACACTGTAATAGAGTACATATATATTATACACACTGTAATATAATGCATTACTATATCAAACACACTGTAATGGAGTGCATTAATATATAATACACACTATAATAGAATGCATTAATATATCATACACACTGTAATAGAGTGCATTTATATATTATACACATTGTAATAGAGTGCATTAATATATCATACACACACTGTAATAGAGTGCATCAATAGATCATACACACTGTAATGGAGTGTGTTAATATATCATACACACTGTAATAGAGTGCATTAATATGTCATACGAATTGTAATAGAGTACATTAATATATCATACACACTGTAATGGAGTGCATTAATATATCATGCACACTGTAATGGAGTACATTAATATATCATACACACTGTAATAGAATGCATTAATATATCATACACACTGTAATGGAGTGCAGTAGTAATATATAATACACACTGTAATGGAGTGCATTAATATATCATACACACTGTAATAGAGTGCATTAATATATCATACACATTGTAATGGAGGGCATTTATATATTACACACTGTAACGGAGTGCATTAATATGTCATACGAACTGTAATAGACTACATTAATATATCATACACACTGTAATGGAGTGCATTAATATATCATGCACACTGTAATGGAGTACATTAATATATCATACACACTGTAATAGAATGCATTAATATATCATACACACTGTAATGGAGTGCAGTAGTAATATATAATACACACTGTAATGGAGTGCATTAATATATCATACACACTGTAATAGAGTGCATTAATATATCATACACATTGTAATGGAGTGCATTTATATATTACACACTGTAACGGAGTGCATTAATATATCATACACACTGTAATGGAGTACATTAATATATATCATACACACTGTAATAGAGTGCATTAATATATCATACACACTGTAATGGAGTGCATTAATATATCATACACACTGTAATAGAGTGCATTAATATATCATACACACTGTAATGGAGTGCAGTAGTAATATATAATACACACTGTAATGGAGTGCATTAATATATCATACACACTGTAATAGAGTACATTAATATATCATACACGCTGTAATAGAATGCATTAAGATATCATACACACTGTAATAGAGTGCATTAAGATATCACACACACTGTAATAGAATGCATTAATGTATCATACACACTGTAATAGAGTGCACTAATATATTATACACACTGTAATGGAGTGCATTAATATATCATACACGCTGTAATAGAGTATATTAATATATAATACACGCTGTAATAGAGTGCATTAATATATCATACACACTGTAATAGAATGCATTAATATATCATACACACTGTAGTAGAGTGCATTTATATATTATACACATTGTAATAGAGTGCATTAATATATCATACACACACTGTAATAGTGTGCATCAATAGATCATACACACTGTAATGGAGTGTGTTAATATATCATACACACTGTAATAGAGTGCATTAATATGTCATACGAACTGTAATAGAGTACATTAATATATCATTCACACTGTAATGGATTGCATTAATATATCATGCGCACTGTAATGGAGTACATTAATATATCATACACATTGTAATAGAATGCATTAATACATCATACACACTGTAATGGAGTGCATTAATATATCATACATACTGTAATAGGGTACATTAATATATCATACACACTGTAATGGAGTGCAGTAGTAATATATAATACACACTGTAATGGAGTGCATTAATATATCATGCACACTGTAATGGAGTGCATTAATATATCATACATACTGCAATAGGGTACATTAATATATCATACACACTGTAATGGAGTGCAGTAGTAATATATAATACACACTGTAATGGAGTGCATTAATATATCATACACACTGTAATAGAGTGCATTAATATATCATACATATTGTAATGGAGTGCATTTATATATTACACACTGTAACGGAGTGCATTAATATATCATACACACTGTAATAGAGTGCATTAATATATCATACACGCTGTAATAGAATGCATTAAGATATCATACACACTGTATTAGAGTGCATTAAGATATCACACACACTGTAATATAATGCATTAATGTATCATACACACTGTAATAGAGTGCACTAATATATTATACAGACTTTAATGGAGTGCATTAATATATCATACACGCTGTAATAGAGTACATTAATATATCATACACGCTGTAATAGAGTGCATTAATATATCATACACACTGTAATATAATGCATTAATATATAATACACACTGTGATAGAGTACATTAATATATCATACACACTGTAATAGAGTGCACTAACATATTATACACACTGTAATGGAGTACATTAATATATCATACACACTGTAATGGAGTACATTATTCTATATAATACACGTTGTAATAGAGTGCATTAATATATCAAACACACTGTAATAGAACGCATTAATATATAATACACACTGTAATGGAGTGCAGTAGTAATATATAATACACACTGTAATAGAGTACATTAATATATCATACACACTGTAATAGAGTACATTAATATATCATACACACTGTAATAGAATGCATTAATATATCATACACACTATAATAGAGTACATTAATATATCATACACACTGTAATGGAGTGCAGTAGCAATATATAATACACACTGTAATGGAGTTCATTAATATATCATACACACTGTAATGGAGTGCATTAATATATCATACACACTGTAATGGAGTGCATTAATATAGCATACACACTGTAATGGGGGTCAAAATAGAATACTCTGTACATTATACCCCTAACTTAGTAATATAATGTGGGTATTGTAATACTAACCTAGTGTATATACTAAATAAGAGCTAGGACAAAATTCTAGGTATAGCTCCCTCCCGAAATATGTTGGCATTGTTACATAAGTACATTGATTGACTGTACATACTGTAACGTTTATATATTAAAATACTGTACACACCATAACACATATATACTCACATACTGTACACTCCATAACACAGATATACTAGTCTACTGTACACACAGTAACAAATATACTAACATACTGTACACGCTGTAACACACATACACTAAAATACTGTATTCACCGTAACCCACATACACTAACATATTGTACAACCCATAATACAGACATACTAACATACTGTACTCACAATAACACAGATATACTAACATACTGTATACATTGTAACCAAGATAACCTAGCATTCTATACACCCCATAACAGAGATATACTAACATACCGTACACACTCTAACACAGATATACTAACTTACTATACACACCGTAACACAGATATACTAACATACTGTATTAACATACTGTATACACTGTAACTCAGATAACCTAGCATACTATATACCCCTTAACACAAATATACTAACATAACGTGCACACTGTAACACAGATATACTAACTTACTATACGCACTGTAACACACATATACTAACATACTGTATACACTTTAATACACATACACTAACATACTGTATACACTGTAATACACATACACTAATATACTGTATACACTGTAACACACATACACTAACATACTGTATACACTTTAATACACATACACTAACATACTGTATACACTGTAATACACATACACTAATATACTGTACGCGCTGTATCACTGAAATACTAATAATATAACAATGACACACTAATACAGATGTAGAACACAAGATCAGGCCAACAGTTGCTATTTTGTTGCAAATGCTGAAAAAAAAGATTCATTTAAACATCCGTCAAGTTAGTATTTTCTTAGTGTGAAACCTGTCACATGAGAAGGCCATAACAACAGCACACAGCACGTACCACACATAATTAGCAGTTGCACAGTATAGCTGTGTTGAAACAAAGTTTAAGTGTAAGACTTCTAAGTATAAAGAAATGTGCACATATGTAATTAACAATAGTTTGGTAATCATTTGTTTAGATACAGATTTACTGTGTGCGAGTTAAGTAACTTGTTATGAACTACTTTAAAAAAATGGGTCCTCACAAAAAGAAAAAGTATGGGAGGGGGGTGTAGAGAGAAATTTGAGAAACAGAACAAGGTGGGGATACAAACAGAGCTATTAAAGCAGAGAGGACTGGTCGAAAAGACCAAGGGCTCCATGTACGAAGTATCGTAAGCTGCTGTGGAGCCTTTGTGGGACAGGTTTACACATGTGAGCCTTCTTCCTACAATGTAAGAAACAGCGATCATTAGGTGGCGAAGAGAAATCACCCCAAACTCGCTCGGGGTGATTGACAGACCCTTCTCTCACACGATTGGTCACGCAAGAGAAGGGGCGGGCATTACACACATACTTAATCGGATCTACTTGAAAAAAGCCTATTGCTTCTCTAGTTGAGAAGCTTGTCCACATGCCGCTTAATACACGGGGCCCCAAGATGGTAAAATCTGACAAATCTCTTATCTAGATCCCTTACCATTAATCAAAATAATGTTTAAGCAAAGGTCTGAGAAATTAAGTTAAAAATCTACCTTTATGCCTCAAATATGTACTGTAAATGTTCCCAGATTGATATTTATTTAAAAGTTGTTGCAAAGGATGTTATCAACATCACTAACAAGATGGTATCAGATTTGGAGAAAGAGGAATTATTAGTTTAAATTAAAGAAATCCAGGCATGGAAGGATGGGTGGTTAAAGTGTCAGACAAGGGAAGTAACATAATTATCTGGCTTATTGATATGTATGTGACGAAAGCAATTCACTGATAAATCCTGTTACAAATTATTGTGGAGTGACCCAAAAGCTGGTTTTGTTTTTTAATATTTAAATCTGATTAAAAGTGCAAAAGTGCTAGAACTAATCTCTGATAAGGAATTAGAATGTTTGATTGATAAACCTAGAGTAACAACATTTTATCTCTTGCTAAAAATCAATAAGAATAAAAACATACCTCCAGGAAGACCAATTGTATCTGGGATTGGTAGTCTAAATGAGCAAGCATCTAAATATTCAGATGCAATAGTGAGAGACATTGTATTTACCTTACCTTCTAATGTTAAGATAAGAGCAAATGAATTGAGAGTACATTTGAAAGATCATGGTTATCCTTCTAAATTATTATGTAAAGCATATCAAAGGGCACTACACACTGACAGACTTGATTTACTTTTAAAGTGAAAACAGGACCACAATTTAAGGACAAGAGGGTAAGATTTGTAAGTACTATCAATGACTAACATAGAGAAATCACAAATATTCTAATAAGTACCTTCATATTCTTCAAACTGATGATGATATTGCTAAGTGCATTGGGAATAGGATTGCAATTAGTTAGAGTAGAGCTCCCACCATCAAAGATAAATTAGAAAAGAGCTATTTTATCAGACATATATCTAAAAGGAAGGACAAGTTGAAAGGAACTTATCCGTGCGGGTCATACAAATATTGTTTGCTAATGTTGAATGTGACTAGCTTGCAGATATCCCCTAGGGGTATTCATCACATTAATGAATTATTTCCTTTTATATCTAGGAATATTATTTATTGTTTGGAATGCACCTGTAAGAGAAGGTATGTTGGCATGTCATCCAGGGAGTTCAGAATCAGATTAGGGAAGCATTAAGCTAATATCAAGAACGCTAAAACGGATTTAGACGAGGATAGAAAAGTTATATTGGTAGCTAAACATTTTCTTGAATCACATGGAGAAAAACCAGATTACGAGTGGAGCACTATTTAGCATTTTCGCTAGAGTGCTAATTGCACTTGAAGTAAACTTTTTGCACGTCTAGGGTTACGCTCGTATTACAACCTGAAGCGCACAAACAGCTTACTTCTAGCGCAATAGAATACTATTACGTATTCCCTATAGAAGTCAATGGAGCAAAAAATTTGAAAAGACAAACAACCACCCTACTCTCACGCTAACCAGAACTCATATTCTATAGGGCGCTAACCCAGCATTAAGATATCTCAATGTTAAAGCCCTTTGCCTGCCTTTTTTTTCTAATACCTTAGATCTCACATCTTTGAGCACTTATAACTTTTGTGTGCAATTTTTTTTTCAATAATTTTTATTAGATGTTATTATGAGTGTAACTGTACTTTGTAATGTATTTTTGATGTGCTTTGTGACACTTTTTTGTTTCGTGAAACAGTTAACCACAGCTCAGAGGACGCGCTAACCCAAAAAGCATTAACTTGAATTGTGCTCAAGCGATCCCATGTGCATATAAGTTGTTTTGCTGTTTCATTTTCCTTTTTCCTGTTCTTTTTTTAAAGATTCACAGCTATTCAATGTGTTTGCTTTCAACTTGTAATACACCCCTTATTGCGCGCGCATAACTCTTAGCGTTCCACTCGTATTCTGGCCCATAAAGAGGTAAGAATTACAGTACTCTTCTGCTATATATATGATTAGTGAAAAAAATTAGCACAGGGAGCTGAACCAAGAACCCTTGACGAGACAATCCCTCCAACATAACACCTTCACTTCATGACCTGTACATGTAATATAAGTGTAATATAAGTGTTAATGAAATTCATTATCGGCTGTTGTAGCAAACAATAGAAATCCCTAGTTTTACAACCTCATCAGGATTCAAACCAGGGACTTCCACAACACAATTCTATACAAGGACTTACTGATAACTTACGTAAGCAAGTAGTGATTTATATAGTTGTATATATCATATATATCAGAACGAAAATATGTCATGTATAAAAATGGTTAAACACAAAGGCCTAGGTTCCAGTCCCCCAAATAACCTTCCAACTTGGGTTATCAGAGGGTTTTTAAATTTGATCTCATTTAAATCCATTTGTCAACTGCACAAAAAAAACAGTTATCTAATGGTTTTCAAATGCATTTGGCCCATAGAAACACCCCTATACCTTACATGGGGACAATTTGACCAGGCTATTGCAATCAGTTAGTCTGTATTTTTTATTCAATCACTTGGATTTTTGAGAAGTCAATTTTCACATTTTTAACTGTCCAAAAATTACTATAAACTCTGATTTATCTCAATGTTCTCTGCATGGTCAGTTCCCATGTTAGAAACAAAATTGTATTTGTATTTATTGAAATAAGAAATATAAAACTGGTTCCTCGGTCAGAATTTTCAAACTCGTTAACAGAGCTTTGCGCATGCGCGATTGTATAGGAACCAAAAAAGTGGGACTTTATTTCGCACAATTGTTTATGCTGGATTCTATTTGTAACAGTACCTTTATTACGATAATAAGAGGTAATTGTCTTGAAAGGTTAAAGGGACAGTCTACAGTCTATTTAAAAAGATAGATAATCCCTTTATTACTCATTCCCCAGTTTTGCATAACCAACACAGTTATATTAATAAATGTTTTATCTCTGTGATTACCTTGTATCTAACCCTCTGCAGACTGCCCCCTTATCTCAGCACTTTTGACAGATATGCAGTTTAGCCAATCAGTGTAGACTCCTAAATAACTCCACGGGAGTAAGCACAATGTTATCTATATGGCACACATGAACTAGTACAGTCTAACTGTGAAAAACTTTCAAAATGCTCTGAGCTAAGAGGCGGTTTTCAGCGGTTTGAAAATCAGTTTGAGCCTAGCTAGGTTTAGCTTTTTAAAAATACCACCAAGGGAACAAAGCAAATTTGATGATAAAAAAAAATAGGAAAGTTGTTTAAAATTGCATGCCCTATCTAAATCATGAAAGTTTAACTTTGACTAGACTGTCCCTTTAAGTAGGATTTTACAGTTATGTGCATGCAAGTTGTTTTGCTGTTTCATTTTCCTTTTTCCTGTTCTTTTTTAAAGATTCACAGCTATTCAATGTTTGTTATAATAAATGGATTTTACTGTAACTTTGCACATACAAACACCCACAAAAATACAGAAATTAGTCTCTGCTTACCCTGTTCTTGATTACTTATATGACATTGCTGCACACACTGCTGCCTACCTTAGTATGCCCTCATGGAAATGGGCAAGGATTCAAGCAAGATCAAGAGAATTTGTATTGTTTACAAAAATAGACAATCCCTTTATTCCCCATTCCCCAGCTTTGCATAACCAGCACAGCTATATTAAGATACCTTTTACCTTTGTAATTACCTTGTATCTAAGCCTCTGTAGACTGCCTCCTTATTTCAGTTTTTTGACAGATTTGCATTTTAGCCAATTAGTGCACAATGGTATCTATATGGCACACATAAACTAGCGCTGTCTAACTGTGAAAAAATGTCAAAATGCACTGAGATAAGAGGCAGCCTTTGAGAGCTTAGAAATTAGCATATTAGCCTACCTAGCTTTAGCTTTCAACAAAGAATACTAAGAGAACAAAATTGAATGCCCTATCTGTCCCTTTAAGTCCGATTTCTGACAGTGATCTGAATTGTTAACAAATGCTCATGCGTGATGATAAAGGATGAGCATCATCAATACCTACATTAACGAGCCTGAAATGGCATAAAGATGGGGAAGAAGGATGAGGGGGAGGAGTTAGGCGGCCATATTTCAAGCAAAATAACGCATATATATCGTGAATAATTACTAGGACAAGGAAATAGATAATACAGAAGGGATGTGGTGCAGTCCGATCTTTATTTGGGTTTCAAAAATATGGGATCCTGTTGTGTCAGGTGTTGACTGTCCCTTTCAACTTTGAAACTTGTACACAAATGAAATACAGTCATTTAACTTAATTTATGATTGCAATGAAGTGTTTGGTGTTTTAAAAATCTTAATTAAAAATGTATCAAAATTATAAGAAATTATTTATTACACACATTCACCTAGATTACGAGTTTTGCACTAAACAGGGTGGGAAAATAACGCCAAAAAAGTTGCGTTATTTCACTCTCCATAGCGCTGCCATTACGAGTTACTGAAAAGCCTCCTTGTGCTGTGCGTTATGGTGCGTTAAGCTCCATACCGCACAAAAGCCAAAGCTTTGATTTGACGTGCTCGTGCACGCTTTCCCCCATAGACATCAATAAGGGATAAAGTGTTAGAAAAAAAAACTAACACCTGAAGTGCCGAATGGAGATCTCCGTAACGAAATCCCATTGATGTCTATGGGGGAAAGAAAGTTACATTTAAAACTAACACCCTAACATAAACCCCAAGTCTAAACACCCATAATCCACCACTCCCTGACATTGCCGACACTAATAAAAGTTATTAACCCCTAATTTGACCGCTCCCAAAAATCGCTGACACTAAATAAAGTGATTAACCCCTAATCCGCAGCTCCCCGACATCGGCGACACTAAATAAAGTGACCATTTAGTATTTTTATTTTATTAGAATAGTAAGGTTAGGTTAATTTATAGTTTAGGTAGTTTGTGGATGTTAGTGTACTTTGTAACATTTTAGTTAGTTAGTTTAGCTATACTGACTTGACTCATAATATGCGTTCCTGGCCATTCCAGCGTAATGGCCATTTTTTCAGCGTTAAAAGCCATAACGCAAAACTCGTAATCTAGGTGATTGTTAATTAACCCCTTAACGACACATGTCGCACAGGGTATGTCACACACAAACTGGTCTTTAAAGATCAGCGATGTACCCTGTTACGTCGTTAAGGGTTTCAAGCGGCTGGAAGCGATCCTGGTCGCTTTCAAGGTATTGCAGTGATGCCTTGATATTTAGGCATCACTGCAATACCTTTTTTGGCACACAGATGCAGAGAGGGCCACTCTATGGCCCTCTCTGTATTGGCCAGCGATGGTGCCGATCGTTGGTAGGTGGGAGCCATTTCAGGGAGGTGGGTCGGTTGGTAAGGGTGGTCCAACGCCGGGGAACATCCTTCCTCCAGAAGAGATGTCGGGTGCACGCAGGAGCGTGGGCGCATACCCGCGATCTAGCAGAGCACCATTAAAAATTCAAAGTGCTGGGCAGTGGGATAGAGGGTGGTGGGTGGCAGAGGAGGAGGGGGGTTACTTTTAAAAAGCGATCTGGGAGGGGGAGGTGGGAGGGTATGGAGGGGGGAAGCTACACTACAGAAAAAGTGAGGGTTTTATAAAAAATATTAAATTTTATTGCCAAGTGGGTACTGGCAGACAGCTGCCAGTACCCAAAATGGTGGGGAATAGTTAGTGGGGGAGAATTAGAGAGCTCTTTGGATCAGGGAGGTTGGGGGCTAAGGGGGATACTACACAGCGGAATATGATTATTTAAAAAAACAAAAACCTTTTATTTTAGTACTGGCAGACTTTCTGCCAGTACTTAAGATGGCGGGACAATTGTGGGGTGGGGGGAGGGAAGAGAGCTGTTTAGGAGGGATCAGGGGGTGGAATGTGTCAGGTGGGAGGCTGATCTCTACACTAAAGCTAAAATTAACCCTTCAAGCTCCCTACAAGATATCTAATTAACCCTGTCACTGCTGGGCATAATACAAGTGTGGTGCGCAGCGGCATTTAGCGGCCTTCTAAT
Source organism: Bombina bombina (assembly GCF_027579735.1). Taxonomy (NCBI): domain Eukaryota; kingdom Metazoa; phylum Chordata; class Amphibia; order Anura; family Bombinatoridae; genus Bombina; species Bombina bombina. Next base: position 1,020,487,509 of record NC_069499.1, on the reverse strand, counting down.
TACCAAAAGTAATGCCATAGCCATATATGTCTGCTATTTCTGAACAAAGGGGATCCCAGAGAAGCATTTACAACCATCTGTGCCATAATTGCACAAGCTGTTTGTAAATAATTTCAGTGAGAAACCCAAAGTTAGTGAAAAAGTTAACGATACTTTCGGTTGTCTTCCACACTACCCTAAAGCATTTACAACCATTTGTGCCATAATTGCACAAGTTGTTTGTAAATAATTTCAGTGCGAAAACCTCGTTTGTGAAAGTTTGTGAAAAAAATTGTGAAAAAGTGAACAATATTTTTTATTTGATCGCATTTGGCGGTGAAATGGTTGCATGAAATATACCAATATGGGCCTAGATCAATACTTTGGGATGTCTTCTAAAACAAAATATATACATGTCAAGGGATATTCAGGGATTCCTGAAAGATATCAGTGTCCCAATGTAACTAGCGATAATTTTGAAAAAAAGTGGTTTGAAAATAGCAAAGTGCTACTTGTATTTATTGCCCTATAACTTGCAAAAAAAAGCAAAGAACATGTAAACATTGGGTATTTCTAAACTCAGGACAAAATTTAGAAACTATTTAGCATGGGTGATTTTTGGTGGTTGTAGATGTGTAACAGATTTTGGGGGTCAAAGTTAGAAAACGTGTTTTTTTCCATTTTTTCCTCATATTTTATAAAAAATGTTATAGCAAATTATAAGATATGATGAAAATAATGGTAACTTTAGAAAGTCCATTTAATGGTGAGAAATTACAGTAAATGAGTAAGAGGACAATTACAGCTAAACACAAACACCGCAGAAATGTAAAAATAGTCCTGGTCCTTAAAGTGAATATCAATTTTCAGTAATGAGTGCCCGGTTTTAAAAAATACTTTTAAAAACAGGGGCACTTTCATTGATGAAAGTTTACATTGCACCGGATTTGTAGAAATACTTACCTTTTACTCTGCAAAGCTGGATTGATGATCCCCCGCCTTCTTCTTCCTGCTATACAACCACAGCAATGACGAAACTGGCTTCCTCCAATCACAGCCGGGCATCACGAGATGGACGCTCTGGGGAGCAAGCCATGATTGGAGGAAGCCGGTTTTGTCATTTCTGACGTCAGTACAGAGGAACTGAGGCTGGGATCGGCGATCTGGCTTTGCAGAAGTTAAATGTAAGTATTTCTACAAATCCGGTGCAATGTAAATTTTCATCAATGAAAACAGAATTTATGTTTACCTGATAAATTACTTTCTCCAACGGTGTGTCCGGTCCACGGCGTCATCCTTACTTGTGGGATATTCTCTTCCCCAACAGGAAATGGCAAAGAGCCCAGCAAAGCTGGTCACATGATCCTCCTAGGCTCCGCCTTCCCCAGTCATTTCGACCGACGTAAAGGAGGGATATTTGCATAGGAGAAACCATATGATACCGTGGTGACTGTAGTTAAAGAAAATAAATTATCAGACCTGATTAAAAAACCAGGGCGGGCCGTGGACCGGACACACCGTTGGAGAAAGTAATTTATCAGGTAAACATAAATTCTGTTTTCTCCAACATAGGTGTGTCCGGTCCACGGCGTCATCCTTACTTGTGGGAACCAATACCAAAGCTTTAGGACACGGATGAAGGGAGGGAGCAAATCAGGTCACCTAGATGGAAGGCACCACGGCTTGCAAAACCTTTCTCCCAAAAATAGCCTCAGAAGAAGCAAAAGTATCAAACTTGTAAAATTTAGTAAAAGTGTGCAGTGAAGACCAAGTCGCTGCCTTACATATCTGATCAACAGAAGCCTCGTTCTTGAAGGCCCATGTGGAAGCCACAGCCCTAGTGGAATGAGCTGTGATTCTTTCAGGAGGCTGCCTTCGGACACAAAGAAGGCACGACTATCTCCTGGTTAATGTGTTTGTTAGAAACAACTTTCGGAAGAAAACCAGGTTTAGTACGTAAAACCACCTTATCTGCATGGAACACCAGATAAGGAGGAGAACACTGCAGAGCAGATAATTCTGAAACTCTTCTAGCAGAAGAAATTGCAACCAAAAACAAAACTTTCCAAGATAATAACTTAATATCAACGGAATGTAAGGGTTCAAACGGAACCCCCTGAAGAACTGAAAGAACTAAATTGAGACTCCAAGGAGGAGTCAAAGGTTTGTAAACAGGCTTGATTCTAACCAGAGCCTGAACAAAGGCTTGAACATCTGGCACAGCTGCCAGTTTTTTGTGAAGTAACACAGACAAGGCAGAAATCTGTCCCTTCAAGGAACTAGCAGATAATCCTTTCTCCAAACCTTCTTGAAGGAAGGATAGAATCTTAGGAATTTTTACCTTGTCCCAAGGGAATCCTTTAGATTCACACCAACAGATATATTTTTTCCATATTTTGTGGTAAACTTTTCTAGTTACAGGCTTTCTGGCCTGAACAAGAGTATCAATGACAGAATCTGAGAACCCTCGCTTTGATAAGATCAAGCGTTCAATCTCCAAGCAGTCAGTTGGAGTGAGACCAGATTCGGATGTTCGAACGGACCTTGAACAAGAAGGTCTCGTCTCAAAGGTAGCTTCATGGTGGAGCCGATGACATATTCACCAGGTCTGCATACCAAGTCCTGCGTGGCCACGCAGGAGCTATCAAGATCACCGGTGCTCTCTCCTGATTGATCCTGGCTACCAGCCTGGGGATGAGAGGAAACGGCGGGAATACATAAGCTAGTTTGAAGGTCCAAGGTGCTACTAGTGCATCTACTAGAGTCGCCTTGGGATCCCTGGATCTGGACCCGTAGCAAGGAACCTTGAAGTTCTGACGAGCTGAGGCCATCAGATCCATGTCTGGAATGCCCCACAATTGAGTGATTTGGGCAAAGATTTCCGGATGGAGTTCCCCACTCCCCCGGATGAAATGTCTGACGACTCAGAAAATCCGCTTCCCAATTTTCCACTCCTGGGATGTGGATTGCAGACAAGTGGCAGGAGTGAGTCTCCGCCCATTGAATGATTTTGGTCACTTCTTCCATCGCCAGGGAACTCCTTGTTCCCCCCTGATGGTTGATGTACGCAACAGTCGTCATGTTGTCTGATTGAAACCGTATGAACTTGGCCTTTGCTAGCTGAGGCCAAGCCTTGAGAGCATTGAGAATCGCTCTCAGTTCCAGAATATTTATCGGTAGAAGAGATTCTTCCCGAGACCAAAGACCCTGAGCTTTCAGGGGTCCCTAGACCGCGCCCCAGCCCACCAGACTGGCGTCGGTCGTGACAATGACCCACTCTGGTCTGCGGAAGCACATCCCCTGTGACAGGTTGTCCAGGGACAGCCACCAACGGAGTGAATCTCTGGTCCTCTGATTTACTTGTATCGTCGGAGACAAGTCTGTATAGTCCCCATTCCACTGACTGAGCATGCACAGTTGTAATGGTCTTAGATGAATGCGTGCAAAAGGAACTATGTCCATTGCCGCTACCATCAAACCTATTACTTCCATGCACTGCGCTATGGAAGGAAGAGGAACAGAATGAAGTATTTGACAAGAGTTCAGAAGTTTTGATTTTCTGGCCTCTGTCAGAAAAATCCTCATTTCTAGGAGTCTATTATTGTTCCCAAGAAGGGAACCCTTGTTGACGGAGACAGAGAACTTTTTTCTGCGTTCACTTTCCACCCGTTGAGATCTGAGAAAGGCCAGGACAATGTCCGTGTGAGCCTTTGCTTGAGGAAGGGACGACGCTTGAATCAGAATGTCGTCCAAGTAAGGTACTACTGCAATGCCCCTTGGTCTTAGCACCGCTAGAAGGGACCCTAGTACCTTTGTGAAAATCCTTGGAGCAGTGGCTAATCCGAACGGAAGTGCCACAAACTGGTAATGCTTGTCCAGGAATGCGAACCTTAGGAACCGATGATGTTCCTTGTGGATAGGAATATGTAGATACGCATCCTTTAAATCCACCGTGGTCATGAATTGACCTTCCTGGATGGAAGGAAGAATAGTTCGAATGGTTTCCATTTTGAACGATGGAACCTTGAGAAACTTGTTTAGTATCTTGAGATCTAAGATTGGTCTGAATGTTCCCTCTTTTTTGGGAACTACGAACAGATATCAGTAGAACCCCATCCCTTGTTCTCCTAATGGAACAGGATGAATCACTCCCATTTTTAACAGGTCTTCTACACAATGTAAGAATGCCTGTTTTTTTATGTGGTCTGAAGACAATTGAGACCTGTGGAACCTCCCCCTTGGGGAAGCCCCTTGAATTCCAGAAGATAACCTTGGAGACTATTTCTAGCGCCCAAGGATCCAGAACATCTCTTGCCCAAGCCTGAGCGAAGAGAGAGAGTCTGCCCCCCACCAGATCCGGTCCCGGATCGGGGGCCAACATCTCATGCTGTCTTGGTAGCAGTGGCAGGTTTCTTGGCCTGCTTTCCTTTGTTCCAGCCTTGCATTGGTCTCCAGGCTGGCTTGGCTTGAGAAGTATTACCCTCTTGCTTAGAGGACGTAGCACTTGGGGCTGGTCCGTTTCTGCGAAAAGAGACGAAAATTAGGTTTATTTTTGGCCTTGAAAGACCTATCCTGAGGAAGGGCGTGGCCCTTGCCCCCAGTGATATCAGAGATAATCTCTTTCAAGTCAGGGCCAAACAGCGTTTTCCCCTTGAAAGGAATGTTAAGCAATTTGTTCTTGGAAGACGCATCCGCTGACCAAGATTTTAACCAAAGCGCTCTGCGCGCCACAATAGCAAAACCAGAATTTTTCGCCGCTAACCTAGCCAATTGCAAAGTGGCGTCTAGGGTGAAAGAATTAGCCAATTTGAGAGCACGAATTCTGTCCATAATCTCCTCATAAGAAGAAGAATTATTATTGATCGCCTTTTCTAGCTCATCGAACCAGAAACACGCGGCTGTAGTGACAGGAACAATGCATGAAATTGGTTGTAGAAGGTAACCTTGCTGAACAAACATCTTTTTAAGCAAACCTTCTAATTTTTTATCCATAGGATCTTTGAAAGCACAACTATCTTCTATGGGTATAGTGGTGCGTTTGTTTAGAGTAGAAACCGCCCCCTCGACCTTGGGGACTGTCTGCCATAAGTCCTTTCTGGGGTCGACCATAGGAAACAATTTTTTAAATATGGGGGGAGGGACGAAAGGGTATACCGGGCCTTTCCCATTCTTTATTTACAATGTCCGCCACCCGCTTGGGTATAGGAAAAGCTTCGGGGGGCCCCGGGACCTCTAGGAACTTGTCCATTTTACATAGTTTCTCTGGAATGACCAAATTCTCACAATCATCCAGAGTGGATAACACCTCCTTAAGCAGAGCGTGGAGATGTTCCAATTTAAATTTAAATGTAATCACATCAGGTTCAGCTTGTTGAGAAATTTTCCCTGAATCTGAAATTTCTCCCTCAGACAAAACCTCCCTGGCCCCCTCAGACTGGTGTAGGGGCCCTTCAGAACCAATATCATCAGCGTCCTCATGCTCTTCAGTATTTTCTAAAACAGAGCAGTCGCGCTTTCGCTGATAAGTGGGCATTTTGGCTAAAATGTTTTTGATAGAATTATCCATTACAGCCGTTAATTGTTGCATAGTAAGGAGTATTGGCGCGCTAGATGTACTAGGGGCCTCCTGTGTGGGCAAGACTGGTGTAGACGAAGGAGGGGATGATGCAGTACCATGCTTACTCCCCTCACTTGAGGAATCATCTTGGGCATCATTTTCTCTAAATTTTGTGTCACATAAATCACATCTATTTAAATGAGAAGGAACCTTGGCTTCCCCACATTCAGAACACAGTCTATCTGGTAGTTCAGACATGTTAAACAGGCAAAAACTTGATAACAAAGTACAAAAAAACGTTTTAAAATAAACGTTACTGTCACTTTAAATTTTAAACTGAACACACTTTATTACTGCAATTGCGAAAAAGTATGAAGGAATTGTTCAAAATTCACCAAAATTTCACCACAGTGTCTTAAAGCCTTAAAGTATTGCACACACAAATTTGGAAGCTTTAACCCTTAAAATAACGGAACCGGAGCCGTTTTTATATTTAACCCCCTTTACAGTCCCTGGTATCTGCTTTGCTGAGACCCCAACCAAGCCCAAAGGGGAATACGATACCAAATGACGCCTTCAGAAAGTCTTTTCTATGTATCAGAGCTCCTCACACATGCATCTGCATGTCATGCTTCTCAAAAACAAGTGCGCAATACAGGCGCGAAAATGAGACTCTGCCTATGATTAGGGAAAGCCCCTAGAGAATAAGGTGTCCAATACAGTGCCTGCCGGTTATTTTACATAATTCCCAAGATTAAAATAATTCCTCAAGGCTATGGAGTATAAAATATAAATCGATTTAGCCCAGAAAATGTCTACAGTCTTAGAAAGCCCTTGTGAAGCCCTTTTTTTCTTTCTGTAATAAAAATGGCTTACCGGATCCCATAGGGAAAATGACAGCTTCCAGCATTACATCGTCTTGTTAGAATGTGTCATACCTCAAGCAGCAAAAGTCTGCTCACTGTTCCCCCAACTGAAGTTAATTCCTCTCAACAGTCCTGTGTGGAACAGCCATCGATTTTAGTAACGGTTGCTAAAATCATTTTCCTCTTACAAACAGAAATCTTCATCTCTTTTCTGTTTCAGAGTAAACAGTACATACCAGCACTATTTTAAAATAACAAACTCTTGATTGAATAATAAAAACTACAGTTAAACACTAAAAAACTCTAAGCCATCTCCGTGGAGATGTTGCCTGTACAACGGCAAAGAGAATGACTGGGGAAGGCGGAGCCTAGGAGGGATCATGTGACCAGCTTTGCTGGGCTCTTTGCCATTTCCTGTTGGGGAAGAGAATATCCCACAAGTAAGGATGACGCCGTGGACCGGACACACCTATGTTGGAGAAAGTGCCCCTGTTTTTAAAAGTATTTTTTAAAACCGGGCACTCATTGCTGAAAATTGATATTCACTTTAAGGGAAAGAAATTGAAAAATGGCCTTGTCCTTAAGGGGTTAATATTATAGATGAATTGGACAAAAATGCATTCATATATATTAGACAGTTAACATCATCAGTATTGAATTATCTATTATGGGCCCCATTTATAAAGTTGTAAAAGCAGCATCGGAGCCGTCTTGAAACACTAGTTTAGTAGCAGCGGTCTGTGTTAAAGGGACAGTCTAATCAAACTTCATGATTCAGATAGGGCATGCAATTTTAAACAACTTTCCAATTTACCTTTATCATCAAATGTAATTTGCTCTCTTGGTATTCTTTGTTGAAAGCTAAACCTAGGTAGGCTTATATACTAATTTCTAAACCCTTGAAGTCTGCCTCTTATCTCAGTACATTTTCAGTTTTTCCAAAAGCTAGACAGCGCTAGTTCATGTGTGCCATATTGATAACATTGTGCCCACTCCTGTGGAGTTACCTAGGAGTCAGCACCGATTGGCTAAAATGCAAGTCTGTCAAAAGAACTGCAATAAGGGGGCACTCTGAAGAGGCTTATATGCAAGGTAGTCACAGAGGTAAAAAGTATATTAATATAACCGTGTTAGTTGCAAAACTGGGTTAATGAGTTATAAAGCGATTATCTATTTTTTAAACAATAAAAAAAGTAGAATGTCCCTTTAAATGCAAGCAGTATATGCAGCCCACTCGCAGTGAGGTCCAGTGGACACATTGAGCAAACTTTGGTAAATGGAGCCCTATGACTTACTTTCTTTTTGGCCGTATGGTAAAGATATTAAATCCTTGCAAGAACTTAATTTACGATCATACAAAATCCCTGTTGCGTATAGTCCTTTGTTTGCTTTTCTTGTATTTACATAGTCACAAGTAAAAAAAAAAAATCACAGAAATATCATGTAACTTGTGATTTTTCAAAATGATTTGGCAGATTTGATATCTATAAAATAAAAATAAAAAAAGTTTAAAAAACAAGACCCAAGCTGTTTTCCAGTATTCACTGAATATCTAACAAAAATATTTGAAACCAGGCTGCTGGACATGGCCAATAACCCAATCAGGAATGCCCTATGTACCTGTCCAGCTCCAAAGAGGATTATGGGCATTAGACCTTATTACTATTGCACTTTTATATCCCTTTAAAGGGACATAAAAACCCCCAAAATTTCTTTCATGATTAGGTAAAACATAACATTTTAAACAACTTTCCAGTTTACTTCTATTATCAAATGTGCTTCATTCTCTTGGTATAATTTGTTGAAGGAGCAGCAATGCAGTGCTGGTTTCTAACTGAACACACAGGTGAGCCAATGACAGTCTGTATATACTGTATATGCAGCAGCTAGAACTCAGGAGCAGCTAGAACCTAACGGCTAGATTTAGAGTTCTGCGGCCAAAGGTGTGCGTTAGCTACGCATGCTTTTTATTCCGCACCTTTTAAATACAGCTGGTATTTAGAGTTCACAGAAGGGCTGCGTTAGGCTCCAAAAAAGGGAGCGTAGAGAATATTTACCGGCGCCACTGCAACTCTCGATACCAGCGGTGCTTACGGACGCGGCCAGCTTCAAAAACGTGCTCGTGCACGATTCCCCCATAGGAAACAGCGTTAAGCTCCTAACGCAGCCCCATTGTTTCCTATGGGAAAACACTTCCTAAGTCTGCACCTAACACCCTAACATGAACCCCGAGTCTAAACACCCCTAGCCTTACACTTATTAACCCCTAATCTGCCTCCCCCCGCTATCGCTGACCCCTGCATATTATTGTTAACCCCTAATCTGCCGCTCCGAACACCGCCGCAACTACATGATCCCCTATGTACCCCTAATCTGCTGCCCTTAACACCGCCGACCCCTATATTATATTTATTAACCCCTAATCTGCCGCACCCCAACGTCGCCTCCACCTACCTACAATAATTAACCCCCTAATCTGCCGACCGGGACCTCACCGCTACTCTAATAAATGTATTAACCCCTAAAGCTAAGTCTAACCCTAACACTAACACCCCCCCTAAATTAAATATAATTTAAATCTAACGAAATAAATTAACTCTTTTTAAATAAATTATTCCTATTTAAAGCTAATACTTACCTGTAAAATAAACCCTAATATAGCTACAATATAAATTATAATTATATTGTAGCTATTTTAGGATTAATATTTATTTTACAGGCAACTTTGTAATTATTTTAACCAGGTACAATAGCTATTAAATAGTTAATAACTATTTAATAGTTACCTAGTTAAAATAATTACAAAATTACCTGTAAAATATATCCTAACCTAAGTTACAATTAAACCTAACACTACACTATCAATAAATTAATTAAATAAAATACCTACAATTATCTACAATTAAACCTAACACTACACTATCAATAAATTAATTACATAAAATACCTACAATTATCTACAATTAAATAAACTAACTAAAGTACAAAAAATAAAAAAGAACTAAGTTACAAAAAATAAAAAAATATTTACAAACATTAGAAAAATATTACAACAATTTTAAACTAATTACACCTACTCTAAGCCCCCTAATAAAATAACAAAGCCCCCCCAAAATAAAAAAACATAATTTATGCTTACCTGATAAATTCCTTTCTTCTGTTGTGTGATCAGTCCACGGGTCATCATTACTTCTGGGATATAACTCCTCCCCCAACAGGAAATGCAAGAGGATTCACCCAGCAGAGCTGCATATAGCTCCTCCCCTCTACGTCACTCCCAGTCATTCGACCAAGAATCAACGAGAAAGGAGAAACCAAGGGTGAAGTGGTGACTGGAGTATAATTTAAAAGATATTTACCTGCCTTAAAACAGGGCGGGCCGTGGACTGATCACACAACAGAAGAAAGGAATTTATCAGGTAAGCATAAATTATGTTTTCTTCTGTTATGTGTGATCAGTCCACGGGTCATCATTACTTCTGGGATACCAATACCAAAGCAAAAGTACACGGATGACGGGAGGGATAGGCAGGCTCATTATACAGAAGGAACCACTGCCTGAAGAACCTTTCTCCCAAAAATAGCCTCCGAAGAAGCAAAAGTGTCAAATTTGTAAAATTTGGAAAAAGTATGAAGCGAAGACCAAGTTGCAGCCTTGCAAATCTGTTCAACAGAGGCCTCATTCTTAAAGGCCCAAGTGGAAGCTACAGCTCTAGTGGAATGAGCTGTAATTCTTTCAGGAGGCTGCTGTCCAGCAGTCTCATAGGCTAAACGTATTATGCTACGAAGCCAAAAAGAGAGAGAGGTAGCAGAAGCTTTTTGACCTCTCCTCTGACCAGAATAAACGACAAACAGGGAAGAAGTTTGGCGAAAATCTTTAGTTGCCTGCAAGTAGAACTTGAGGGCACGAACTACATCCAGATTGTGTAGAAGACGTTCCTTCTTTGAAGAAGGATTTGGACACAAGGATGGAACAACAATCTCTTGATTGATATTCCTGTTAGTGACTACCTTAGGTAAGAACCCAGGTTTAGTACGCAGAACTACCTTGTCTGAGTGAAGATCAGATAAGGAGAATCACAATGTAAGGCTGATAACTCAGAGACTCTTCGAGCCGAGGAAATAGCCATTAAAAACAGAACTTTCCAAGATAACAATTTTATATCAATGGAATGAAGGGGTTCAAACGGAACACCCTGTAAACGTTAAAAACTAAGTTTAAACTCCATGGCGGAGCAACAGCTTTAAACACAGGCTTGATCCTAGCTAAAGCCTGACAAAAGGCTCTGGACGTCTGGATTTTCTGACAGACGCCTGTGTAACAAGATGGACAGAGCTGAGATCTGTCCCTTTAATGAGCTAGCCGATAAACCCTTTTCTAAACCTTCTTGTAGAAAGGACATTATCCTAGGAATCCTAACCTTACTCCAGGAGTAACCTTTGGATTCGCACCAGTATAGGTATTTACGCCATATCTTATGGTAAATCCTTCTGGTAACAGGCTTCCTAGCCTGTATCAGGGTATCAATAACCGACTCAGAAAAACCACGTTTTGATAAAATCAAGCGTTCAATTTCCAAGCAGTCAGCTTCAGAGAAGTTAGATTTTGATGTTTGAATGGACCCTGTATCAGAAGGTCCTGTCTTAGAGGTAGAGACCAAGGTGGACAGGATGACATGTCCACTAGATCTGCATACCAAGTCCTGCGTGGCCATGCAGGCGCTATTAGAATCACTGATGCTCTCTCCTGTTTGATTTTGGCAATCAATCGAGGAAGCAGCGGGAAGGGTGGAAACACATAAGCCATCCCGAAGTTCCAAGGTGCTGTCAAAGCATCTATCAGAACCGCTCCCGGATCCCTGGATCTGGACCCGTAGTGAGGAAGTTTGGCGTTCTGGCGAGACGCCATGAGATCTATCTCTGGTTTGCCCCAACGTCGAAGTATTTGGGCAAAGACCTCCGGATGAAGTTCCCACTCCCCCGGATGAAAAGTCTGGCGACTCAAGAAATCCGCCTCCCAGTTCTCCACTCCCGGGATGTGGATTGCTGACAGGTGGCAAGAGTGAGACTCTGCCCAGCGAATTATCTTTGATACTTCCATCATTGCTAGGGAGCTTCTTGTCCCTCCTTGATGGTTGATGTAAGCTACAGTCGTGATGTTGTCCGACTGAAACCTGATGAACCCCCGAGTCTTTAACTGGGGCCCAGCCAGAAGGGCATGGAGAACTGCTCTCAATTCCAGAATGTTTATTGGCAGGAGACTTTCCTCCTGATTCCATTGTCCCTGAGCCTTCAGAGAATTCCAGACAGCGCCCCAACCTAGTAGGCTGGCGTCTGTTGTTACAATTGTCCAGTCCGGCCTGCTGAATGGCATCCCCCTGGACAGATGTGGCCGAGAAAGCCACCATAGAAGAGAGTTTCTGGTCTCTTGATCCAGATTCAGAGTAGGGGACAAGTCTGAGTAATCCCCATTCCACTGACTCAGCATGCACAATTGCAGCGGTCTGAGATGTAGACGTGCAAAGGGAACTATGTCCATTGCTGCTACCATTAAGCCGATCACCTCCATGCATTGAGCTACTGACGGGAGTTGAATGGAATGAAGGACACGGCATGCATTTAGAAGCTTTGTTAATCTGTCTTCTGTCAGATAAATCTTCATTTCTACAGAATCTATAAGAGTCCCCAAGAATGGAACTCTTGTGAGAGGAAAAAGGGAACTCTTCTTTTCGTTCACTTTCCATCCATGCGACCTTAGAAATGCCAGAACTAACTCTGTATGAGACTTGGCAGTTTGAAAGCTTGAAGCTTGTATCAGAATGTCGTCTAGGTACGGAGCTACCGAAATTCCTCGCGGTCTTAGTACCGCCAGAAGGGCACCCAGAACCTTTGTGAAGATTCTTGGAGCCGTAGCCAATCCGAATGGAAGAGCTACAAACTGGTAATGCCTGTCTAAGAAGGCAAACCTTAGATACCGGTAATGATCTTTGTGAATCGGTATGTGAAGGTAAGCATCCTTTTAAATCCACTGTGGTCATGTACTGACCCTTTTGGATCATGGGTAAGATTGTCCGAATAGTTTCCATTTTGAACGATGGAACTCTTAGGAATTTGTTTAGGATCTTTAAATCCAAGATTGGCCTGAAAGTTCCCTCTTTTTTGGGAACCACAAACAGGTTTGAGTAAAACCCTTGTCCTTGTTTCCGACCGCGGAACCGGATGGATCACTCCCATTAATAACAGATCTTGTACACAGCGTAGAAACGCTTCTTTCTTTATCTGGTTTGTTGACAACCTTGACAGATGAAATCTCCCTCTTGGGGGAGAGAATTTGAAGTCTAGAAGGTATCCCTGAGATATGATCTCTAGCGCCCAGGGATCCTGAACATCTCTTGCCCAAGCCTGGGCGAAGAGAGAGAGTCTGCCCCCCACTAGACCCGGGTCCCGGATCGGGGGCCCTCGGTTCATGCTGTCTTTGGGGCAGCAGCAGGTTTCCTGGCCTGCTTGCCCTTGTTCCAGGACTGGTTAGGTTTCCAGCCTTGTCTGTAACGAGTAACAGCTCCTTCCTGTTTTGGTGCAGTGGAAGTTGATGCTGCTCCTGTTTTGAAATTCCGAAAGGGACGAAAATTAGACTGTCTAGCCTTAGCTTTGGCTTTGTCTTGAGGCAGGGCGTGGCCCTTACCTCCTGTAATGTCAGCGATAATTTCTTTCAAACCGGGCCCAAATAAAGTTTGCCCCTTGAAAGGAATATTAAGTAATTTGGACTTAGAAGTTACATCAGCTGACCAGGACTTTAGCCACAGTGCTCTACGTGCCTGAATGGCGAATCCTGAGTTCTTAGCCGTAAGTTTGGTTAAATGTACTACGGCCTCTGAAATGAATGAATTAGCTAGTTTAAGGACTCTAAGCCTGTCCGTAATGTCGTCCAGCGTAGATGAACTAAGGTTCTCTTCCAGAGACTCAATCCAAAATGCTGCCGCAGCCGTAATCGGCGCGATGCATGCAAGGGGTTGCAATATAAAACCTTGTTGAACAAACATTTTCTTAAGGTAACCCTCTAATTTTTTATCCATTGGATCTGAAAAAGCACAGCTATCCTCCACCGGGATAGTGGTACGCTTAGCTAAAGTAGAAACTGCTCCCTCCACCTTAGGGACCGTTTGCCATAAGTCCCGTGTGGTGGCGTCTATTGGAAACATCTTTCTAAATATTGGAGGGGGTGAGAACGGCACACCGGGTCTATCCCACTCCTTAGTAACAATTTCAGTTAGTCTCTTAGGTATAGGAAAAACGTCAGTACTCGCCGGTACAGCAAGTATTTATCCAACCTACACAATTTCTCTGTATTGCAACAGTGTTACAATCATTAAGAGCCGCTAAAACCTCCCCTAGTAATACACGGAGGTTTTCCAATTTAAATTTAAAATTTGAAATATCTGAATCCAATCTGTTTGGATCAGAACCGTCACCCACAGAATGAAGCTCTCCGTCCTCATGCTCTGCAAGCTGTGACGCAGTATCAGACATGGCCCTAGTATTATCAGCGCACTCTGTTCTCACCCCAGAGTGATCACGCTTGCCTCTTAGTTCTGGTAATTTAGCCAAAACTTCAGTCATAACAGTAGCCATATCTTGTAATGTTATCTGTAATGGCCGCCCAGATGTACTAGGCGCCATAATATCACGCACCTCCCGGGCGGGAGATGCAGGTACTGCCACGTGAGGCGAGTTAGTCGGCATAACTCTCCCCTCGCTGTTTGGTGAAATTTGTTCAAATTGTACAGATTGGCTTTTATTTAAAGTAGCATCAATACAGTTAGTACATAAATTTCTATTGGGCTCCACCTTGGCATTGGAACAAATGACACAGGTATCTTCCTCTGAGTCAGACATGTTTAACACACTAGCAATAAACTTGCAACTTGGTTACAATCTTATTTAACAAAAACGTACTGTGTCTCCAAGAAGCACTAAACGATTAAATGACAGTTGAAATAATGAACTGAAAAACAGTTATAGTCTCAATCCTTAAAAACAACACAACTTTTAGCAAAGGTTTGTTCCCATTAGTAAATTAACAATAATTAAATTTGAAAATAAAATTACAGAGCAACGTTTTTTAATCACAGTCAATATAAGTCTCACAGCTCTGCTGAGAGAATCTACCTCCCTCCAAAGAAGTTTGAAGACCCCTGAGTTCTGTTAGAGATGAACCGGATCATGCAGGAAATACAAGAGTAACTGACTGGAAATTTTTGATGCGTAGCAAAAGAGCGCCAAAAACGGCCCCTCCCCCTCACACACAGCAGTGAGAGAGAAACGAAACTGTCACAATTAAAACAAGTAACTGCCAAGTGGAAAAATAATGCCCAAATATTTATTCACTCAGTACCTCAGAAATGCAAACGATTCTACATTCCAGCAAAAACGTTTAACATGATAAATACCTATTAAAGGTTTAGTGTACTTTAAACAGAGTAATTCCGGTGAAATACCATCCCCAGAATACTGAAGTGTAGAGTATACATACATGTCATTATAACGGTATGGCAGGATTTTCTCATCAATTCCATTCAGAAAATAAAAACTGCTACATACCTCAATGCAGATTCATCTGCCCGCTGTCCCCTGATCTGAAGCTTTTACCTCCCTCAGATGGCCGAGAAAACAGCAATATGATCTTAACTACTCCGGTTAAAATCATAGTAAAAAACTCTGGTAGATTCTTCTTCAAACTCTGCCAGAGAGGCAACAACACGCTCCGGTGCTATTGTAAAATAACAAACTTTTGATTGAAGTTATAAAAACTAAGTATAATCACCATAGTCCTCTCACACATCCTATCTAGTCGTTGGGTGCAAGAGAATGACTGGGAGTGACGTAGAGGGGAGGAGCTATATGCAGCTCTGCTGGGTGAATCTCTTGCATTTCCTGTTGGGGAGGAGTTATATCCCAGAAGTAATGATGACCCGTGGACTGATCACACATAACAGAAGAAAATGCCCTACCCTATTTTAAGATTAAAATACAAAAGCTCTTTTACCTTACCAGCCCTTAAAAGGGCCCTTTGCGGGGCATGCCCCAAAGAATTCAGCTCTTTTGCCTGTAAAAAACCCCACCACCCACATACCCCTAATCTAACCCAAACCCCCCTTAAATAAACCTAACACTAAGCCCCTGAAGATCTCCCTACCTTGTCTTCACCACACCGGGTCCCGATCTGTCCAGAAGAGCCTTCGAAATCTTCATCCAAGCCCAAGCGGGGGCTGAAGAGTGACGTCCATCCTCCGGCTGAAGTCTGGATCCAAGCGGCGGCTAAAGAATTCCATCTTCGTGCAGAAGTCTTTATCCTATCCGGGCAGAAGAGTCGATCCGGACCGGCAAACATCTTCATCCAAGCCGCATCTTCTCTGTTTTTCCATCCGATGACGACCGGCTCCATCTTGAAGACCTCCGGCGCGGATCCATCCTCTTCTTGCGACGTCCTAAGTCCGAATGAAGGTTCCTTTAAATGACGTCATCCAAGATGGCGTCCCTCGAATTCCGATCAGCCAATCAGATTGAGCTCGCATTCTATTGGCTGATCTGAACAGCCAATAGAATGCAAGCTCAATCTGATTGATCAAGAAGAGGATGGATCCGCGCCGGAGGTCTTCAAGATGGAGCCGGTCGTCATCGGATGGAAAAACAGAGAAGATGAGGCTTGGAAGAAGATGTTTGCCGGTCCGGATCTTCTGCCCGTATAGGATGAAGACTTCTGCCCGAAGATGGAATTCTTTAGCCGCCGCTTGGATCCAGACTTCAGCCGGAGGATGGACGTCACTCTTCAGCCCCCGCTTGGATGAAGATTTCAGAGGCTCTTCTGGACAGATCGGGACCCGGTGTGGTGAAGACAAGGTAGGGAGATCTTCAGGGGCTTAGTGTTAGGTTTATTTAAGGGGGGTTTGGGTTAGATTAGGGGTATGTGGGTGGTGGGTTGTAATGTTGGGGGGGGTATTGTATGTGGGGGGTTTTTACAGGCAAAAGAGCTGAATTCTTTGGGGCATGCCCAGCAAAGGGCCCTTTTAAGGGCTGGTAAGGTAAAAGAGCTTTTCTATTTTAATTTTAGAATAGGGTAGGGCATTTTTTATTTTGGGGGGCTTTGTTATTTTATTAGGGGGCTTAGAGTAGGTGTAATTAGTTTAAAATTGTTGTAATATTTTTCTAATGTTTGTAAATATTTTTTTATTTTTTGTAACTTAGTTCTTTTTTATTTTTTGTACTTTAGTTAGTTTATTTAATTGTATTTATTTGTAGGTATTGTATTTAATTAATTTATTGATAGTATAGTGTTAGGTTTAATTTTAGATAATTGTAGGTATTTTATTTAAGTAATTTATTGATAGTGTAGTGTTAGGTTTAATTGTAGATAATTGTAGGTATTTTATTTAATTAATTTAATGATACTGTAGTGTTAGGTTTAATTGTAACTTAGGTTAGGATTTATTTTCCAGGTAATTTTGTAATTATTTTAACTAGGTAGCTATTAAATAGTTATTAACTATTTAATAGCTATTGTACCTGGTTAAAATAAATACAAAGTTGCCTGTAAAATAAATATTAATCCTAAAATAGCTACAATATAATTATTATTTATATTGTAGCTATATTAGGGTTTATTTTACAGGTAAGTATTTAGCTTTAAATAGGAATAATCTATTTAATAAGAGTTAATTTATTTCGTTAGATTTAAATTATATTTAACTTAGGGGGGTGTTAGTGTTAGCTTTAGGGGTTAATACATTTATTATAGTAGCGGTGAGGTCCGGTCAGCAGATTAGGGGTTAATAAGTGTAGTTAGGTGTCGGCGACGTTGAGGGGGGCAGATTAGGGGTTAATAAATATAATATAGGGGTCGGCGGTGTTAGGGGCAGCAGATTAGGGGTACATAAGTATAACGTAGGTGGCGGCGGTGTGCGGTCGACAGATTAGGGGTTAAAAAAAATTAATTGAGTGGCGGCAATGTGGGGGAACCTCGGTTTAGGGATACATAGGTAGTTTATGGGTGTTAGTGTACTTTAGAACACAGTAGTTAAGAGCTTTATGAACCGGCGTTAGCCCAAAAATCTCTTAACTCCTGGTTTTTTTCTGCGGCTGGAGTTTTGTCGCTCACTTCAGCCACGACTCTAAATACCGGCGTTAGAAAGATCCCATTGAAAAGATAGGATACGCAAATGGCGTAGGGGGATCTGCGGTATGGAAAAGTCGCGGCTGCAAAGTGAGCGTTAGACCCTTTAATGACTGACTCCAAATACCTGGTTTTGACGGCCTACCCGCCAAACTCTAAATCTAGCCGCAAGTTCTTTGCTGCTCCTGAGCTTTCCTAGATAAACCTTTCAGCAAAGGATAATAACAGAAGGAAGCAAATTAAATAATTAAGTAAATTGGAAAGCTGTTTAAAATTGTATGTTCTACCTAAATCATGAAAGAAAATTTTTGGGTTTCATGCCCCCTTAATGTCTCTTTAAAGGGTCATAAAAGTCAGAATTAAATTTAAAGAGAATTTTCAGTTTCCTTAATTTTCTTGGTATCCTTTGTTGAGAAGCATACCTAGGTAGGTTTGGGAGCAACAATGCACTACTGGGAGCTAGCTGCTGATTGGCTTTGTTCATCTTTTGTTGCTCTGAGCTGACCTCAAAGGATCTTAAACTGCTTGGTACAACTACAGTAGCGTGGTTATTACTCCCCATGCTATTTTTTTCATCCTGTACATATAGCACTCTTTATAGCCATTACCTTATTGTAACCCATTGCAGAGCCAGTTGGTAAAGCTCTGCATCTTTATACTCGGTGCCGCCACCTTGGTACTCGCATATTGTTGCATCCTGTGACAGAAGCAGTGCATATTCACAGATCAGTGATATTACCGGCTTTTTGACAGTTGTACCTTCCCTTTGGATTAGCTTGCACAATAGAAAGCAGAAGGATTACATTTTGACAGTTCTTTCGACACCGTTTAAAAGTTACATAACAAAATAAAAAAGCCCTCAGGAACAATATAGAGCAATGCAGCCACTGCAAAAACAAAACATACAGCTCCCTCTATCTGTAGTGTGCACTTTAAACTTAGCGACGTGCACAATAAGGCTTGTCAAGAAGAAAATATCACTGGTCTGTGAATGTCATCTACATCTGTCACACGGTGGGAGAATACTTCAACTCCAAGATGGCGGCGCCCAGTGTGAAGATGCAGAGCTTCACTAACAAAGTATTTGTAAAGGGTTAAAATAAGAGAATGGCTTTGAAGACAGCTGCAGTGAGTAGTAACAATGCCACTTTGGTTTCACCCAGCAATTTAATGTCCCTTTAACTATATATATATATATACATACATACACACAGTTGTATGCAAAAGGTTTAGGCACCCCTGACAATTTCCATGATTTTCATTTATAAATAATTGGGTTTTTGGATCAGCAATTTCATTTTGTTCTATCAAATAACTGAAAGATACAGTAATATATCAGTAGTGAAATGAGGTTTATTGGATTAACAGAAAATGTGCAATATGCATCAAAACGAAATTAGACAGGTGCATAAATTTGGGCACCCCAACAGAAATATTGCATCAATATTTAGTAGAGCCTCCTTTAGCAGAAATAACAGCCTCTAGAAGCTTCCTATACAGTGTAATGAGTGTCTGGATTCTGGATGAAGGTATTTTGGACAATTCCTCCTTGCAAAACATCTCCAGTTCAGTTAGTTAGATAGTTGCAGAGCATGGACAGCCCGCTTCAAATCATCCCACAGATTTTCAATAATATTCAGATCTGGGGACTGGGATGGCCATTCCAGAACATTTTACTTGTTCCTCTGCATAAATGCCAGAGTAGATTTTGAGAAGTGTTTTGGGTCGTTGTCTTGTTTAAATATCCAGCCTTGGCGTAACTTCAACTTTGTGACTGATTCCTCAACATTATTCTCAAGTATCTGCTGATATTGAGTGGAATCCATGCGACTCTCAACTTTAACAAGATTCCCAGTACCGGCACTGGCCCCACAGCCCCATAGCATGATGGAACATCCACCAAATTTTACTGTGGGTAGCAAGTGTTTATCTTGGAACGCTGTGTTCTTTTGCCGCCATGCATAACGCCCCTTGTTATGACCAAATAACTCAAGATTTTTTTTTATCAGTCCACAGCACCTTCTGCCAAAATGAAGCTGGCTTGTCCAAATGTGCGTTTGCATACCTCAAGCGACTCTGTTTGTGGCGTGTGTGCACATACAGCGTGTGTGCACTCTCCCATACAGCTTCTCCTTGTGCAAAGTGCACTGAATTGTTGTACAATGCACAGTGACACCATCTGCAGCAAGATGATGTTGTATGTCTTTGCAGGAGGTGGTCTGTGGGCTGTTTTTGACCGTTCTCACCATCCTTTGCCTCTCCGATATTTTACTTGGCCTGCCACTTCTGGCCTTAACAAGAACTGTGCATGTGGTCTTCCATTTCCTCACTATGTTCCTCACAGTGGATACTGACAGCTTAAATCTCTGTGATAGCTTTTTGTAGCCTTTCCCTAAACCATAATGTTGAATAATCTTTGTTTTCAGGTCATTTGAGAGTTGTTTAAAGGCCCCAATGTTGCCACTCTTCAGAGGAGAGTAAAAGAGAGCAACAACTTGCAATTGGTCACCTTAAATAACTTTTCTCATGATTGGATGCACCTGCCTATGAAGTTCAAGGCTTAATGGGCTCACCAAACCAACTGTGTGTTCCAATTAATCAGTGCTAGGTAGTTACAAGTGTTCAAATCAACAAAATGACAAAGGTGCCCAAATTTAGGCACCTGTCTAATTTCATTTGGATACATATTGCACATTTTCTGTTAATCCAATAAAACCTAATTTCACTACTGAATATTACTGTGGCCTTCAGTTATTTGATAGATCAAAATGAAATTGCTGTTCCAAACACCCAATTATTTATAACTGAAAATCATGGAAATTGTCAGGGGTGCCTAAACTTTTGCATACAACTGTATATACATATATATATATATATATATATATATATATATATATACATATATATATATATATATATATATATATATATATATATACTGTATATAAGGAACAGTGCAATAATGAAAATGCTCTAATATACCTTTTTACACTTTTATGTCCCTATAAATTTACAACTAAACACTTTTTATCATTTAGATAAAAACAGAATTTATGTTTACCTGATAAATTACTTTCTCCAACGGTGTGTCCGGTCCACGGCGTCATCCTTACTTGTGGGATATTCTCTTCCCCAACAGGAAATGGCAAAGAGCCCAGCAAAGCTGGTCACATGATCCCTCCTAGGCTCCGCCTACCCCAGTCATTCGACCGACGTTAAGGAGGAATATTTGCATAGGAGAAACCATATGATACCGTGGTGACTGTAGTTAAAGAAAATAAAATATCAGACCTGATTAAAAAAACCAGGGCGGGCCGTGGACCGGACACACCGTTGGAGAAAGTAATTTATCAGGTAAACATAAATTCTGTTTTCTCCAACATAGGTGTGTCCGGTCCACGGCGTCATCCTTACTTGTGGGAACCAATACCAAAGCTTTAGGACACGGATGAAGGGAGGGAGCAAATCAGGTCACCTAAATGGAAGGCACCACGGCTTGCAAAACCTTTCTCCCAAAAATAGCCTCAGAAGAAGCAAAAGTTAAACACTAAAAAACTCTAAGCCATCTCCGTGGAGATGTTGCCTGTACAACGGCAAAGAGAATGACTGGGGTAGGCGGAGCCTAGGAGGGATCATGTGACCAGCTTTGCTGGGCTCTTTGCCATTTCCTGTTGGGGAAGAGAATATCCCACAAGTAAGGATGACGCCGTGGACCGGACACACCTATGTTGGAGAAAATGGTTTTAACAAGGTTCTTTCATGTATGTTATTATTAACACAATAATCCTTTACTTATTGTGTGAAATATTAAAACTGTTGTATTTTTTTTTCTTATACCCTCGTTTGAACAGTTCTAACTTACTTATGACATTTTGGTGTATGTTTTTTAAACAAAATAAAATTTTCTTGTAA
This sequence comes from Bombina bombina, assembly GCF_027579735.1. NCBI lineage: Eukaryota > Metazoa > Chordata > Amphibia > Anura > Bombinatoridae > Bombina > Bombina bombina. Next base: position 1,020,466,028 of record NC_069499.1, on the reverse strand, counting down.
TATCTATAGTGGCGCCTCTCTTTTTCAGACCTCTTTCTATAAAAACTGATATACGCTACAAGAAGTTTTTTTAATTAAATTTAATCATCTGATCAAATAATGGCATATTTGTACAATAAAAAATGTGCTTCCAGTGACTTACAATAATACCTTTATTCTGCCGGCAAATTTTAAAGACAAGGCCGTTTTTCAGGACTCTTTGCCAGTAAAGCCTGCCCTGTCATTATAAATAGTTGGTCAAATAAAGGTTATTTTCTGCTTAATGTTTGTTAATTTCCTACATCAAATGTATTTCAGATAAAATAACATTTACAATACAGCAGTATCAAATATATGCCCTTCATATGTGCAATATGTGTATATGGACAAGTCTATGACAGTGGTTTTGTGCTGGTAAATATTACTTTGTTTTTTTACTTCTTTTTAGACATATTTTATCGTAATTGTACTTTTATGTGGTTTGACAGAAAAGCTAAAATAAGATCAAAAGCTAAAGATTACAAGATATGTCCTTGAGGAGTAAAATAAAATTGAGACACTCTAATAGAAATCAAGACCATCTGGAAAAAATAAATAAAACACAAATCCGCAGGAGCAGAAAGACAAATACACAAATAAATGAGCTTAGATGAACTAGGCCCTATATTCTCAACTTGAAGAACATGTACCAATGGGGGAACATGGAGAATTGGCAAAGGGCACGTCAGCTAACGTAAACATTCAGTATACCACATCAACTGAGTATTGCTCAATTCCACCTTAAGACCCCTCTAACAGTTCAGATTGTATTTCTTAGCCTGAGCTGGTCAGCTATTCCCTCACTGTGACTGAATTACCTGTGCTCAGGCAGTGAAATGCCTACAACCTGGTCTGTTAGGAGCATTTGAGGACCGGAGTTGAAAAACATTGATATAAACTGTGTTGTGGGCAAAGTAAAATGTTTATGCTAGTTAAGCCAAGTGTGCCAGACAAACGGTGTATGAAAGGAAGTCAGATACAGAAAGGAAGTACTATGAATATTAGTTCCCTGATCCTATGCTGGGACATATCTGCATTAAAAAAAAGTATATATATATATCCTGTAATTTTGTTGCAAAAGTATGTTTTACTGTCCCCATTTTGAATGTTAGCATACCCTTCACTGTGTCTATTAGGAACAGATATAAACTAACTCCTGTACATATCAACCAATTACTGTGCAGGATCTTAAGAGTGTAAGGGTTCTGCATTCCACTTAGACTGCACTCTAGTCTGAGTGGAAAAATTACACTTTTAAGAGTTAAATTACAGGAAATAAGTAATGAAACCATAGCAAAGTTTATTAATTATGCATAATTAAACATTTATATGACATTACATTTTGAGTTCATGTATGTTTTATATGTTCTTTTTCTGTAAGTTACTTCTGTTTTTTGTTATATTTCCAAAGAGTTGCTGCATTTACTTTCACAGATCTGAGGTAAATTTGCCTCTTATTTTCAATGAATAATATTTATTTGCTGCAGTATAATATATAAATATTATATATAATGCCAGGTTAATAAAAAAGGCTGAGAAACAATAAACTAGGTGACAGTGAAATAAATGTCAATTTCCTATAAGTCTACAGCTGTAGTGCGCCACAGTTACTACTTGTTAGATAAGTTATGACATCTGTATATGGATTTAAAGGGTGAAGTGCTGTAGAAAACTTACTGCTAGATTACGAGTTTTGCGTTAGAGGCTGTGCGGTGCTAACGAGCAGTTTATGCTCACTGCTCACTTACAGACAGCGCTGGTACTACGGGTTTTTCCAAACCCGGCGTTAACCGCAAAAAAGTGATTGTCGAGCAAAATTTTGCTCCACATCTCACCTCAATACCAGCGCTGCTTACGTTAGCGGTGAGCTGGCTGAACGTGCTCGTGCACGATTTCCCCATAGGAATCATTGGGGGAGAGCTGGCTGAAAAAAAACCTAACACCTGCAAAAAAGCAGCATAAAGCTCCTAACGCAGCCCCATTGATTCCTATGGGGAAAGAAAAGTTATGTCTACACCTAACACCCTAACATGAACCCAGAGTCTAAAAAACCCCTAATCTTATTATTAACCCCTAATCTGCCGCCCCCGACATCGCCGACACCTGCATTATATTATTAATCCCTAATCTGCCGCTCCGGACACCGCCGCCACCTACATTATACTTATTAACCCCTAATCTGCTGCCTCCAACATCGCCGACACCTACATACTATTTATTAACCCCTAATCTGCCGCCCCCAACCTCACCGCCACTATATTAAAGTTATTAACCCCTAAACCTAAGTCTAACCCTAACCCCCCTAACTGAAATATAATTTAAATAAATATAAATAAAATAACTATCATTAACTAAATTATTCTTATTTAAAACTAAATACTTACCTATAAAAACAGAATTTATGTTTACCTGATAAATTACTTTCTCCAACGGTGTGTCCGGTCCACGGCGTCATCCTTACTTGTGGGATATTCTCTTCCCCAACAGGAAATGGCAAAGAGCCCAGCAAAGCTGGTCACATGATCCCTCCTAGGCTCCGCCTTCCCCAGTCATTCGACCGACGTAAAGGAGGAATATTTGCATAGGAGAAATCATATGATACCGTGGTGACTGTAGTTAGAGAAATTAAATCATCAGACCTGATTAAAAAACCAGGGCGGGGCCGTGGACCGGACACACCGTTGGAGAAATTAATTTATCAGGTAAACATAAATTCTGTTTTCTCCAACATAGGTGTGTCCGGTCCACGGCGTCATCCTTACTTGTGGGAACCAATACCAAAGCTTTAGGACACGGATGATGGGAGGGAGCAAATCAGGTCACCTAGATGGAAGGCACCACGGTTTGCAAAACCTTTCTCCCAAAAATAGCCTCAGAAGAAGCAAAAGTATCAAATTTGTAAAATTTGGTAAAAGTGTGCAGTGAAGACCAAGTCGCTGCCTTACATATCTGATCAACAGAAGCCTCGTTCTTGAAGGCCCATGTGGAAGCCACAGCCCTAGTGGAATGAGCTGTGATTCTTTCAGGAGGCTGCCGTCCGGCAGTCTCATAAGCCAATCTGATGATGCTTTTAAGCCAAAAAGAGAGAGAGGTAGCAGTTGCTTTTTGACCTCTCCTTTTACCAGAATAAACAACAAACAAAGAAGATGTTTGTCTGAAATCCTTTGTAGCCTCTAAATAGAATTTTAGAGCACGAACTACATCCAAATTGTGCAACAAACGTTCCTTCTTTGAAACTGGATTCGGACACAAAGAAGGCACAACTATCTCCTGGTTAATATTTTTGTTAGAAACAACTTTCGGAAGAAAACCAGGTTTAGTACGCAAAACCACCTTATCTGCATGGAACACCAGATAAGGAGGAGAACACTGCAGAGCAGATAACTCTGAAACTCTTCTAGCAGAAGAAATTGCAACCAAAAACAAAACTTTCCAAGATAATAACTTAATATCTACGGAATGTAAGGGTTCAAACGGAACCCCCTTGAAGAACTGAAAGAACTAAATTGAGACTCCAAGGAGGAGTCAAAGGTTTGTAAACAGGCTTGATTCTAACCAGAGCCTGAACAAAAGCTCTGAACATCTGGCACAGCCGCCAGCTTCTTGTGAAGTAAAACAGATTAAAGCAGAAATCTGTCCCTTCAAAGAACTTGCAGATAATCCTTTCTCCAAACCCTCTTGTAGAAAGGATAGAATCTTAGGAATTTTTACCCTGTTCCATGGGAATCCTTTCGATTCGCACCAACAGATATATTTCTTCCATACTTTATGGTAAATTTTTCTAGTTACAGGCTTTCTAGCCTGAATAAGAGTATCAATGACAGAATCTGAGAACCCACGCTTTGATAAAATCAAGCGTTCAATCTCCAAGCAGTCAGTTGGAGTGATGCCAGATTCGGATGTTCGAACGGACCTTGAACAAGAAGGTCCCGTCTCAAAGGTAGCTTCCATGGTGGAGCCGATGACATATCACCAGGTCTGCATACCAAGTTCTGCGTGGCCACGCAGGAGCTATCAAGATCACCGAGCCCTCTCTTGATTGATCCTGGCTACCAGTCTGGGAATGAGAGGAAACGGTGGGAACACATAAGCTAGGTTGAAGGTCCAGGGCGCTACTAGTGCATCTACTAGAGTCGCCTTGGGATCCCTGAAACTGGACCCGTAGCAAGGAACCTTGAAGTTCTGACGAGACGCCATCAGATCCATGTCTGGAATGCCCCATAATTGAGTTATTTGGGCAAAGATTTCCGGATGGAGTTCCCACTCCCCCGGATGAAATGTCTGACGACTCAGAAAATCCGCTTCCCAATTTTCCACTCCTGGGATGTGGATTGCAGACAAGTGGCAGGAGTGAAGCTCCGCCCATTGAATTACTTTGGTCACTTCTTCCATCGCCAGGGAACTCCTTGTTTCCCCCTGATGGTTGATATATGCAACAGTCGTCATGTTGTCTGATTGAAACCTTATGAATTTGGCCTTTGCTAGTTGAGGCCAAGCCTTAAGAGCATTGAATATCGCTCTCAGTTCCAGAATGTTTATCGGGAGAAGGGATTCTTCCCGAGACCATAGACCCTGGCTGGCGTCGGTCGTTACAATGACCCACTCTGGTCTTCTGAAGCTCATCCCTTGGGACAGGTTGTCCAGGGTCAGCCACCAACGGAGTGAATCTCTGGTCCTCTGATCTACTTGGATCGTCGGGGACAAATCTGTATAATCCCCATTCCACTGTCTGAGCATGCACAGTTGTAATGGTCTTAGATGAATTCGCGCAAAAGGAACTATGTCCATTGCCGCAACCATCAAACCTATTACTTCCATGCACTGCGCTATGGAAGGAAGAAGAACAGAATGAAGTACTTGACAAGAGCTTAGAAGTTTTGATTTTCTGGCTTCTGTCAGAAAAATCTTCATTTCCAAGGAGTCTATTATTGTTCCCAAGAAGGGAACTCTTGTTGACGGGAATAGAGAACTTTTTTCTACGTTCACTTTCCACCCGTGAGATCTGAGAAAGGCTAGGACAATGTCCGTATGAGCCTTTGCTTGTGGTAGAGACGACGCTTGAATCAGTATGTCGTCCAAGTAGGGTACTACTGCAATGCCCCTTGGTCTTAGCACCGCTAGAAGGGACCCTAGTACCTTTGTGAAAATTCTTGGAGCAGTGGCTAGTCCGAATGGAAGTGCCACAAACTGGTAATGCTTGTCCAGAAAGGCGAATCTTAGGAACCGATGATGTTCCTTGTGGATAGGAATATGTAGATACGCATCCTTTAAATCCACCGTGGTCATGAATTGACCTTCCTGGATGGTAGGAAGAATTGTCCGTATGGTTTCCATCTTGAACGATGGGACCTTGAGAAATTTGTTTAGGATCTTGAGATCCAAAATTGGCCTGAATGTTCCCTCTTTTTTGGGAACTATGAACAGATTGGAGTAAAACCCCATCCCTTGTTCTCCTAATGGAACAGGATGAATCACTCCCATTTTTAACAGGTCTTCTACACAATGTAAGAATGCCTGTCTTTTTTATTTGGTCTGAAGACAATTGAGACCTGTGGAACCTTCCCCTTGGGGGTAGTTCCTTGAATTCCAGGAGATAACCTTAAGAAACTATTTCTAGCGCCCAAGGATCCTGAACATCTCTTGCCCAAGCCTGAGCGTAGAGAGAGAGTCTGCCCCCCACCAGATCCGGTCCCGGATCGGGGGCCAGCATCTCATGCTGTCTTGGTAGCGGTAGCGGGCTTCTTGGCCTGCTTACCTTTGTTCCAGCCTTGCATCGGTCTCCAGGCTGGCTTGGTTTGAGAAGAATTACCCTCTTGCTTAGAGGATGTAGAATTTGAGGCTGGTCCGTTTCTGCGAAAGGGACGAAAAATTTGTTTTATTTTTAGCCTTAAAAGACCTATCCTGAGGAAGGGCGTGGCCCTTTCCCCCAGTGATGTCTGAAATAATCTCTTTCAAGTCAGGGCCAAACAGCGTTTTCCCCTTGAAAGGGATGTTAAGCAATCTGTTCTTGGAGGACACATCCGCTGACCAAGACTTCAGCCAAAGCGCTCTGCGCGCCACAATAGCAAAACCTGAATTTTTCGCCGCTAATCTAGCTAATTGCAAAGTGGCGTCTAAGGTAAAAGAGTTAGCCAACTTAAGTGCTTGAACTCTGTCCATAACCTCCTCATAAGAGGATGCTTGATTGAGCGACTTTTCTAGTTCCTCGAACCAGAAACACGCTGCTGTAGTGACAGGAACAATGCATGAAATTGGTTGTAGAAGGTAACCTTGCTGAACAAACATCTTTTTAAACAGACCCTCTAATTTTTTATCCATAGGATCTTTGAAAGCACAACTATCTTCTATAGGGATAGTGGTGCGTTTGTTTAGAGTAGAAACCGCCCCCTCGACCTTGGGGACTGTCTGCCATAAGTCCTTCCTGGGGTCGACCATAGGAAATAATTTCTTAAATATAGGGGGAGGGACAAAAGGTATGCCGGGCCTTTCCCATTCTTTATTTACAATGTCCGCCACCCGCTTGGGTATAGGAAAAGCTTCGGGGGGCACCGGGACCTCTAGGAACCTGTCCATCTTACATAATTTCTCTGGAATGACCAAATTGTCACAATCATCCAGAGTAGATAACACCTCCTTAAGCAGAGCGCGGAGATGTTCCAATTTAAATTTAAATGTAATAACGTCAGGTTCAGCTTGTTGAGAAATTTTTCCTGAATCTGAAATTTCTCCCTCAGACAAAACCTCCCTAGCCCCTTCAGACTGGTGTAAGGGCATGTCAGAACCATTATCATCAGCGTCCTCATGCTCTTCAGTATCTAAAACAGAGCAGTCGCGCTTTCGCTGATAAGTGGGCATTTTGGCTAAAATGTTTTTAATAGAATTATCCATTACAGCCGTTAATTGTTGCATAGTAAGGAGGATTGGCGCACTAGATTCACTAGGGACCTCCTGAGTGGGCAAGACTGGTGTAGACATAGAAGGAGATGATGCAGTACCATGCTTACTCCCCTCACTTAAGGAATCATTTTGGGCAACATTATTATCAGTGGCATCATTGTCCCTACTTTGTTTGTCACATTCATCACATATATTTAAATGGATAGGAACCTTGGCTTCCGAACATACAGAACATCGTCTATCTGATAGTTCAGACATGTTAATAGGCATAAACTTGATAACAAAGCACAAAAAACGTTTTAAAATAAAACCGTTACTGTCTCTTTAAATTTTAAACTGAACACACTTTTTTACTGAATATACGCAAAAGTATGAAGGAAATGTTCAAAATTCACCAAAATTTCACCACAGTGTCATAAAGCCTTAAAAGTATTGCACACCAAATTTGAAAGCTTTAACTCTTAAAATAACGGAACCGGAGCCGTTTTTACATTTAACCCCTATACAGTCCCTGGTATCTGCTTTGCTGAGACCCAACCAAGCCCAAAGGGGAATACGATACCAAATGATGCCTTCAATAAGCTTTTTCAGTGGATCTGAGCTCCTCACACATGCATCTGCATGCCTTGCTTCTCAAAAAACAACTGCGCATTAGTGGCGCGAAAATGAGGCTCTGCCTATGACTAGAAAAGGCCCCCAGTGAAAAAGGTGTCCAATACAGTGCCTGCCGTTTTTTTAATAAAATTCCCAAGATTAAAATAACTCTCCAAAGTTATAAACCATTAAATATGCTTATAAAGTAATCGTTTTGGCCCAGAAAAATGTCTACCAGTCTTTAAAGCCCTTGTGAAGCCCTTTTATTCTTATATTGAAAATTAAGAAAATGGCTTACCGGATCCCATAGGGAAAATGACAGCTTCCAGCATTACCAAGTCTTGTTAGAAATGTGTCATACCTCAAGCAGCCAAAGTCTGCTCACTGTTTCCCCCAACTGAAGTTAATTCCTCTCAACAGTCCTGTGTGGAAACAGCCATCGATTTTAGTAACGGTTGCTAAAATCATTTTCCTCTTACAAACAGAAATCTTCATCTCTTTTCTGTTTCAGAGTAAATAGTACATACCAGCACTATTTCAAAATAACAAACTCTTGATAGAAGAATAAAAACTACATTTAAACACCAAAAAACTCTGAGCCATCTCCGTGGAGATGTTGCCTGTGCAACGGCAAAGAGAATGACAGGGGAAGACGGAGCCTAGGAGGGATCATGTGACCAGCTTTGCTGGGCTCTTTGCCATTTCCTGTTGGGGAAGAGAATATCCCACAAGTAAGGATGACGCCGTGGACCGGACACACCTATGTTGGAGAAATAAACCCTAAGCTAGCTACAATATAACTAATAGTTACATTGTAGCTAGTTTAGGGTTTATTTTTATTTTACAGGCAAGTTTGTATTTATTTTAACTAGTTACAATAGTTACTAAATAGTTATTAACTATTTAATAACTGCCTAGCTAAAATAAAGACAAAAGTACCTGTAAAATAAAACCTAACCTAAGTTACAATTACACTTAACACTACACTATAATTAAATAAATTAACTAAATTAAATAAAATAAATGTACAAAAAAACAACCCACTAAATTACAGAAAATAAAAAAAATTACAAAATGTTTAAACTAATTACACCTAATCTAATCCCCCTGACAAAATAAAAAAGCCCCCCATAATAAAAAAAAGCCCTACCCTACACTAAATTACAAAAAGCCCTTAAAAGGGCCTTTTGCGGGGCATTGCCCCAAAGTAATCAGCTCTTTTACCTGTAAAAACAAAATACAAATCCCCCCCCCAACATTAAAACCCACCAACCACACAACCAACCCTACTCTAAAACCCACCCAATCCCCCCTTAAAAAACCTAACACTAACCTCCTGAAGATCACCCTACCGGGAGACGTCTTCATCCAACCGGGCAGAAGTGGTCCTCCAGACGGGCAGAAGTCTTCATCCAAGCCGGGCAGAAGTGGTCCTCCAGACGGGCAGAAGTCTTCATCCAGATGGCATCTTCTATCTTCATCCATCCAACGCGGAGCGGGTCCATCCTTCAGACATCCGACGCGGAGCATCCTCTTCATCCGGAGTCTTCTTACTAATTGACGGTACCTTTAAGTGACGTCATCCAAGATGGCGTCCCTTCAATTCCGATTGGCTGATAGAATTCTATCAGCCAATCGGAATTAAGGTAAAAAAAATCCTATTGGCTGATGCAATCAGCCAACAGGATTGAGCTGGCATTCTATTGGCTGTTCCAATCAGCCAATAGAATGCAAGCTCAATCCTATTTGCTGATTGCATCAGCCAATAGGATTTTTTCTACCTTAATTCCGATTGGCTGATAGAATTCTATCAGCCAATCGGAATTGAAGGGACGCTATCTTGGATGACGTCATTTAAAGGTACCGTCATTTAATAAGAAGACTCCGGATGAAGAGGATGCTCCACGTCGGATGACTTGAAGATGGATCCGCTCCGCGCCGGATAGATGAAGATAGAAGATGCCGTCTGGATGAAGACTTCTGTCCGTCTGGAGGACCACTTCTGCCCCGCTTGGATGAAGACTTCTGCCCGTCTGGAGGACCACTTATGCCCGGTTGGATGAAGACGTCTCCCGGTAGGGTGATCTTCAGGGGGTTAGTGTTAGGTTTTTTTAAGGGGGGATTGGGTGGGTTTTAGTATGGTTGGTTGTGTGGGTGGTGGGTTTTAATGTTGGGGGGTGATTTGTAATTTTTTTTACAGGTAATTAGTAATTAGTTTAAAAATCTTGTAATTCTTTTATTATTTTCTGTAATTTAGTGGGTTGTTTTTTTGTAATTTAGATAATTTTATTTAATTTAGGGAATTAATATAATTATAGTGGTCGTGTTAGGTGTAATTGTAACTTAGGTTTGGTTTTATTTTACAGGTACTTTTGTATTTATTTTAGCTAGGTAGTTATTAAATAGTTAATAACTATTTAATAATTATTTTACCTAGTTAAAATAAATACAAACTTGCCTGTAAAATAAAAATAAACCCTAAGCTGGCTACTATGTAACTATTAGTTATATTGTAGTTAGCTTAGGGTTTATTTTACTGGTAAGTATTTAGTTTTAAATAGGAATAATTTAGTTAATGATAGTTATTTTATTTAGATTTATTTAAATTATATTTAAGTTAGGGTAGGTAGGTAGCGGCGATGTTAGGGACGGCAGATTAGAGGCTAATAAAATGTAACTAGTGTTTGCGAGGCGGGAGTGCGGCGGTTTAGGGGTTAATATATATAATATATAAATATATAATATAATATATTTATTATAGTGGCGGCGATATCCAGTTTGGCAGATTAGGGGTTAAAACATTTTTTTTTTAAGTGTTCGCGATGTGGGGGGGCCTCGGTTTAGGGGTTAATAGGTAGTTTATGGGTGTTAGTGTACTTTTTAGCACTTTAGTTAAGAGTTTTGTGCTACGGCGTTGTAGTGTAAAACTCTTAACTACTGACTTTTAAATGTGGTACCAGTCTTGACAGGAGAGGGTCTACCGCAGACTCGTAATACCGGCGCTATGCAAGTCCCATTGAAAAAATAGGATACACAATTGACACATTTGCAGTATTTCCGAGTCTGGCCAAAAAAGTGAGCGGTACACCTGTACCTGCAAGACTCGTAATACCAGCCCAGCCAATGCTGCTTTTTAAGCCTAACGCAAGACTCGTAATCTAGCCGTTAGATTTCTGGTACATGGATATATTATAGGAGGTACCACAACATTTAAGGTTATTATTAAGTCATCTGATACTATAAATAAAGATTTTGAAACCCAGAATGTAATATCTGATGTGCTTTGAAATCATCTTATTTACAATAAAAATGTTGAGAGAATGGGGCACTATATAACTGTATATTATATGTCAACATTCTTAGATATAATTCAGGGGGATATTCCTAGAGCTGCCACCTCAGCTATGTTTTTCTTGACATTTATGAATTACACATGCTACAAGGTGTGCAGGGAGGAACATGGATAGTGCTGTCCAGGGTCACTATTTTTGTGCTGTCCTACAGCACAATGTATGGTCCCCTCTTCACACCCTGCAGCATGTGTAACTCATAAGTTTCCAGGAAAACATGGCTGAGGTGGCAACCTTAGATATTCCACAGGTTACACAATGAAGATATGGAATTTTAGTAAGAAGACCTGCAGTTTTGCTTACCAAATAATTGGTAAATGAGCCACATACTTGTTAAAATGAGATAAATTACCAAAACCTGTCAAAATACAATATTTACGTCAAGACTTTCAATTTTTTGTTATATTTAATTAATACCCTATTATCTTGTGGGTTAATTTGATTGTTTCTATCTCTGCAACATGCTACACACTGGTTGTTTAGATCAGAACAGTAGTTAATTTGTATTTGGTTCTAACTGCCTACAGGCAATTTGATAGGTTAAACATTCTCAAGAGGTATTTGAAGCATGTATGCCTGGTAGCAAAACAATGTAAATGTTAATGACAAAAAAGTAGTATAGTATCCTTAAAAAAACATTTTAAGCAGTTAATTTGCAATTCTTAATTGGTAACATAAAATCTCAATGCATAAAAACATTAATGACCCTTTGATGTAGCAACTTTGAAATCAGGAATTTATCACAGAGATAAAGAGACAAGTGAATCAATTGAAAAGTTGTTTGAAATTGTATGTTCTATCCGAACCATGAAAGAAAATTTTGGGGTTTCCTGATCCTTTAAGACCTTGTTAAAGGGACCATCTAGTATAAATATAAAAAGCTCTATTTTGTTAGAGAAAATTAGTTTTAAATAAATTCATTTTTTACAGTATTTTTATGCTTTAAAAAGGGGTTAAATACATAGTTGAAGTTGTGACACCAAAATGAGAATACAGCTGGTGAGCCAATCAGGGGCAGGCATACATGTGTACACTCCAATCACTGGTTACATACTCTGAATGTGGGTTGATAAAGGTGTGCAACTTAAACCATGTTTTTTATCCTCTTGAAGTTAAATATATTAAAACAAGGGCACATATTTAAAAATAAAAAATAAATAAGTACTTTATTTTATTTTTTACAATAGAATGTCTCTGAGTATAAGAACAGATGTAAAACAATGAACCAAAAATCCACAGTTCTAACAAAACTTTAAATCATTATTTTGTAGAATGGAATAAACTGTTAGGACAGAACTGTGATCAATGTATATGGTCAAATGAGCCCCCCCTATTTGCCCATTCATTTCCCCACCTGCACTGCAAGAGCTCATTTGTCACTGAGCAGTCACTTTGGTGAAATGCGTCTGGCTTGTACTTTACTGTATACATCTTGTCATTTTATATAATATGCTATTAATATACTTTCAGTAAAGAAGAGTTATTTATTTTTTAAGGTGAAGATCTCTGTCTAGATCTGCAAGAGCTATTAATATCTGAGGATGGACTTTGATGACGCTGCAGCAGAGTTCATTCCCTACTCAGGATTTTCTTCATATGTTAAACATTATACTGATGATCTCTATGGACACCTTAAAGGGACATAATATTGTAAATAATAACACAATCTTGCACTTGTTTTCGGCAGATAAGGATTTCTGAAAGTCGGTCAGACTTGTTTTTTTCACAATCACAAAATGCCTCTGCCAATAATACACCTCAAGCACAAAATCCTTACCTCCCAAAAACAACACATAATCATTATTTACCTTGTTAATCTTGCTTTATCTTAACAAAAATAAAATGGACATGATTAAAGACAAACAAAATGGAGATATCTGGGGTTTATCGATTGCATTAAACAATGAAGGGTCTTTATGTTATGTTGACTAATACCTTTTAATAGTACTGTAGAGAGATACTAAAAGTAGATATGCTAAAAGATGTCCTGTGTGCAGCTAACACACATTCCCACTACACCTATATAATGCTGAGTTGTGCGACTACCAATGCTGAATTGGGGTTTCCACTCTGGACTAGAAGTTGCCTGCAGCTCCCAAGTGGTACTTTAAGTATGCATTTATCATCTAGTGAATTAGAGCATATCATTGTATTACTATAATGGCTCTTTAACAATGCTGATGATGGTTAAGTGTTGTTTTCAGGCGGTAAAGGTTTCAAGCTTCAGGGGCATTAATGTCAAAAACATTTTAGGATTGTGATCACTGGAAAAACACTCTGACAATCAGGGCCGCCATCAGGGGGTGAAAAGGGTGAATCCTGTCAGGGGCCCAGTGGGTCAGGGGGCCTAATGAGGCAAGCACAATTATTAAAAAAAAAAAGTACAGCAGAGTGCTATTGAGCACGGGAAATGTCATTACAAGGAGTAAAGCATTAGCATTTGAGAGGATTTCTGAGTGTACACTAAACCACTATGCACAGTGTGAGACAGACTTGGCATTTCAGTTTGTACAGTGTGTGCCAGAGTCAGGCGGCAGATCACTTTCATTTGCAGAGTAGGTAGGACTTACTTAGTAACTTTTTTTATTTATTTGTGCAATTTCAGATTATAACTTCAGTGGGGTAGTTGTATGGTGGGGCCAGGCGTCCATAAAAACAAAATTTTATACCAATATGCAGCAGTGTATTTATTATTATTTGACAATGTTGTAGATATGCTATATTTAAAACCATGCAGAAATGTTTCCTCCTCAATACACAAATGGCAGGTGCTTTTTGGCAGACATCATTTTTTATTTATATATATATATATATATATATATATATATATATTACATTCCAGTTTACTGCCCCTTTATGCAAGGACTTTGCAGATGCCAGGAGGCATTTTATCTAAGATTTGTACATCTGCATAAAATGTTATACTCTCAGGCTAAAATTGCTAAGTGTTTAAAATAAGACACTGTTCAGTTTACACTACAGCTGACTTGATTTTGAAATACATACAAACAAGCCTAAATCCTGCCTTTAACCAGACCGAATGGTATAAGACTGAATACCACAGCTTATGGTTCCACCAAGACCATATAGAGTACAGCATTTTCAAAATCCATAAGTACAGCTGACAGATGGGAACATTTGTACACCAGATTTGAAGTGGCACTCTTGGCTGGGGGAAATGGGAGGGGAACCAAACATATGTCAACCTTTCAAAAGTACTTTTTTTCATCTACCCATTCTGACAGATCATTAATGTACAATTTTGAATTCACAGAAGTATTTTTGTTTGCACATTTACAAATATGATTCTTTAAAAAGCAATCTCTTCATTTCTGCTATTTTTTACCATGTATGTCACACACTGTTGATTTAGGGGATGGCAATGTGCAGAAATTTTACCTCCTGTGAGTGTTTCTGTGGGTGCAACTAGCACCTTAAATGTAGGCCCTGGCACCCTGGTTTAGAGTCTCCAAGACACCCATGGGTGCCCCCAGCTGGCCACCACCAGCCACACCTAAAATGTGCCTTGGTACAGCTGGATCCTTTCTAGGCTCTGCAGCTGTGAATTACAAATCCAACTTTTATTATGTTATTACATAAGGTGTGTGTGTATGTAATAAATATAAATTATATATACACCTACATATATAGTTTTATTTAAGTTTTTGGCTCCTAATTTCATGATCTGGCTCCTAGATTTTGTCTAGTCTTGCATTAGAGCTTTTACTATGACACTATTATGCCCTTTAAGGCTATCTGTGAGGGCATCTGCTGTGGAGCCACAGGATCAGAGGTCTGTGGCTGGTTACCACTAGTTAATAAATCTGGCCCTTGAAACAGAGATCCTTATTTAAATCTGGACCAGTGGGGGTTAAGCACAAGTAAGAGCACAATAATAAAATATTCTAGTATTAAATTCTTCATGCAAGGTTGTCGATTACTGCTCAAGAGTTTTGTTTCTCAACTTTGTAGTAGCAAAATCCTTTAGACCAGTATTTCTTAACCTATGGCACAAAGAAGCCTATGCAGTGGCATGTGAGCCTAGGTTCAGAAACGTTAGAGAAGGCAGAACAGTTCTGTGGTTGTAGTCTCCCTGTTTGCTCTGCTGCAGTTTGTTTTCAGGTTTGTTTTTTCTGTGCAACATTCACTTATTAGGGTAGATTTACCAAGCAGGGGATGCTGCAATCTACCCCCGCATTTTCCGGCTCGCCTGAAACTTAAGTTAAAAAGCAACAGTCGTAAGAAATGCTAGTGCAATGTTAAATGCTGACAGCATATGCTGCAGCGATTCATGTCTGCCCGGCATTTAATAAATCGTCCCCTATGTCTGCTTATTACTTATGCTTCCTGGTCCAGTTAAGATTGTATAATTTGGTATCGGTGTGATTTTGCCCCGTTCTGGTGTTGTTATGGTTGCCTAGCAACTGTTTTGGCCCTTTTTGATTGTGTATTTGTGTGAATTTAAGTATGTATGTGTGCTTTTATGTGTGTATGTTTGTGAGTGAATGCATGTGTGTGCGTTCATATGTGAGTGTGTATGTATGTATGTGTGTGTGCATACGTATGTATGTATATGTGCATGTACATGTCTTTTTTCTCTCTTGCCGCTGTCTGCTTTTTGCTTGTAGCTTTATCAAACTTGAAAACAAAAGTTGCATTTGCATATATCACTGTGTTTAAATTTATTTATATCTTGTGTTTTTCTACACTTTGTTCCACTTGGTTCAGACAGTTGTGTGCAGTTACTTTTTTTTTTTTTTTTTAAAAACAACTTCTTTAGCATGTAGTGTTGGCACTTTGTGTTAAATAAAGGCACGCTTCCATTAAGCCGTAACTTGGTTTGCGCAAAGCGATAAATATGCTGTTGGAAGCAATTTTTTGTATTGACTGCTTCCACAATATCGGCGAAACTATAATATTCATGTCCCATAGAAAGTAGTAGAAGCTGTTAAGTGGTAATTTACACTAGGTTTCCAATGAAAGCGCAAACCGTTAATACACTGTTGGAGGCTGTTGATACATAGAAAAAAATTACACCCAGCTCAACTAGGTGTAAAAGAGGAAAAAACTAAATTTATGCTTACCTGATAAATGTATTTCTTTCCGGATATAGTGAGTCCACGGCAACATCATCAATTACTGTTGGGAATACCACTCCTAGCCAGCAGGAGGAGGCAAAGAGCACCACAGCAAAGCTTTTAAGCATCACTTCCCTTCCCACAAACCCCAGTCATTCGACCGAAGGTAAATGGAGAAAAAGAAGAACACAAGGTGCAGAGGTGCCTGAGGTTTCAGGAAAAAAAAAATCTTAAAATAAAGGGCAGGTCCGTGGACTCTATCCGGAAAGAATGAAATTTATCAGGTAAGCATACATTTTGTTTTCTTTCCTAAGATATGGTGAGTCCACGGCAACATCATCAATTACTGTTGGGAATCAATACCCAAGCTAGAGGACACAGATGATTAGGGAGGGACAAGACAGGTAACCTAAAAAGAAGGCACCATTGCTTGAAGATTCTTTCTCCCAAAAGAAGCCTCACGTGAGACAAAAATATAAAATTTGTAAAATTTAAAAAAAAGTATGCAAAGAGGACCAAGTTGTAGCCTTGCAAATCTGTTCCACAGAAGCTTCATTCTTGAAAGCTCAAGAAGCAAGGATAGCCCTAGTGGAAAGAGCAGTAATTCTCTCAGGAGGTTGCTGTCTAGCAGTCTCATAAACCAAACAAAATATAAGTAGCTGAAACTTTCTGACCTTTACGTTTCCCAGATAAACAAACAAACAGCAGACTGGCGACAATCCTTAGTCGCCTGTAGACAGAAATTAAGAGCACCAAGTTGTGCAACAAATGTTCCTTATGAGAAGAAGGATAAGGACATATAGAAGGAACAACAATTTCCTGATTAATATTGCTATCCAAAACCACTTAGGAAGAAAACCTAACTTAGTACGAATAACCGCCTTAACGGCATAAAAGATAAGATAAGGCGAATCACACTGCAAAACTGAGAGCTCCGAGACTCTCCGAGCAGAAGAGATAGCAATAAGAAACAAAACCTTCCAAGATAACAACTAAATATCTATGGAATGTAAAGGCTCAAACAGAGCCTACTCAAAACTTTTAGAACAAGGGTAAGGCTCCAAGGGGGAGCAACCAGCTTTAACACAGGCCTTATCCTGACCACGGCCTGACAAAAAAATTGCACATCTGGCACGTCCGCAGAAGCTTATGTAGCAAAATAGAAAATTCAAAAATCTGAGCCATCCAGGGTACTGACTGACAAACCCTTCTCCAGACCACCCTAGAGAAAGGATAAAAATTCTAGGAATCCTGACTCTACTCCAGGAGTAATCCTTAGATTCACACCAATAAACATATTTACACCATATCTTATGGCAAATCTTTCTAGAAACTGGCATGTGAGCCTGAGTCTTAAGGGCGTATTTATCAAGCTCCGTATGGAGCTTGATGCCCCGTGTTTCCGGCGAGCCTTCAGACTCGCCGGAAACAGAGGTTATGAAGCACCGGGCTAAAGACTGCTGCTTCATAACTTGTCCACCTGCTATGAGGCAGCGGACAGAAATCAACGCGATCTAATATGATTGGGTTTATTGACAGCCCCTGCTAGCGGTCAGTTGGCCGAGAATCTACAGGGGGCAGTATTGCACCAGCAGTTCACAAGAACATTTCCACTAGGTCTGCATACCAGATCCTGCGAGGCCATGCAGGGGTTACTTAAATCACCGCCCAGCAATGACTCGTTGAAAGAGAGCAAACAGAGGAAACAGGTATGCAAGACTGAAATCCAAGAAAAACGCCAGAACATCTATCAGGGCAGTCTGCCGATCACTTGACCATGAACCGTACCTTGAAACTTGGCGTTCTATCGAAACGCCCTCAGAAGCCAACAAGGAAACCCCCATGTGAGGATTTACCTAGAGAACACCTCCGGATGGAAAGCTCACTCCCCGGGATGAAATATCTGTATGTACAGAAGTCTGATTCCCAATTGTCCACCCCTGGAAAGTGGATGACAGACAGCAATAGTGAGCTTCGGACCCACTGAATAATCCAAGTCACCTCCTACATGGCTAAGGAACCCCTAATTCCTTCCTGGTGGTTGATATAAACCATTGAGGTGAAATTGTCAGACTGGAACCAAGCTAGGGACGACTGAGGCCACACTATCAGAGCATTGCAAATCGCTCTCAACTCCAAGATGTTATTAAAGAGGAGAGCAGACACTTCCGAGTCCATAATCCTTACACAAGACCCAGACAGCTTACCAGCCAAATAGGTTGGCATTCGATGTCACATACCCCAGGAATGTCTCCAGAAGCATGCGCCCTGAGATAGATACTCCCGGAAAATCACTACAGGAGAGAGTCTCTAGTTGACTGATCTAGATCTATCCTACGTGACAGATCCGCATGTTCTCCATTTCATGAAAAATAGCAAAGGGAAAGATGTCCATGGGAAACCTTCAGACCAATTAACTTTAAACACAGAGTCACTGAAAAGTGAAGGAAAATCAACTGTAGCTAGATCCAAACTCCCAACCTCCTGGTTGCAAGATGGCTAAGCTACCCACCGAGCCACTAAAGCTTACAGTTGATCGGACAGTAGATTCAGATAGAGGAAAAGGAATAAATCCTTGATTATCCGACCTCTGATAGACCTCTTCTCCTAGATAGAGAAGCTAATAATGTCCGAGTCTAACACACCTGGTCTTCCAAGGAGGTCTCCAATCCAGGTACTGACCAGGTCTGGTCCTTCATAACTTCCGAGATCATATGAAATTGGGTGCCTCCAGGATATGGTGGCGGTAGGCACAAATAAATCACCTTTGCAGATGAGACAAAGAAACTCCTTCCTGATTCATTTCCCATCCCTGGGAAAGAAGATTAGACAAGATTTCTAAAAGAGAATCTGCTCGAAGGAAGGATGACACCTGAACCCTATATTGTCCAAAAAAAAACACCCTTGCAATACTCCAAGACCTAAAAGTCTGTCTAGGATGACGGAACTCAGAAACTTGAGGAAATCCCGAATCAAGGGAGCAATAAACCTTTGGGTCCTATGTTCAACGAACAGGCCCCAATTGAAGATCAGAATTTGAGTTACATGAGGTAACCAGGGACTGGGACTGGAAATATCACTCCCGAGCAGAAGGTCCTGAACCCAGTTCAAGGAATGCCTCTCATCATACCTGGATTGCAGATACTTTAGAAAGAGAAACCTGCCCCTGGGAGGAAATCTTAAATTGGACCGCAAAAGGCATGGCTGACCCAGCAGAAAGAAGAAAAGGAAAACTTTCCTTTAGTCTTATTCTCTTGACGAGGGGTATAAAAACCTTTTTCCCCCAAAAGGTCAGAGGATAATTTTGCTTGACCAAGTCCAAACAAAGCCTCATCCTTTAATGGAGACGCCAGAAGCGATGGAAAGGAGGAAACATAAAATATAGAACCTGCAACTGGAGAACTATAAAGCCTAGGCTGTACCACTAAACTACAGGTAGGTTTCTCAGCTGAAGATTCCAGCCACAATGCCCGACGGCAAGTACAGCAAGTCTAATAAGACAGGACATTGCTCTAAAAGAACAATAAAACCTCCAGCTTCTTCCATGGATCCATAAAGGAGAAGCTACTCTCCATAGGGATCAAAGTTCTCTGAGCCATAGTAGAAAAGCTCCCTTCTATTTAGTGTACGTGCATCTTAATGGAGTCAGCAACAGGAAAAATCTTTAAAGGACTGGAGACAGGGAGAAAGGTATTCCTAGCTTCTCCTACACCTGTGAAAAATTCCAAATTTACAAAACTCCCAAGGGTTGACAATGACAGCGTATCAATGTCGTCCAAGTAGCTAAAACCTCCTATAACAGTACACGAGCTATGAAAGCATACATCTGAAGGAGATGACTTCAGCATCAGATGAAGGATTTATACTGTCCAAATCTGAGATTTCACCCTCAGAAACTACCAATGGCTCTGCCTGCGTAGCAGAAAAGGAGCAGAAACCTTACTATCTGACTTTAAATGTCCTCTTGCATTTTCCCTATAAGAAAGGAAAAAACAGACCAAGCCGCAGATACCGCAGAGGATACCTGAGCTGGCAATTCTGTATGCAAACACACTCCTCCTGGAGATGAGAGGAACCCCAGAGCACTGCATGTGATGCCATAGAGGCTTGAGACGTTTAAAGGGACATTATACACTCATTTTTTCTTTGCATAAATGTTTTGTAGATAATCTATTTATATAGCCCATAAAGTTTTTTTTTTAAATTAATGTATAGTTTTGCTTATTTTTAAATAACATTGCTGTGATTTTCAGACTCCTAACCAAGCCCCAAAGTTTTATGTGAATACGCTCGACTACCTACTCCAGCTTGCTCCTGTTTGTGTAAAGGGTCTTTTCATATGCAAAAGAAGGGGGAGGGGGGGGAGTGTCTTATTTGTCACTTGCAGTGGGCTTTCCAGCTACCTTTTCAACAGAGCCAAACTGACAGCTTCTAAGTAAGTTTTTAAACAGTTTTATACTGGATTTTTATATCAGTATCTGTGCATATTATTCTTTATAGTAGTGTCTATTACATGCAGTTATATGAAAATGAGTGTATACTGTCCCTTTAAGGAGAAAACTGTGGCATAGCCAGAACAGCAACATCCTTGGAGACATGAGGCTCAGAATGTAACAAGCTATGATACCATCAAAAGCTCTGACAAATGTGCGCATAAACAAATAAACTGTCTAAAATTTATGCTGAGGAACAAGATGCTCAAAATAAAACATTCTTATTTTTGAAAAGCATCAACTTTAATATCTGTAGAGACAGACCCTTGTTCCAAGACAATCGAATGTTTCCACTTACCAAGTGAACATAAATAGGCAATGCAAACATTGTAAGAAATCATAATAAACGATTCTGTAGAAAAACGTTTATACTAAAAAACAAGCAATGTTCCTTAACGTGATAAAAAAGAACAGAGCTGGGGGAACTTCCGGGCGGCGGCCATGATAGGTCGCAAGACTGTTTGCTGCTTAAACTCTGAACACTAATCTGCACATAATCCACCTTTACAAACTCAATCGAGCATAGTCTAATATGTCATTCTTTGCCGTGGAAAAAGCTCCTTTCAACAACATCACTATTGTTGGATTTGATGCATTATTCAGCCTACCGGAATGACACAAAGGTTGTGGCCTACTACATAACCCCCCGGCAGGCCACATGTGTGACTCTGTCTTGATAGAGCAGTGATAGAGCAGTAATATCCTGCAAGATACTGCAAAACCTTCCCTATATCAATAATCGGGGTAAGAAAGAAGTTCTTTTATCTTTATTGCAGCTACATAAGAGAGATTGTGGAAGTCTATGATGGAGACTGCTAAAGACATACTAACGGAACTAAGCTATTTGCTAGATGATCACTATCAGACCGCCTTTGAACAGTCACTACAAATGGCGTTTAAAAATACCAGAGACTCTGCTCCAACAAACCCATTCAGCCGGAACTTACACAAATGCAAAACGTGCAAGGGAGCGATCTGAAATCTGGACATTCAGTTCGCAGCAGAGATTGTCTTTCATTGGAGCCGGATAATATGGAAAGCGAAATTGATGCAAACATGGTGGAATCTGAGGCCACACTGGAGCCTCGCAACTGCCGTACAACAAGCTGGCCAGCTTCTGTTCTCAATCAGGGGGTTGTGAAGTCTACGGCATCTCAAAATGAAGCTTGCAGTCCATCCCATACAATAGGTGACAAGCAACTACTACCTTTAAACTTACTACGTTTTGGAGCCGTTCTATCCAAACAGCGCACCGCAACCATGCTACCATGCACTTTACTACCAGCTGCTACCTCTCTACGCATAGAGCCAGAGACAGTGACTTCTGAAGGAGAAGGTATATGGAGCGATCCCCTTTTGCTTAATCAACAGCCCTATTGTCTGTTAAAAACCTCTACATCTCATTCCAGAGACGTTTTAGCACTACTTGTTACTTACGGACATGGCTGGAAGATCACCTTCTGTGATCGTAATGGCGTGGGTTGAACATTCTAATAAGGTCACTAAGCCCACTTGATATGTCATACTACACTCACTACTTTCCTAAGCAGTAGTTCATATTGGTTCAAAGTGTGCTTGTATTTGTAGACTGCATCTTATAGTTATAATTTTTCATGTTATAAATTGCCCCTGTTGGTTCTGTTTACCATTATTTAACTGCATAGTCCATCAAGACAAATGTTTGGTTAATTGCCTTTATTTCACTGCTTGTTTTGCCAGTTAATAGGTTTGCATTTATGATTATACTTGGCATTTAATGTGACTCTTTCCTAAATTGAGCTTTACAAGGAAGGGATCCAACCGAAAGTTTAACTAATACCTTTTCGCATTCGTAAGTATACGATGTTAACCATATACTAAGCAACAGCTATCTGTCAAATGGACTCTTATCCCTAAGTATTCTATGTTAGCTACCTAACTGATTTGACCGTTAGAGGTTTATGAGCAGATGTGCTGGGCTGTTACATATCTCACTTCAAATGAATTCTCTGTGGAGGCTAGCTGGGTGTGTTAACATCAAAGGTACTGTATGTTTATTAGCAGGTTTTTTACCTAGCTCCCATAGGTAAACATATATCTTTTTAATTGCTTTTTTCTATTTCTCTGTCCTGCTGTCTGCAGCTGATGCAGCGGGTCAGACACGCTTTCCCTCTAGATACATGTTGCCCCTAGCTCCCACCCTGTGGGCAAGGACAGTATTATATTCATAGAAATTATACTATACCAGCACCTCTGTTCTAGCTTTAATGAGGAGAGACCGGTGACAAGAAAATGGCTATTCCTCCCCTATCTATGTACTTACCTACCTCACCTACCTACATACCTACTTGTTATTAGGCCTCTGGAGCATGGTTTAAATTTAACCTTAAGGTAACTGCAGAGCTCATAATGCTCCTAAATATACTACACCTGCATGTCCAAGTCTTACTTTTCTTATTGGATTACTTAAGCATAAATGTCATAACATAAGAAAGGCAATCTGCTGATCCCTCCTGAGCTCAAGTTCCTATGCTCCTTATATGTGAGGATCTCCACACTCAACTACTACAAACACGAGCAGATATATATATATATATTGTTGGTGGCTTTATGCCTCATATTGTTGCCACATGGGCAGTGATATAGAATAATTCATTTCTTCTATATTCTTTTTTACCTTCGGTTCATTATACTATATGTTATACCTGCATGATTTACATTATATAATACTATAGCATTGAAAAGTAAAAAAGAGGTTCTTCACTTGGGGTCCAAGAGTGGCCCCCTCACATTCATGTTTAGTTTACCTAATACATATTATGTTTACTACTTCACTGAAACTTTATGTGGTCCAAGAGTGGCTGCTTAAATCATACAAGTGGGTATATAGTTTGAGCGGCAAATATTGCTCGTATTGAAAGTGTAACTTGTCATTTAACTATACAGTGCATTTATCTGTTTTTTTTTTTGTTTTGGTAGCCTACTCTGTAATCATTTTTCTTATTTATATTGTGTATTGACAACTACTATTTATTTGCCTTGAAAAGAACCTCAATAAAAATAAAATTAAAAAAAAGAAATGATAAAATAAAGTATAATCATGATACCTACTAATCCTAATGGGAAATTATATACCATTTATAGTGAATTTGCGTAACTCCCATAAGAAACAATTTTGCAAAAATGTAGTAGAAATGGTTAAAGAATAAAGAAATTTAAAGATAAAAAAAGAACAGAGCTGATCCCTGAAATTAAATACCGATAGTGACCAGAACACTTTACCATTCCCAGAACGGGCGGGTTGCAGAATAACTAAAATTAAACAGGAAACTGAAAAGGCGCACTTTAAACCATAAAAGTTCTAGGGAACCTTTTTGAAAAGAAACACGGTCTTAATACTGAGATGAGCTTTTAGCTCAGAATGAAAACAGCGCTTAACATAATTCAGGAAACTGCCTACACTAGTGGCGGTTTAACTTGCCATTAAGATCAACAACATGGTGCAGCTCCGCGAAAGTGGCGTCCTAACACAGAAAGAAGGAGGCAGGAACAAAAATCAGCAAGGAAATGAAGCGCACATATACAAAACTAATAACACCAGGACAATGACTAAAAATGGAGTCTCTTGCAGAGACTAGAATCTGATTCAGAAAGTAAGCAGTGCAACATCTAAAAAAGACAGCCCATAGGAATGGCGTCTCTAGTAGAAAGAGCGCGCCCATTCCGTGCAGTCCCAATAAACAACTGGCTTAATACAATAATGCTCTGCCTGAGCCCTGTAAAGTGACCTAGGGTAAAATTAACACCAGATGTACTAAAAATTTCTAAGTCAGAAAAAATAATTTTACTGAGCCACCATACAGGAATAACCCCTTTGCCTGTGAAAGAGGTTACACCCTAAGTCTCCTTAGTCACATATCTTGGCCTCCATTACATATGCAGCGTCACCCGCAAAATCCTCAGCCGCCAGATTTTACGCGATTTTGGTATTACATATACGGCGTAGCATACAATTTACGCGCATATATTTCACCCTTCGGATGTATTTTTTTTACCCATAGACTAACATAGAACAGCCGCACAATTTGGTATCCAATATACAGGGTAAGGACTTATGCGCTCAGAATTCAGAGAATCTACTCCATTCTTATCTCGCCACAAATTGCAGGCGCAGTAACCCTTGCACTGACTAAAAAACCAATGTAACTCCCTGAAGGCCTAACAAATGCATGCGCAATAAAAAACATATCAGCCGCAAATCTCAAACAGTTAAAGGGACACTGTACCCAAATTTTTTCTTTTGTGAATCAGATAGAGCATGACATTTTAAGCAACTTTCTAATTTACTCCTATTATCAAATTTTCTTCATTCTCTTGGTAACTTTATTTGAACTGCAAGAATGTAAGTTTAGATGCCGGCCCATTTTTGGTGAACAACCTGGGTTGTCCTTGCTGATTGGTGGATAAATTCATCCACCAATAAAAAAGTGCTGTCCAGAGTACTGAAACAAACAAAAAACTTAGATGCCTTCTTTTTCAAATAAAGATAGCAAGAGAACAAAGAAAAATTGCTAATAGGAGTAAATTAGAAAGTTTCTTAAAATTGCATGCTCTATCTGAATCACAAAAGAAAAAATTTGGGTTCAGTGTCCCTTTAAACCTCCTCTAAGCATTTATTATTCTCCTTCCCAACAGGAAGTTGCAAGAGGATCACCAACAGCAGAGCTGCTATATAGCTCCTCCCCTAACTGCCATATCCAGTCATTCTCTTGCAACTCTCAACATAGCTGGAGGTAGTAAGAGGAAAGTGGTGTAATATAGTTAGTTTTTTCTTCAATCAAAAGTTTATTGTTTTTAAATGGTACCGGAGTTGTACTATTTTATCTCAGGCAGCATTTAGAAGAATAATCTGCCTGCGCTTTTCTATGATCTTAGCAGAAGTAACTAAGATCCACTGCTGTTCTCACATATGTCTGAGGAGTGAGGTAACTTCAGAGGGAGAATTGCGTGCAGGGTATCCTGCAATAAGGTATGTGCAGTTTAAGTTTTTCTAGGGATGGAATTTGCTAGAAAATGCTGCTGACACCGGATTAATGTAAGTTAAGCCTAAATACAGTGATTTAATAGCGACTAGTATCAGGCTTGCTATCAGAGGTATATACTCTGATTAATGTGCAATATAAAACGTTTGCTGGCATCTTTAATCGTTTTTATATATGCTTTGGTGATAAAACTTATTGGGGCCTAGTTTTTTCCACATGGCTGGCTCGATTTTTGCCTAGAAACAGTTTCCTGAGGCTTTCCACTGTTGTAATATGAGTGGGAGGGGCCTATTTTAGCTTTTTTTTGCGCAGTTAAAATTACAGACAGAGACATTCAGCTTCCCTCAGCAGTCCCCTGCATGCTATAGGACATCTCTGAAGGGCTCAAAAGGCTTCAAAAGTCGTATATTGAGGAAGGTAAAGCCACAGTGGAGCTGTGGCAGTTGTTGTGACTGTTTAAAAAGTTTTTTTCAATTTGTTAATCCGTTTTTTGTATTAAGGGGTTAATCATCCATTTGCAAGTGGGTGCAATGCTCTGCTAACTTGTTACATACACTGTAAAAATTTTGTTAGTTTAACTGCCTTTTTTCACTGTTATTTCAAATTTTAGCAAAATTTGTTTCTATTATAATTTCTATGTTGATCAGAACAGGATACTTCCGGTAGGAGGGGCCAAGCAAGCAAACGCGTGTGAAGTACGCTGCCTGCTTCCAGAGGCCTAAGAAAGGAGCCGCGGCATCGAGTGCCTATAGGCGGGCCGAAATTACCCAGCCCAGGACCCGTAGCTGCCGTTAAGGAGGCCGACAGCCCTGCAGAGCCTGCTGACATCGGCCTATAAGGCCCATCTACAGTGACTGTCTCGAGAGCCTCCAGAGACACACGCTGCCCGCCAGGACCCAAGGAGCAGTTGGTGAGCGGACGTAGCAGTGGGAAAGGTGTCACAGACATCAACTTCTTGCCCCAGGAGGAAAGGAGACAAGTGTTTCTTGTCTGCCAGCTCAGGACACAGTTTAAAGGGATCCTGAGCACAACATCACCTCGACCTGCCAGTAAGTCTACATACCTGGAGGACTTGCAGAAGAGAAAGTCCTGCTGTACGGTGGAACCACAGACTTTAGAAACAACTCTACAGAACAAGATAAGTTTGGATTTCTTTTTATTCAATAACTTTGCTGAAACAGTGACTGCATACAAATGGTAGAGGGGGGGTGTCAGGTGTAGAGCCATATTGTGAACATATTAGAGCTCCTGCGAGAGTAGGGCCTGACATAGGTTACTTATCCCCCCCCCCACCCCTCTCAGTGCAGCGCAAACCCCAGAAGAGTTAAGGTCTTGACTGAAGTTACCAGTTCATGAGCATTTAATGTCTCCCCTGTAAGAAAGCAGGGTAAAGAGAGCACTTACAAAGGAAAGTAAAGCAAGCAATTGGTCTAAAAGGGGAAAGAGAGAGGAAAAAGAAAAGGAGATTTGTTAAAGCATAGACTATTAGCTGGGCTTGCTGCTGGAAATAAAGGAAAGAGAGAGAAAGAAGAGGAGTGAGAGAGGGGGAGGAGAAAGAAGGAAAAAAAAAGAGAAGAAGGAAAAAGAAAGCCCAGAGAGCTGTTTTCTTTCTTTTTTCCATCGCTTGCTTACTAAAAAAAGAAGTGGGAATCATAAACATTTTCAAGCAACTTCTGCTATAATAACACCAGTAGTGGAACAATTAGTTTTCTTGTACAAATATACTGGTCAAAGGAACTATCACCGAACATGGCCCTGGGGGTAACCCTGGGTTAAAAGAGTTATATCATTCATGATTTTTGATGGGGTTTTTTCCTGATAATTTTGGTATAGGGTTAAAAACCATGATAAAAAATGTAAATGATTGTAATATCAAGTGATACTATACATGTTTTATATTCAGAAATTTAGGATATTTCGGTATGCTGTACTTTGCAAAATAATATAGGGTTTAAAGCCAAGGTGAAAAACAGAATTTATGCTTACCTGATAAATTACTTTCTCCAACGGTGTGTCCGGTCCACGGCGTCATCCATAACTTGTGGGAATATTCTCTTCCCCAACAGGAAATGGCAAAGAGCACAGCAAAAGCTGTCCATATAGTCCCTCCTAGGCTCCGCCCACCCCAGTCATTCGACCGACGGACAGGAGAAAAAACAGGAGAAACCATAAGGTGCCGTGGTGACTGTAGTTAAAGAAATAAATTCATCAAACCTGATTAAAAAACCAGGGCGGGCCGTGGACCGGACACACCGTTGGAGAAAGTAATTTATCAGGTAAGCATAAATTCTGTTTTCTCCAACATTGGTGTGTCCGGTCCACGGCGTCATCCATAACTTGTGGGAACCAATACCAAAGCTTTAGGACACGGATGAAGGGAGGGAGCCAATCAGGTTACCTAAACAGAAGGCACCACGGCTTGCAAAACCTTTCTCCCAAAAATAGCCTCCGAAGAAGCAAAAGTATCAAATTTGTAGAATTTGGCAAAAGTGTGCAGGGAAGACCAAGTCGCTGCCTTACATATCTGATCAACAGAAGCCTCGTTCTTGAAGGCCCATGTGGAAGCCACAACCCTAGTAGAGTGAGCTGTGATGCGTTCAGGAGGCTGCCGTCCGGCAGTCTCGTAAGCCAATCGGATGATGCTTTTTAGCCAAAAGGAAAGAGAGGTAGCAGTAGCTTTTTTGACCTCTCCTCTTGCCAGAATAAACGACAGAGAAGTCGTTTGTCTGAAATCCTTTGTTGCTTCTAAATAGAACTTTAAAGCACGAACTACATCTAAATTGTGTAACAAACGTTCCTTTTTTGAAACTGGATTCAGACACAAAGAAGGCACAAATATTTCCTGGTTAATATTCTTGTTGGAAACAACCTTTGGAAGGAAACCAGGTTTAGTACGCAAAACAACCTTATCTGAATGGAACACCAGATAGGGCGGATTACAGTGCAAAGCAGATAACTCAGAAACTCTTCTAGCAGAAGAAATAGCAACCAAAAACAGAACTTTCCAATATAACATCTTGATATCTATGGAATGTAGAGGTTCAAACGGAACCCCTTGAAGAACTGAAAGAACTAAATTCAGACTCCAGGGAGGAGTCAAAGGTCTGTAAACAGGCTTGATCCTGACCAAAGCCTGAACAAAAGCTTGAACATCAGGCACAGCTGCCAGTCGTTTGTGTAACAAGACAGATAAAGCAGAAATCTGTCCCTTTAGAGAACTCGCTGATAATCCCTTATCCAAACCTTCTTGGAGAAAGGAAAGGATCCTAGGAATTTTGATCTTACTCCATGAGAATCCCTTGGATTCACACCAACAGATATATCTTTTCCATATTTTATGGTAAATGTTTCTAGTTACAGGTTTTCTGGCTTGTACTAGAGTATCTATTACAGAATCCGGAAACCCACGCTTAGATAAAATCAAGCGTTCAATTTCCAAGCCGTTAGCTGGAGGGAAACTAGATTTGGATGTTCGAATGGACCTTGTACTAGAAGATCCTGTCTCAAAGGTAGCTTCCATGGTGGAGCCGATGACATATTCACCAGGTCTGCATACCAAGTCCTGCGTGGCCACGCAGGAGCTATCAAGATCAACAAGGCCCTCTCCTGCTTGATCCTGGCTACCAGCCTGGGAATGAGAGGAAACGGTGGAAACACATAAGCTAGGTTGAAGGTCCAAGCCGCTACTAATGCATCCACTAGAGTCGCCTTGGGATCCCTGGATCTGGACCGGTAGCAAGGAACCTTGAAGTTCTGACGAGACGCCATCAGATCCATGTCTGGAATGCCCCATAATTGAGTCAACTGGGCAAATATCTCCGGGTGGAGTTCCCACTCCCCTGGATGGAATGTCTGACGACTCAGATAATCCGCCTCCCAGTTTTCCTCTCCTGGGATGTGGATCGCAGATAGGTGGCAGGAGTGATCCTCCGCCCATTTTATGATTTTGGTCACTTCTCTCATCGCCAGGGAACTCCTTGTTCCCCCCTGATGGTTGATGTAAGCAACAGTCGTCATGTTGTCTGATTGGAATCTTATGAATCTGGCCTTTGCAAGCTGAGGCCAAGCTCTGAGAGCATTGAAGATCGCTCTTAGTTCCAGAATGTTTATCGGGAGAAGAGACTCTTCCCGAGACCATAGTCCCTGAGCTTTCAGGGATTCCCAGACCGCGCCCCAGCCCACTAGACTGGCGTCGGTCGTGACGATGACCCACTCTGGTCTGCGGAAGCTCATTCCCTGGGACAGGTGATCCTGGGTTAGCCACCAACGGAGTGAGTCTCTGGTCTTCTGATCTACTTGAATCACTGGAGACAAGTCTGTATAGTCCCCATTCCACTGTTTCAGCATGCACAGTTGTAATGGTCTTAGATGAATTCGCGCAAAAGGAACTATGTCCATTGCTGCAACCATCAACCCTACTACTTCCATGCACTGAGCTATGGAAGGTCGTGGAACAGAGTGAAGAACTTGACAAGCGTTTAGAAGTTTTGACTTTCTGACATCTGTCAGGAAAATCTTCATTTCTAAAGAATCTATTATTGTCCCCAAGAAAGGAACTCTTGTCGACGGAGACAGGGAACTTTTTTCTATGTTCACTTTCCATCCGTGAGATCTGAGAAAGGCCAAAACGATGTCTGTGTGAGCCTTTGCCTTTGAAAGAGACAACGCTTGTATCAGAATGTCATCCAAGTAAGGTGCCACTGCAATGCCCCTTGGACTTAGAACCGCTAGAAGGGACCCGAGTACCTTTGTGAAAATCCTTGGAGCAGTGGCTAGCCCGAATGGGAGAGCCACAAACTGGTAATGTTTGTCCAGAAAGGCGAACCTTAGGAACTGATGATGATCTTTGTGGATAGGAATATGTAGATATGAATCCTTTACATCCACGGTAGTCATAAATTGACCCTCCTGGATTGTAGGTAAAATCGTTCGAATAGTTTACATTTTGAACGATGGCACTCTGAGAAATTTGTTTAGGATCTTTAAATCCAGAATTGGTCTGAAAGTTCCCTCTTTTTTGGGAACTACAAACAGATTTGAGTAAAAACCCATTCCTTGTTCCACAGTTGGAACTGGGTGTATCACTCCCATTTTTAACAGGTCTTCTACACAATGTAAGAATGCCTGTCTCTTTATTTGGTTTGAAGATAAGTGAGACATGTGGAACCTTCCCCTTGGGGGTAGTTCCTTGAATTCCAGAAGATAACCCTGAGAAACTATTTCTAGTGCCCAGGGATCCTGAACATCTCTTGCCCAAGCCTGAGCAAAGAGAGAGAGTCTGCCCCCTACTAGATCCGGTCCCAGATCGGGGGCTACTCCTTCATGCTGTTTAGGTAGCAGCAGCAGGCTTCTTGGCCTGCTTACCCTTGTTCCAGCCTTGCATCGGTTTCCAAGCTGGTTTGGTTTGTGAAGCATTACCCTCTTGTCTAGAGGCTGCAGAGTTGGAGGCCGGTCCGTTCCTGAAATTGCAAAAGGAACGAAAATTAGACTTATTCTTGGCCTTGAAAGGCCTATCTTGTGGGAGGGCGTGGCCCTTACCCCCAGTGATGTCTGAGATAATCTCTTTCAATTCTGGCCCAAAAAGGGTTTTACCCTTGAAAGGGATATTAAGCAATTTTGTCTTGGAAGATACATCCGCTGACCAAGACTTTAGCCAGAGCGCTCTGCGCGCCACAACCCTGAATTTTTCGCCGCTAATCGAGCTAACTGCAAAGCGGCATCTAAAATAAAGGAATTAGCTAACTTAAGTGCGTGAATTCTGTCCATAACCTCCTCATACGGAGTCTCTCTACTGAGCAACTTTTCTAGTTCCTCGAACCAGAACCACGCTGCTGTAGTGACAGGAATAATGCACGAAATAGGTTGCAGGAGGTAACCTTGCTGTACAAAAATCTTTTTAAGCAAACCCTCCAATTTTTTATCCATAGGATCTTTGAAAGCACAATTATCCTCGATAGGAATAGTAGTGCGCTTGGCTAGTGTAGAAACTGCCCCCTCGACCTTAGGGACTGTCTGCCATAAGTCCTTTCTGGGGTCGACCATAGGAAATAATTTCTTAAATATAGGAGGGGGGACAAAAGGTATGCCGGGCTTCTCCCACTCCTTATTCACTATGTCCGCCACCCGCTTGGGTATAGGAAAAGCGTCGGGGTGCACCGGAACCTCTAGGAACTTGTCCATCTTGCACAATTTTTCAGGAATGACCAGGTTTTCACAATCATCCAGAGTAGATAGCACCTCCTTAAGCAGTGCGCGGAGATGCTCTAATTTAAATTTAAATGTCACAACATCAGGTTCTGCCTGTTGAGAAATTCTACCTGAATCAGAAATTTCCCCATCTGACAAAACCTCCCTCATGGCCACTTCAGATTGGTGTGAGGGTATGACAGAGCAATTATCATCAGCGCCCTCCTGCTCTACAGTGTTTAAAACAGAGCAATCGCGCTTTCTCTGAAATGCAGGCATTTTGGATAAAATATTTGCTATGGAGTTATCCATTACTGCCGTCAATTGTTGCATAGTAACAAGCATTGGCGCGCTAGAAGTACTAGGGGTCTCCTGCGTGGGCAAAAATGGTGTAGACGCAGAAGGAGATGATGTAGAACTATGTCTACTCCCTTCATCTGATGAATCATCTTGGGCAACTTTACTATCTGTGGCAGTACTGTCCTTACTTTGTTTGGACGCTATGGCACAATTATCACACAATTTTGAAGGGGGAGACACATTGGCTTCCATACAAACAGAACATAGTTTATCTGAAGGCACAGACATGTTAAACAGGCTTAAACTTGTCAATAAAGTACAAAAACCATTTTAAAACAAAACCGTTACTGTCTCTTTAAATTATAAACAGGGCACACTTTATTACTGAATATGTGAAAAACTATGAAGGAATTGTTCAAATTTAACCAATTTTTCACCACAGTGTCTTAAAGCATTCAAAGCATTGCACCCCAAATTTCAGACCTTTAACCCTTAAAATGAGGAAACCGGAGCCGGTTACAGTTTTAACCACTCTACAGTCCCAGCTACAGCCTTTGCTGCGACTTTACCAAACCCAGGGGGGTATACGATACCAAATGAAGCCTTCTAGGAACCTTTCCAATTACTTTCAGACCCACACACATGAAGCTGCATGTCCTGCTCTCAAAAGTAACTGCGCAGTAATGGCGCGAAAATGAGGCTTTGCCTACTACAGAGAAGGCCCTTCCTGACTGGGAAGGTGTCTAAACCAGTGCCTGACGTAAAAAAACGTTCCCCAAAGTTTATAAAGTGTGAATTTCAACATCAAGCTGTATAAAATGCCCAAATAAAGCAATCGATCTAGCCCATAAAAGTGTCTACCAGTTTTATAGCCCATATTAAGCCCTTTATTCTGTTTGAGACTAAGAAAATGGCTTACCGGTCCCCATGAGGAGAAATGACAGCCTTCCAGCATTACACAGTCTTGTTAGAAATATGGCTAGTCATACCTTAAGCAGAAAAGTCTGCCAACTGTTTCCCCCAACTGAAGTTATCTCATCTCAACAGTCCTATGTGGAAACAGCAAACGATTTTAGTTACTGCTGCTAAAATCATATTCCTCTCACAAACAGAACTCTTCATCTTTTTCTGTTTCAGAGTAAATAGTACATACCAGCACTATTTTAAAATAACAAACTCTTGATAGTAGAATAAAAAACTACAACTAATCACCACATACTCTTCACCATCTCCGTGGAGATGCTGCTTGTTCAGCGGCAAAGAAAATGACTGGGGTGGGCGGAGCCTAGGAGGGACTATATGGACAGCTTTTGCTGTGCTCTTTGCCATTTCCTGTTGGGGAAGAGAATATTCCCACAAGTTATGGATGACGCCGTGGACCGGACACACCAATGTTGGAGAAAAGGTGACAATATATAAATGAGCTAGCTTTATTCCCCAAGATAAAAAATCATCTCAGGCTTCAAATTTACAGGTGCTAGCTTTGCTTTATATTTTACAAGGAATAGAAACCTATTAGTGCCTTTTCTCTAGGGCTAAGGTTCTATATTTTCCTAAGTATTCATATTTTCCGACTGTACACAAGGCCCTGTAAATAAGGCTTGGTAGAAGAGGAGAGTTAAAGTAAGGGTCATTAAAACTCTATAAGTTATAAATAGTTTGGAATAGTAGAAAAACCTCACTTTCAAGTCTCAACCTGACAAAATTAGTTTAACACTGAACTACTCTATATGAACTTGCTCTTAGAGACCTTTAATAAAAAAACAAGTCCTTTTTGTGGTTGATAAGTTTGATAGAGAACTAAAAGCAACTTTAGAGGTTTTATATATAAAGGTGTGGTAAAAGTTAACAAATGTAATTTGGACTAAACCTGAATTTAAGAAATTAGGTAAAATAGGTTTGGTACATATAATATTAAAACTTTGGAAGGTATAATTCAAACTCATTCACATATAACCTCCCCATTTAAGCAGGCGTCAAGATTTTAAATTAGTCTGGTGAAGGTCCTCGCACTTGTTAGTTACAAGTAAAACCTGAACATCATATACCCAGCTTATATAGCTGAAGGGAGAACGGAAAATAGCAAACACGAATAAGTATGTCTATGTTTACTTAAAGGGGCAGTCTACAATTTAATTTAACTTGGAAAAGTAATCTGCACCCCCTTACTAATAGAGGTGGGCCGAAAAATCCCTCAAGAACAATTGCATAGTCTGGTATTATCTACTAATATATAGTCTCACTTTTTAAACACAAGAGGATATCACTTAACTGAGGGGTAAAGGAGGAGAACACATATATTTATGAAAAAATATTTAAACAAAAGCAAAATCACTTCACCAGGTATGTCTTCCCGAAGTAAAAAACAGAATTTATGTTTACCTGATAAATTACTTTCTCCAACGGTGTGTCCGGTCCACGGCGTCATCCTTACTTGTGGGATATTCTCTTCCCCAACAGGAAATGGCAAAGAGCCCAGCAAAGCTGGTCACATGATCCCTCCTAGGCTCCGCCTACCCCAGTCATTCGACCGACGTTAAGGAGGAATATTTGCATAGGAGAAACCATATGATACCGTGGTGACTGTAGTTAAAGAAAATAAATCATCAGACCTGATTAAAAAACCAGGGCGGGCCGTGGACCGGACACACCGTTGGAGAAAGTAATTTATCAGGTAAACATAAATTCTGTTTTCTCCAACATAGGTGTGTCCGGTCCACGGCGTCATCCTTACTTGTGGGAACCAATACCAAAGCTTTAGGACACGGATGATGGGAGGGAGCAAATCAGGTCACCTAGATGGAAGGCACCACGGCTTGCAAAACCTTTCTCCCAAAAATAGCCTCAGAAGAAGCAAAAGTATCAAACTTGTAAAATTTGGTAAAAGTGTGCAGTGAAGACCAAGTCGCTGCCCTACATATCTGATCAACAGAAGCCTCGTTCTTGAAGGCCCATGTGGAAGCCACAGCCCTAGTGGAATGAGCTGTGATTCTTTCGGGAGGCTGCCGTCCGGCAGTCTCGTAAGCCAATCTGATGATGCTTTTAATCCAAAAGGAGAGAGAGGTAGAAGTTGCTTTTTGACCTCTCCTTTTACCGGAATAAACAACAAACAAGGAAGATGTTTGTCTAAAATCCTTTGTAGCGTCTAAATAGAATTTTAGAGCGCGAACAACATCCAAATTGTGCAACAAACGTTCCTTCTTTGAAACTGGTTTCGGACACAGAGAAGGTACGATAATCTCCTGGTTAATGTTTTTGTTAGAAACAACTTTTGGAAGAAAACCAGGTTTAGTACGTAAAACCACCTTATCTGCATGGAACACCAGATAAGGAGGAGAACACTGCAGAGCAGATAATTCTGAAACTCTTCTAGCAGAAGAAATTGCAACCAAAAACAAAACTTTCCAAGATAATAACTTAATATCAACGGAATGTAAGGGTTCAAACGGAACCCCCTGAAGAACTGAAAGAACTAAGTTGAGACTCCAAGGAGGAGTCAAAGATTGTAACAGGCTTGATTCTAACCAGAGCCTGAACAAAGGCTTGAACATCTGGCACAGCTGCCAGCTTTTTGTGAAGTAACACAGACAAGGCAGAAATCTGTCCCTTCAAGGAACTTGCAGATAATCCTTTTTCCAATCCTTCTTGAAGGAAGGATAGAATCTTAGGAATCTTAACCTTGTCCCAAGGGAATCCTTTAGATTCACACCAACAGATATATTTTTTCCAAATTTTGTGGTAAATTTTTCTAGTTACAGGCTTTCTGGCCTGAACAAGAGTATCAATAACAGAATCTGAGAACCCTCGCTTCGATAAGATCAAGCGTTCAATCTCCAAGCAGTCAGCTGGAGTGAGACCAGATTCGGATGTTCGAACGGACCTTGAACAAGAAGGTCTCGTCTCAAAGGTAGCTTCCATGGTGGAGCCGATGACATATTCACCAGATCTGCATACCAAGTCCTGCGTGGCCACGCAGGAGCTATCAAGATCACCGACGCCCTCTCCTGATTGATCCTGGCTACCAGCCTGGGGATGAGAGGAAACGGCGGGAATACATAAGCTAGTTTGAAGGTCCAAGGTGCTACTAGTGCATCTACTAGAGTCGCCTTGGGATCCCTGGATCTGGACCCGTAGCAAGGAACTTTGAAGTTCTGACGAGAGGCCATCAGATCCATGTCTGGAATGCCCCACAGTTGAGTGATCTGGGCAAAGATTTCCGGATGGAGTTCCCACTCCCCCGGATGCAATGTCTGACGACTCAGAAAATCCGCTTCCCAATTTTCCACTCCTGGGATGTGGATTGCAGACAGGTGGCAGGAGTGAGTCTCCGCCCATTGAATGATTTTGGTCACTTCTTCCATCGCCAGGGAACTCCTTGTTCCCCCCTGATGGTTGATGTACGCAACAGTCGTCATGTTGTCTGATTGAAACCGTATGAACTTGGCCCTCGCTAGCTGAGGCCAAGCCTTGAGAGCATTGAATATCGCTCTCAGTTCCAGAATATTTATCGGTAGAAGAGATTCTTCCCGAGACCAAAGACCCTGAGCTTTCAGGGATCCCCAGACCGCGCCCCAGCCCATCAGACTGGCGTCGGTCGTGACAATGACCCACTCTGGTCTGCGGAAGGTCATCCCTTGTGACAGGTTGTCCAGGGACAGCCACCAACGGAGTGAGTCTCTGGTCCTCTGATTTACTTGTATCCTCGGAGACAAGTCTGAATAGTCCCCATTCCACTGACTGAGCATGCACAGTTGTAATGGTCTTAGATGAATGCGCGCAAAAGGAACTATGTCCATTGCCGCTACCATCAAACCTATCACTTCCATGCACTGCGCTATGGAAGGAAGAGGAACGGAATGAAGTATCCGACAAGAGTCTAGAAGTTTTGTTTTTCTGGCCTCTGTCAGAAAAATCCTCATTTCTAAGGAGTCTATTATTGTTCCCAAGAAGGGAACCCTTGTTGACGGAGATAGAGAACTCTTTTCCACGTTCACTTTCCATCCGTGAGATCTGAGAAAGGCCAGGACGATGTCCGTGTGAGCCTTTGCTTGAGGAAGGGACGACGCTTGAATCAGAATGTCGTCCAAGTAAGGTACTACAGCAATGCCCCTTGGTCTTAGCACCGCCAGAAGGGACCCTAGTACCTTTGTGAAAATCCTTGGAGCAGTGGCTAATCCGAAAGGAAGCGCCACGAACTGGTAATGCTTGTCCAGGAATGCGAACCTTAGGAACCGATGATGTTCCTTGTGGATAGGAATATGTAGATACGCATCCTTTAAATCCACCGTGGTCATGAATTGACCTTCCTGGATGGAAGGAAGAATTGTTCGAATGGTTTCCATTTTGAACGATGGAACCTTGAGAAACTTGTTTAAGATCTTGAGATCTAAGATTGGTCTGAACGTTCCCTCTTTTTTGGGAACTATGAACAGATTGGAGTAGAATCCCATCCCTTGTTCTCCTAATGGAACAGGATGAATCACTCCCATTTTTAACAGGTCTTCTACACAATGTAAGAATGCCTGTCTTTTTATGTGGTCCGAAGACAACTGAGACCTGTGGAACCTCCCCCTTGGGGGAAGCCCCTTGAATTCCAGAAGATAACCTTGGGAGACTATTTCTAGTGCCCAAGGATCCAGAACATCTCTTGCCCAAGCCTGAGCGAAGAGAGAGAGTCTGCCCCCCACCAGATCCGGTCCCGGATCGGGGGCCAACATTTCATGCTGTCTTGGTAGCAGTGGCAGGTTTCTTGGCCTGCTTTCCCTTGTTCCAGCCTTGCATTGGTCTCCAAGCTTGCTTGGCTTGAGAAGTATTACCCTCTTGCTTAGAGGACGTAGCACTTTGGGCTGGTCCGTTTCTACGAAAGGGACGAAAATTAGGTTTATTTTTGGCCTTGAAAGGCCGATCCTGAGGAAGGGCGTGGCCCTTACCCCCAGTGATATCAGAGATAATCTCTTTCAAGTCAGGGCCAAACAGCGTTTTCCCCTTGAAAGGAATGTTAAGTAGTTTGTTCTTGGAAGACGCATCAGCTGACCAAGATTTCAACCAAAGCGCTCTGCGCGCCACAATCGCAAACCCAGAATTCTTAGCCGCTAACCTAGCCAATTGCAAAGTGGCGTCTAGGGTGAAAGAATTAGCCAATTTGAGAGCATTGATTCTGTCCATAATCTCCTCATAAGGAGGAGAATCACTATCGACCGCCTTTACCAGCTCATCGAACCAGAAACACGCGGCTGTAGCGACAGGGACAATGCATGAAATTGGTTGTAGAAGGTAACCCTGCTGAACAAACATCTTTTTAAGTAAACCTTCTAATTTTTTATCCATAGGATCTTTGAAAGCACAACTATCTTCTATGGGTATAGTGGTGCGTTTGTTTAAAGTGGAAACCGCTCCCTCGACCTTGGGGACTGTCTGCCATAAGTCCTTTCTGGGGTCGACCATAGGAAACAATTTTTTAAATATGGGGGGAGGGACGAAAGGTATACCGGGCCTTTCCCATTCTTTATTTACAATGTCCGCCACCCGCTTGGGTATAGGAAAAGCTTCTGGGAGCCCCGGGACCTCTAGGAACTTGTCCATTTTACATAGTTTCTCTGGGATGACCAAATTGTCACAATCATCCAGAGTGGATAATACCTCCTTAAGCAGAGCGCGGAGATGTTCCAACTTAAATTTAAATGTAATCACATCAGGTTCAGCTTGTTGAGAAATTTTCCCTGAATCTGAAATTTCTCCCTCAGACAAAACCTCCCTGGCCCCATCAGACTGGTGTAGGAGCCTTTCAGAACCATTATCATCAGCGTCGTCATGCTCTTCAGTATCTAAAACAGAGCAGTCGCGCTTACGCTGATAAGTGGGCATTTTGGCTAAAATGTTTTTGATAGAATTATCCATTACAGCCGTTAATTGTTGCATAGTAAGGAGTATTGGCGCGCTAGATGTACTAGGGGCCTCCTGAGTGGGCAAGACTCGTGTAGACGAAGGAGGGAATGATGCAGTACCATGCTTACTCCCCTCACTTGAGGAATCATCTTGGGCATCATTGTCATTGTCACATAAATCACATTTATTTAAATGAGAAGGAACTCTGGCTTCCCCACATTCAGAACACAGTCTATCTGGTAGTTCAGACATGTTAAATAGGCATAAACTTGATAACAAAGTACAAAAAACGTTTTAAAATAAAACCGTTACTGTCACTTTAAATTTTAAACTGAACACACTTTATTACTGCAATTGCGAAAAAATATGAAGGAATTGTTCAAAATTCACCAAAATTTCACCACAGTGTCTTAAAGCCTTAAAAGTATTGCACACCAAATTTGGAAGCTTTAACCCTTAAAATAACGGAACCGGAGCCGTTTTTAACTTTAACCCCTTTACAGTCCCTGGTATCTGCTTTGCTGAGACCCAACCAAGCCCAAAGGGGAATACGATACCAAATGACGCCTTCAGAAAGTCTTTTCTATGTATCAGAGCTCCTCACACATGCGACTGCATGTCATGCCTCTCAAAAACAAGTGCGCAACACCGGCGCGAAAATGAGGCTCTGCCTATGATTTGGGAAAGCCCCTAAAGAATAAGGTGTCTAAAACAGTGCCTGCCGATATAATCTTATCAAAATACCCAGATTAAATGATTCCTCAAGGCTAAATATGTGTTAATATATGAATCGATTTAGCCCAGAAAAAGTCTACAGTCTTAATAAGCCCTTGTGAAGCCCTTATTTACTATCTTAATAAACATGGCTTACCGGATCCCATAGGGAAAATGACAGCTTCCAGCATTACATCGTCTTGTTAGAATGTGTCATACCTCAAGCAGCAAGAGACTGCTCACTGTTCCCCCAACTGAAGTTAATTCCTCTCAACAGTCCTGTGTGGAACAGCCATGGATTTTAGTAACGGTTGCTAAAATCATTTTCCTCATACAAACAGAAATCTTCAGCTCTTTTCTGTTTCAGAGTAAATAGTACATACCAGCACTATTTTAAAATAACAAACTCTTGATTGAATAATAAAAACTACAGTTAAACACTAAAAAACTCTAAGCCATCTCCGTGGAGATGTTGCCTGTACAACGGCAAAGAGAATGACTGGGGTAGGCGGAGCCTAGGAGGGATCATGTGACCAGCTTTGCTGGGCTCTTTGCCATTTCCTGTTGGGGAAGAGAATATCCCACAAGTAAGGATGACGCCGTGGACCGGACACACCTATGTTGGAGAAATCAAGAAAAAAAGGGAACAGAATTTCACAAGAAGCACAGGGGGGAATGGGGGAAATAAATCTTGCACAAAGCTCTAACAATGAAGAATTAATTAAGCAGCTTGACGCACTATTCACTCCCAAGTTTGACTTAATTCAAAATAATATCACCTCACTAACACTTGAAGTAAAACAATTTGCAACCAGACTCACATATGCAGAACAAAGAATATCAGATATTGAGGATGGGGCCCTACAGAGGGAACAGACACTACGCACTATGTCCACCCAGATTGAAAACATGAAAAATAAACTTGAGGACCTAGAAAACAGGGCCAGAAGAAATAACTTGCGCCTTATTGGCCTGACAGAAGATATTCAGGAGAAAGATCTCAAGAGATTTGTGGAGGTAGATTTAATGGGTCTATTAAATATTGGAGTAGAAACTCAAAATATAACAAGTGAGAGAATACACAGAATAGGCCCAGAAAGACAAGAGGAGGGAAGGAACAAAACAGGTAGACCGGTTATTATGAAACTGCTGAATTTTCAGGAAAAAGTCAAAATTATGAACACTTATCGGAAGGCAAATGGAGAAATTAATTATAGGGGTAGGAAACTCTTATTATTTAATGACTTTTCTTACGAGACATCTAATAAACGGCGAACTCTTGCGCCAATATGAACCAAACTAATACAAGAAGGTTTGAGAGTCAGACTTTTATACCCAGCTAGACTTAGTATACACACTACTACAGGGAATAGGATATTCACAGATGTAGAGGAAGTAAATGAGTTTCTCAAAGATCATAAAGACAGCTTAGAAAGACAACAAGGCCTTGTAACATGAACCCTGTCCCTGCTTTCTTTAAATCTGTTGGTACTGGTTTTACTTTGTATGTTTAACACATAAAAGAGTGTAATGTATATAAGTTTCGTTTTTAGAAAAATGTTCAGAATAAAAACATAATTTATGCTTACCTGATAAATTTATTTCTCTTGTAGTGTGTTCAGTCCACGGGTCATCCATTACTTATGGGATATATTCTCCTTCCCAACAGGAAGTTGCAAGAGGATCACCCAAGCAAAGCTGCTATATAGCTCCTCCCCTCACATGTCATATCCAGTCATTCGACCGAAACAAGACGAGAAAGGAGAAACTATAGGGTGCAGTGGTGACTGGAGTTATAATTTAAAATTTAGAACCTGCCTCAAAAAAGACAGGGCGGGCCGTGGACTGAACACACTACAAGAGAAATAAATTTATCAGGTAAGCATAAATTATGTTTTCTCTTGTTAAGTGTGTTCAGTCCACGGGTCATCCATTACTTATGGGATACCAATACCAAAGCTAAAGTACACGGATGATGGGAGGGACAAGGCAGGAACATTAAACAGAAGGAACCACTGCCTGTAGAACCTTTCTCCCAAAAACAGCCTCCGAAAAAGCAAAAGTGTCAAATTTGTAAAATTTGGAAAAAGTATGAAGTGAAGACCAAGTTGCAGCCTTGCAAATCTGTTCAACAGAGGCCTCATTCTTAAAGGCCCAGGTGGAAGCCACAGCTCTAGTGGAATGAGCTGTAATTCTTTCAGGAGGCTGCTGTCCAGCAGTCTCATAGGCTAAACGTATTATGCTACGAAGCCAAAAAGAGAGAGAGGTAGCCGAAGCCTTTTGACCTCTCCTCTGTCCAGAGTAAACGACAAACAGAGAAGAAGTTTGCCGAAAATCTTTAGTTGCCTGTAAGTAGAACTTCAGGGCACGGACCACGTCTAGATTATGCAAAAGACGTTCCTTCTTTGAAGAAGGATTAGGACATAATGATGGAACAACAATCTCTTGATTGATATTCCTGTTAGAAACAACCTTAGGTAAAAACCCAGGTTTAGTACGCCGGACTACCTTGTCTGAATGAAAGATCAGATAAGGGGAATCGCAATGTAAGGCAGATAACTCAGAGACACTTCGAGCCGAGGAAATAGCCATCAAAAACAGAACTTTCCAAGATAAAAGTTTAATATCAATGGAATGAAGGGGTTCAAACGGAACACCCTGAAGAACTTTAAGAACCAAGTTTAAGCTCCAAGGAGGAGCAACAGTTTTAAACACAGGCTTAATTCTAGTCAAAGCCTGACAGAAGGCCTGGACGTCTGGATTCTCTGCCAGACGCTTGTGTAAAAGAATAGACAGAGCAGAAATCTGTCCCTTTAGTGAACTAGCGGATAAGCCCTTTTCTAAACCCTCTTGTAGAAAGGACAATATCCTAGGAATCCTAACCCTACTCCATGAGTAACTCTTGGATTCACACCAATATAAATATTTACGCCATATTTTATGGTAAATTTTTCTGGTAACAGGTTTCCGAGCCTGTATTAATGTATCAATAACCGAATCCGAAAACCCACGCTTTGATAGAATCAAGCGTTCAATTTCCAAGCAGTCAGCCTCAGAGAAATTAGGTTTGGATGGTTGAAAGGACCCTGAATTAGAAGGTCCTGCCTCAGGGGTAGAGACCATGGTGGACAGGACGACATGTCCACTAGGTCTGCATACCAGGTCCTGCGTGGCCACGCAGGCGCTATCAGAATCACAGATGCTCTCTCCTGTTTGATCCTGGCAATCAGTCGAGGTAGCAACGGAAAAGGTGGAAACACATAAGCTATGTTGAAAACCCAAGGGGCTGCTAGTGCATCTACCAGCACCGCACCCGGGTCCCTGGACCTGGATCCGTAACAAGGAAGCTTGGCGTTCTGGCGAGATGCCATGAGATCCAGATCCGGTTTGCCCCAACAATGAATCAGTTGAGCAAATACCTCCGGGTGAAGTTCCCACTCCCCCGGATGAAAAGTCTGGCGACTTAGAAAATCCGCCTCCCAGTTCTCCACGCCTGGGATGTAGATCGCTGACAGGTGGCAAGAGTGAGACTCTGCCCAGCGAATTATCTTCGAGACTTCCAACATCGCTAGGGAACTCCTGGTTCCCCCTTGATGATTGATGTAAGCCACAGTCGTGATGTTGTCCGACTGAAATCTGATGAACCTCAGTGTTGCTAACTGAGGCCAAGCTAGAAGAGCATTGAATATTGCTCTTAATTCTAGAATGTTTATCGGGAGGAGTTTCTCCTCCTGAGTCCACGATCCCTGAGCCTTCAGGGAGTTCCAGACTGCTCCCCAGCCTAGTAGGCTGGCATCTGTTGTTACAATCGTCCAATCTGGTCTGCGAAAAGTCATTCCTTTGGACAGATGAACCCGTGATA
This sequence comes from Bombina bombina, assembly GCF_027579735.1. Lineage (NCBI taxonomy): Eukaryota > Metazoa > Chordata > Amphibia > Anura > Bombinatoridae > Bombina > Bombina bombina. The sequence continues at coordinate 1,020,422,630 of NC_069499.1, read as the reverse complement.
ACCACCAGAGAAGAGAATCTCTGGTCTTCTGGTCCAGATTTAGCAAAGGGGACAGATCTGAGTAATCCCCGTTCCATTGACTTAGCATGCATAGTTGCAGCGGTCTGAGATGTAGGCGCGCAAATGGCACTATGTCCATTGCCGCGACCATTAAGCCGATTACTTCCATGCACTGAGCTACTGATGGGCTTGGAATGAAGTGAAGGACACGGCAAGCATTGAGAATCTTTGATAACCTGGACTCCGTCAGGTAAATCTTCATCTCTACAGAATCTATAAGAGTCCCTAGAAAAGGGACCCTTGTGAGTGGTAACAGAGAACTCTTTTCCACGTTCACTTTCCACCCATGCGACCTCAGAAATGCTAGAACTATCTCTGTATGAGACTTTGCATTTTGAAAACTTGACGCTTGTATCAGAATGTCGTCTAGGTACGGAGCCACCGCTATGCCTCGTGGTCTTAGTACCGCCAGAAGTGAGCCCAGAACCTTTGTAAAAATTCTCGGGGCCGTAGCCAACCCAAAGGGAAGAGCTACAAACTGGTAATGCCTGTCTAGAAAGGCAAACCTTAGGTACCGATAATGATCTCTGTGAATCGGTATGTGAAGGTAGGCATCCTTTAAGTCCACTGTGGTCATATATTGACCCTCTTGGATCATGGGTAGGATGGTCCGAATGGTTTCCATCTTGAACGATGGAACCCTTAGGAATTTGTTTAAGATCTTTAAGTCTAAGATTGGTCTGAAGGTTCCCTCCCTTTTGGGAACCACAAACAGATTTGAATAAAACCCTTGCCCCTGTTCCGTTCGCGGAACTGGGTGGATCACTCCCATCACTAAGAGGTCTTGTACACATTGTAGAAATGCCTCTTTCTTTACTAGGTTTGTTGATAACCTTGACAGATGGAACCTCCCTTGTGGAGGAGAAGTTTTGAAATCCAGAAGGTATCTCTGAGATATAATCTCCAACGTCCAGGGATCCTGTACATCTCTTGCCCAAGCCTGGGCGAAGAGAGAAAGTCTGCCCCCCACTAGATCCGTCTCCGGAAAGGGGGCCCTGTCTTCATGCTGTCTTAGGGGCGGAAGTAGGCTTTCTGGCCTGCTTGCCCTTGTTCCATGACTGGTTGCCTTTCCAACCCTGTCTGTAACGAGCAGTAGTTCCTTCCTGTTTTGGAGCGGAGGAAGTTGATGCTGCTCCTGCCTTGAAATTACGAAAGGCACGAAAATTAGACTGTTTGGCCTTTGATTTGGCCCTGTCCTGAGGAAGGGTGTGGCCCTTACCTCCAGTAATGTCAGCAATAATTTCCTTCAAGCCGGGCCCGAATAAGGTCTGCCCTTTGAAAGGAATGTTCAGTAGTTTAGACTTAGAAGTTACATCTGCTGACCAGGATTTAAGCCATAGCGCTCTGCGCGCCTGTATGGCGAATCCGGAATTCTTAGCTGTAAGTTTGGTTAAATGCACTACGGCATCCGAAACAAACGCATCAGCCAGCTTAAGGGTTCTAAGCTTGCTCAAAGACTCATCCAATGGTGCTGTGCGAATCGCCTCTTCCAGAGACTCAAACCAGAATGCCGCTGCAGCAGTGACAGGCGCAATGCATGCAAGAGGCTGTAATATAAAACCTTGTTGAACAAACATTTTCTTAAGGTAACCCTCTAATTTTTTATCCATTGGATCTGAGAAAGCACAGCTATCCTCCACCGGGATAGTGGTACGCTTGGCTAAAGTAGAAACTGCTCCCTCCACCTTAGGGACCGTCTGCCATAAGTCTTGTGTGGTGGCGTCTATAGGGAACATTTTTCTAAATATCGGAGGAGGGGAAAAAGGCACACCGGGTCTATCCCACTCCTTGCTAATAATCTCTGTAAGCCTCTTTGGTATAGGAAAAACGTCAGTACACACCGGTACCGCATAGTATTTATCCAGCCTACATAATTTCTCTGGGATTGCCACCGTGTCACAATCATTCAGAGCCGCTAACACCTCCCCTAGCAACACGCGGAGGTTCTCAAGCTTAAATTTAAAATTTGAAATTTCTGAATCCGGTCTCCCCGAATCAGAACCGTCACCCACAGAATGAAGCTCTCCGTCCTCATGTTCTGCAAATTGTGACGCAGTATCAGACATGGCTCTCATGTCATCGGCGCGCTCTGTCCTTAACCCAGAGCTGTCGCGCTTGCCTCTTAACTCGGGCATATTGTATAATACTTCTTTCATAACATTAGCCATATCATGTAAAGTGATTTGTAAGGGCCTTGATGTACTTGGCGCCTCAATCTCACGCACCTCCCGAGCGGGAGACGAAGGTACTGACACGTGAGGAGAGTTAAACGGCATAACTTCCCCCTCGTTGTCTGGTGATAATTTCTTTATCGGTACAGATTGACTTTTATTCAAAGTAATATCAATACAATTGGTACACATATTTCTATTGGGCTCCACTTCGGCTTTTAAACATAATGAACAAGCAGATTCCTCTGTATCAGACATGTTTAAACAGACTAGCAATGAAGCTAGCAAGCTTGGAAATTACTTTCAATAAGTTTACAAGCAATATAAAAAACGCTGCAGCGCTTTTTTAAAAACACAGTTGAATAACAAAGAACTAATTCAGTTATAGTCAACAATTCTTTAAATGTATTAATTAGCAGATGATTGCACCCATTAGCAAAAGGATGATTAACCCCTCAGTACCCCAAAAAACGGATATCAAATTAAGATTTAACGTTTTTATCACAGTCAAACACACTGTCACAGGTCTGCTGTGACTGATTACCTCCCTCAAAAACTAATTTTGAAGACCCCTGAGCTCTCTAGAGACGTCCTGGATCAAGGAGGAAGAAGCAGGAAGACTGTGCTAGAATTTTAACTGCGCAACAAGGCACTAAAAAAGGCCCCTCCCACTCATTTACAACAGTGGGAGACCTGATATAACGGTTTCTATGCAGAAATATACGTTAGCCATGTGGAAAAAAAGAGAAAAAAATTCATGCCCAAAAGGATTTATCACCAAAGTACCTAACAAAACGAATAACATGCCAGTAAACGTTTTAAAACAAACTTCTTTTAATGTCATGCAAAGTTATCACTAAGCCTGCTACCAGTCGCTTCCACTGCAGATAAGGCTTAAGCATTATTTCAGTATTAACAGTATTTTCTCAGTCAAATTCTAGTCCCTAGAAAATAACTCTACTGTGCATAGATTTATCAGCCTGATACCAGACACTACTACTGCATTTAAGGCTGTACTTACATCATACGGGTAACAGCAGTGTTTTCTTAGTCAATTCCATTCCCAGAAAATATTGTACTGCACATACCTCATTTGCGGGGGACCCCGCATGCTATTCCCATGTTCTGAAGTTACCCCACTCCTCAGAATGTCGAGAACAGCCAGTGGATCTTAGTTACGCCTGCTAAGATCATAGAAAACGCAGGCAGTTTCTTCTTCCAAATACTGCCTGAGATAGAAAAACAGCACACTCCGGTGCCATTTAAAATAACAAACTTTTGATTGAAGAATAATTAAGTAAAAACTCCAACTCCTCTCGCGACCTCCTTCTTTGTTGAGGGTTGCAAGAGAATGACTGGATATGACATGTGAGGGGAGGAGCTATATAGCAGCTCTGCTTGGGTGATCCTCTTACAACTTCCTGTTGGGAAGGAGAATATATCCCCTAAGTAATGGATGACCCGTGGACTGAACACACTTAACAAGAGAAATTAAGTTATGGGGAAAAATCCCCTTTAAGGGGAAACTGGAAGGAAAGAGGAAGACCTTCAGTGAAATAAAGGGATTTAATGAAGTTTTGGTAATTCACAGTTTTAGATTTGTTTTTTTTTGTTTTTTGTTTTTTCTCTCCTCCTCTCCTCCTCTTCCCCCCTTCTCTTTATTTTATTTTTTTTCCTCTTTGCTTGCTATTATTGGTGCATTATCCCGCAAACACTTTATAGTTATGGATGAATCACATTAGAAATAGCTAAACCCACAGATCAATGAAAATGAGTCTTAAAGTAGTTTCGTGGAATATAGGGGGAATTACATCACCTATGAAACGTAAATCCATTTTGAGATACGCAAAAAAATTAGGTGCTCAGATACTGCTCTTTCCAGATTTTTAACAAGGTCATAATATAACATTTTCATAATCTATACTTTCTGTTTCAAATAAAATATATATTTGCTATACCTTGACCGCAGGAAAATTAAATCTTATAGGGAGGATACCTGTCAATGAAACATAACAATCACAATAATATAAGAACGTGTTCCTTTTTCCCCTTTCTATTATCGAGAAGAAAGAAAGAAAAAAAAAGAAAAAACTAACAAACCTCTTGTCCTTTCTCCTTTTCAACCACAGAAACAACACAAAGAATCTATCTATCTATATTGATACTTTCCCCCCCTAGGTTCTATATAAGAGACAATCAATTTGAATTTATAACATCTTGAACCGCATAAAAATAACTAAATCTCTCCCCCCCAAAAAAAGAAAAAAGAAAAAAAAAATAGAACAAAAGAAAACTAAACACAACAACAATAAGAAGGAAAAAAAAAAAAAAAAAGACTTTTCTCTCCTCTCCTAAAAGGGGAAGAGGCTATCAAATTAAAAGGGGGATGGGTCAAAGAGGTTATATACACCACAGGACACCAAAGAAAAAAAGTAGTGGCTATTCTGTTTAGTAAAACAATAGAATATAAAATTGATAAATTAGAGAGAGACGAGGAAGGAAGATATATCATATTAGAAGTTGAAATTGCGAATAGGAAGATTGTTATATGCAATGTATATGGCCCAAATGAGGAGGATATAGACTGGCAAAGTTTGCGAGATAAGCTGCTAATATACTCCACAAATACTATAATAATTGGAGGAGATTTTAATATCGCTCCCAATACTATAGTAGACAGAAGTAGAGGTAACGTAGAGCAAGCAACAAGGCAAAAATTACTAGATAAATCTACAATAGCGAGAAGAAAAAGAGAGTCCCTTCTTATAAAGAGGTTTCAGCAAGATCTAAAATTAATTGATATATACAGAATCAGACATCCTGATGAAAGAGAGTATACATGTCTCTCCAAATATTTTTTTTTTTATCTAGAATAGATTATTTCCTTACTTCAGAGAAGTTAATAGATTGTATCCAGGAAACACTTATCGACATAATAACTATATCAGACCATGCCCCTATCTCAATCACATTAGATCCTAAACAAAAGAGTCGGAAATCCAATCAGTTCTTCTTTCCGAAATATTTAGCAAAAAATAGTAAGTTTATACATTTTCTAAAATCTAAATGGGCTGAATATAAACAGTTTAACAACAGTTCTTTTGACAAAACTAATATATATTGGAACGCCGCGAAAGCCGTATTAAGAGGCGAAATTCTGGCATACCAAATAAAACAAAATAAAAAAACGCATGCATATAGAAAGCAGATAACTAATTGTTTGATTAACAAATATTCTAGATATATTCAGGCAAAAACTGCAGATAATTGGCAACAATATATTCAGGCTAAAAAAGATAGAGACAACTACCTTATGCAAAATGAAATTAGAGAAAATATAAAATCTTGCGCACAGTTTTATAGGTATGGTAACAAGGTGGGCAGCTTTCTAGCACGAATTGATAAAAATCATAAAACTAAAAGTTTTATTAAAAAAAATAAAAATAAAGATCATATATGGACTCAGACAGAGGACATACAAAAGGCCTTCCTTGAATATTTTACGGAGCTCTATTCAGCACAGCATATTAATCTTACCATAAAGGAGACATTTTGGAAATCTTTGACAGTTCCAAAGCTAGAAAGTAATTGTCTAACAAAAATTAATGAACCTATTACAGAAAATGAAATAAGACAAATAATCAAAACAATGGTAAATAATAAAGCGGCAGGTCCGGACGGTCTCCCATCCGAGTTTTACAAAATTCTTATAGAGGAAATAACCCCTACATTAAATGCTCTGCTGAATGGGCTCTGGAATGGACAATTGGATCCATCAGCTGACTTTAACGAATCCACAATAATAGTCATACCTAAACCGGGAAAAGATCCACAGCTAATAGACTCTTAAAGGCCCATCTCACTACTCAACATTGATTATAAAATAATGACTAGTATACTAGCTAAAAGGATACAGGTGTCACTGGACACAATAATACATTCGGATCAAACAGGTTTCATGAAAGGAAGGTCTTCAAATGTTAACTTAAGGAAAGTCTTTTTAACAATCTCAGACCAATGGTATAATGACAAATATAATAAAAAAGCTAATAAAGAGGATAGTTCAATAGTATCACTGGATGCAAGTAAAGCTTTTGATTCTGTCAAATGGGACCACCTTGTTACTTCTCTTATAAAATTTGGATATACAGGTAATAGTCTTAACTTAATCAAGAAACTTTACAGTGAGTCTAGGGCTGCGATAATTATTAATGGTAACAAAACATCCTACTTCCCCCTCTTAAGAGGGACAAGGCAGGGATGTCCTCTGTCGCCCTTGATTTTTAATATTGCTTTGGAACCTTTATTGATTGCTTTGAGAAACAATATAAAAGGGATTGAGATGGGTGGTAAGAGAATACAGCTGGCGGTTTATGCAGACGATTTATTGGTATTTTCTAGAAACTCAAATAAAAACTTTAACAAAATGTTCCAGATTATAGAAAACTACGGCTCTTTTTCAGGGTATCATATTAATCAGTCTAAATCTGAAGTATTATGGCTTCAAAAAAATCAAAAATCAGAAACAAAAATATTTAAAGAAGTAACTAAATATATGACATATCTGGGGGTTAAAATATCTAGCGATCCCTCAGAATGGTATGCTCTGAATATTGGCAATGGTATTAGACAATTTTGTGAAACCCTCAAAAGATGGACCTCTCTTCCACTTTCTGTCTCTGGTAAAATAAATTTACTTAAGATGATAGCACTCCCAAGGTTATTGTATCTTTTTCAGAACATTCCTTTTTTAATTAGGAAACACGAGATTAAGATATCTAATCAGGCAATTAAGGAATATATATGGACGAACAGTAGGCCTAGACTTAGTTATCAAAAATTAGTACTTAAAAAAGAATATCTGGGCCTGGGTCTCCCTAATTTAATAATATACAACCTGGTGGCAGTGACAAAGATTGCTCTAGATTGGCTCTTGGAGAGTAATCATTTTACCTTACCAGAGATAGAAAATGGATTGATAAAACCTTTATATTTAAAAAATATTCTCCATCTAGAGGTTAAAAATCTCTCACCATATGTCAAAAGAATAGATCTGCTTAGGGACACAGTTGTAGCATGGCACAGAACATGTAAATATTTAGGTATATATCCCTATGCAACACGTTATTTATCTATCAAAGGAAACCCAGAATTCAAACAGGGTCTCTCCTCTAAAATATTCTCAGTTTGGCAAGAAAAGGGATTATCTAACGTTATTCAATTAACAAAAAATAACCAGGGTATAATTCAGGCGGAAGATTTCGAAACAATTAAAAATAAATATCTCCTCTCAGAGAAACATTTTCTCTCGTTTGTACAAATCAGGCACTACTGCCTCAAATTAATACAAATACAAGGGAATAACTGGGATCTTTTACCATTAGTTCCGGTAATTAATCTCATTAAAAGTGGTAAATATTCAATATCTTTGTTATACAATCTAATAAATAATATAAACTATAAACAACATATTGAAACTGGAACTGCAAAATGGAGGGAATTGTACTTTCCGAATCTAACCACGCAACTAATATTAAAAAGCGTGGAGAGAGTGGAGGAAGCATCATTAGCTATCCCTATGCGTGAACAGCATGTAAAGTTAATGTGGATGGTGTATATCACACCTGAGAAGATTGCCAAATGGGGTGGTATGGGGGAAGGAACGTTGTGTACCAAATGTAGACAACCAAAGACAAATTTGATTCATAGCTTCTGGCTTTGTCCTAAGATACAAAGATTCTGGGGAAAGATAAATTATTGGTTGAGCAAAGTTTATCAAACTCAAATGCTCTTACAACCAGAACAGATCTTTTTTTTCCACTATAAAAAAGAACAGCTACAAAATCGGAAATTCATAACGATGGTAATTTTGTTAGCAAGGAATCTTATACTAAAAGGATGGAAACAGGTTAAATCACCCTCCTTTGGGAATCTTGGGGAAATTATTCATCACCAATTTCTTATAGAATTACAAGATACTTTATACCACATTGATATTAATACAACACGTTTCTTTAGTAAATGGGAGAACTGGATTAAAACTAGGGAGATTGTAGAGCAGAAGAAAATAATTGGAAACTTCAAAAATACAATCTATATGGAATATTGTAGGTTGAGGGGGGAATGGCTTTTTGAAGAGCCTGACTAGACTAGATCACAGAGAGGGGGGAAAGAGGAGAGAAAAGTCTTTTTTTTTTTTTTTTTTTTTTCCTTCTTATTGTTGTTGTGTTTAGTTTTCTTTTGTTCTATTTTTTTTTTCTTTTTTCTTTTTTTGGGGGGGAGAGATTTAGTTATTTTTATGCGGTTCAAGATGTTATAAATTCAAACTGATTGTCTCTTATATAGAACCTAGGGGGGGAAAGTATCAATATAGATAGATAGATTCTTTGTGTTGTTTCTGTGGTTGAAAAGGAGAAAGGACAAGAGGTTTGTTAGTTTTTTCTTTTTTTTTCTTTCTTTCTTCTCGATAATAGAAAGGGGAAAAAGGAACACGTTCTTATATTATTGTGATTGTTATGTTTCATTGACAGGTATCCTCCCTATAAGATTTAATTTTCCTGCGGTCAAGGTATAGCAAATATATATTTTATTTGAAACAGAAAGTATAGATTATGAAAATGTTATATTATGACCTTTTTAAAAATCTGGAAAGATTGATTGTTTAGAACTGTATTTGATGTACAAAATTAATAAACCTTTTGAAAAAAAGGGAAAAAAAAATTGTTTCTATTAAAGGCACAGTAACGTTTTTTATATTGCTTGTTTAACTTGATTTAAAGTGTTTTCCAAGCTTGCTAGTCTCATTGCTAGTCTGTATAAACATGTCTGACATAGAGGAAACTCCTTGTTCATTATGTTTAAAAGCCATGGTGGAACCCCATATGAGAATGTGTACTAAATGTATTGATTTCACTTTAAACAATAAAGATCAGCTTTTATCTTTAAAAAATTTATCACCAGAGGGTTCTGACAAGGGGGAAGTTATGCTGACTAACTCTCCCCACGTGTCGGACCCTTTGACTCCCTCTCAAGGGACTCATGCTAAAATGGCGCCAAGTACATCAAAGACGCCCATAGCGATTACTTTGCAGGACATGGCGGCAATCATGGATAATACCCTGTCAGAGGTATTAGCCAGACTGCCTGAATTCAGAGGAAAGCGCGTTAGCTCTGGGGTTAGATGTAGTACAGAGCGCGCAGATGCTTTAAGGCCCATGTCTGATACTGCGTCACAATATGCAGAAGCTGAGGAAGGAGAGCTTCAGTCTGTGGGTGACATTTCTGATTCGGGGAAACCTGATTCAGATATTTCTACTTTTAAATTTAAGCTTGAGAACCTCCGTGTATTGCTTGGGGAGGTGTTAGCTGCTCTGAATGACTGTGACACAATTGCAGTGCCAGAGAAATTGTGTAGACTGGATAAATACTATGCAGTGCCGGTGTGTACTGATGTTTTTCCAATACCTAAAAGGTTTACAGAAATTATTAATAAGGAGTGGGATAGACCCGGTGTGCCGTTTCCCCCCCCCCCCCCTCCTATTTTTAGAAAAATTTCCAATAGACGCCACCACACTGGACTTATGGCAGACGGTCCCTAAGGTGGAGGGAGCAGTTTCTACTTTAGCAAAGCGTACCACTATCCCTGTCGAGGACAGTTGTGCTTTTTCAGATCCAATGGATAAAAAATTAGAAGGTTACCTTAAGAAAAGGTTTATTCAACAAGGTTTTATCCTGCAGCCCCTTGCATGCATTGCGCCTGTCACTGCTGCTGCGGCGTTCTGGTTTGAGTCTCTGGAAGAGGCCTTTCAGACAGCTACTCCATTGACTGAAATACTTGACAAGCTTAGAACACTTAAGCTAGCTAATTCTTTTGTTTCTGATGCCATTGTTCATTTGACTAAACTAACGGCTAAGAATTCTGGATTCGCCATCCAGGCGCGTAGGGCGCTATGGCTTAAATCTTGGTCAGCTGACGTGACTTCAAAGTCTAAATTACTTAACAATCCCTTCAAGGGGCAGACCCTATTCGGGCCTGGTTTGAAGGAAATTATTGCTGACATTACTGGAGGTAAGGGTCATGCCCTTCCTCAGGACAGGGCCAAATCAAGGGCCAAACAGTCTAATTTTCGTGCCTTTCGAAACTTCAAGGCAGGTGCAGCATCAACTTCCTCTGCTACAAGACAAGAGGGAACTTTTGCTCAATCCAAGCCGGGCTGGAAACCTAACCAGTCCTGGAACAAGGGCAAGCAGGCCAGAAAGCCTGCTGCTGCCTCTAAGACAGCATGAAGGAACGGCCCCCTATCCGGTAAAGGATCTAGTAGGGGGCAGACTTTCTCTCTTCGCCCAGGCGTGGGCAAGAGATGTTCAAGATCCCTGGGCGTTGGAGATCATATCTCAGGGATATCTTCTGGACTTCAAAGCTTCCCCCCTCAAGGGAGATTTCACCTTTCGAGATTATCTGTAAACCAGATAAAGAAAGAGGCATTCTTACGCTGTGTGCAAGACCTCCTAATTATGGGAGTGATCTGCCCAGTTCCACAGACGGAACAGGGACAGGGTTTTTATTCAAATCTGTTTGTGGTTCCCAAAAAAGAGGGAACCTTCAGACCCATTTTGGATCTAAAGATCTTAAACAAATTCCTCAGAGTTCCATCGTTCAAAATGGAAACTATTCGGACCATCCTACCTATGATCCAGGAGGGTCAATACATGACCACAGTGGATTTGAAGGATGCTTACCTTCACATACCGATTCACAAAGATCATCATCGGTTCCTAAGGTTTGCCTTTCTGGACAGGCATTACCAATTTGTGGCTCTTCCCTTCGGGTTAGCTACAGTTCCAAGAATCTTTACAAAGGTTCTGGGATCGCTTCTGGCGGTTCTAAGACCGCGAGGTATATCAGTGGCCCCTTATCTGGACGACATCCTGATACAGGCGTCAAGCTTTCAGATTGCCAAATCACATACGGACATAGTTCTGGCATTTCTCAGGTCACATGGGTGGAAGGTGAACGACGAAAAGAGTTCTCTATCCCCACTCACAAGAGTCTCCTTCCTAGGGACTCTGATAGATTCTGTAGAAATGAAGATTTACCTGACAGAGTCCAGGTTATCAAAGCTTCTAAAATCTTGCCGTGTTCTTCATTCTATTCCGCGCCCTTCGGTGGCTCAGTGTATGGAAGTAATCGGCTTAATGGTAGCGGCGATGGACATAGTGCCATTTGCGCTCCTACATCTCAGACCGCTGCAACTATGCATGCTCAGTCAGTGGAATGGGGATTACACAGATTTGTCCCCTCTGCTAAATCTGGATCAAGAGACCAGGGATTCTCTTCTCTGGTGGCTATCTCGGGTCCATCTGTCCAAAGGTATGACCTTTCGCAGGCCAGATTGGACAATTGTAACAACGGATGCCAGTCTTCTAGGTTGGGGTGCAGTCTGGAATTCCCTGAAGGCTCAGGGATCGTGGACTCAGGAGGAGAAACTCCTCCCAATAAATATTCTGGAGTTAAGAGCAATATTTAATGCTCTTCTAGCTTGGCCTCAGCAACCCTGAGGTTCATCAGATTTCAGTTGGACAACATCACGACTGTGGCTTACATCAACCATCAAGGGGGATCCAGGAGTTCCCTAGCGATGCTGGAAGTATCCAAGATAATTCGCTGGGCAGAGACTCACTCTTGCCACCTATCAGCAATCCATATCCCAGGTGTAGAGAACTGGGAGGCGGATTTTCTAAGTCGTCAGACTTTTCATCCGGGGGAGTGGGAACTCCATCCGGAGGTGTTTGCTCAATTGGTTCATCGTTGGGGCAAACCAGAACTGGATCTCATGGCGTCTCGCCAGAATGCCAAACTTCCTTGTTACGGATCCAGGTCCAGGGACCCAGAAGCGGCACTGATAGATGCTCTTGCAGTGCCTTGGTTCTTCAACCTGGCTTATGTGTTTCCACCGTTTCCTCTACTCCCTCGACTGATTGCCAAAATCAAACAGGAGAGAGCATCAGTGATCTTGATAGCGCCTGCGTGGCCACGCAGGACCTGGTATGCAGACCTAGTGGACATGTCATCCTTTCCACCATGGACCCTGCCTCTGAGACAAGACCTTCTACTACAAGGTCCTTTCAATCATCCGAATCTAATTTCTCTGAGACTGACTGCATGGAGATTGAACGCTTGATTTTATCAAAGCGTGGCTTCTCTGCGTCAGTCATTGATACCCTAATACAGGTACGAAAGCCTGTCACAAGGAAAATCTACCATAAGATATGTCGTAAATACCTTTATTGGTGTGAATCCAAGAATTACTCATGGAGTAAGGTTAGGATTCCTAGGATATTGTCCTTTCTCTAAGAGGGTTTGGAAAAAGGATTATCAGCTAGTTCTTTAAAGGGACAGATTTCTGCTCTGTCTATTCCTTTGCACAAGCGTCTGGCTGAAGTTCCAGACGTTCAAGCTTTTTGTCAGGCTTTGGTTAGAATCAAACCTGTGTTTAAACCTGTTGCTCCCCCATGGAGCTTAAACTTGGTTCTTAAAGTTCTTCAAGGGGTTCCGTTTGAACCCCTTCATTCCATTGATATTAAACTTTTGTCTTGGAAAGTAACTCAGAGACTCGGAGAGTCTCTGAGTTATCTGCTTTACAATGTGATTCTCCTTATCTGATTTTCCATTCAGATAAAGTAGTTCTGCGTACAAAACCTGGGTTTTTACCTAAGGTAGTTTCTAATAGGAATATCAATCAAGAGATTGTTGTTCCATCATTGTGTCCTAATCCTTCTTCAAAGAAGGAACGTCTTTTACATAATCTGGACGTGGTCCGTGCTTTGAAGTTTTACTTACAAGCTACTAAAGATTTTCGCCAAACATCTACACTGTTTGTTGGTTACTCTGGGCAGAGGAGAGGTTAAAAAAGCTTCGGCAACCTCTCTTTCTTTTTGGCTTCGGAGCGTAATACGCTTAGCCTATGAGACTGCTGGACAGCAGCCCCCTGAAAGGATTACAGCTCATTCTACTAGAGCTGTGGCTTCCACCTGGGCCTTTAAAAATGAGGCTTCTGTTGAACAGATTTGCAAGGTGGCGACTTGGTCTTCGCTTCATACCTTTTCAAAATTTTACAAATTTGATACTTTTGCTTCTTCGGAGGCTATTTTTGGGAGAAAGGTTCTACAGGCAGTGGGTCCTTCCATTTAAGCCTGCCTTATCCCTCCCTTCATCCGTGTACTTTAGCTTTGGTATTGGTATCCCACAAGTAATGGATGATCCGTGGACTGGATACACCTTACAAGAGAAAACATAATTTATGCTTACCTGATAAATGTATTTCTCTTGTGATGTATCCAGTCCACGGCCTGCCCTGTCCTTTTAAGGCAGGTCTAAATTTTAATTTAAACTACAGTCACCACTGCACCCTATGGTTTCTCCTTTCTCTGCTTGTTTCGGTCGAATGACTGGATATGGCAGTTTGGGGAGATGCTATATAGCAGCTCTGCTGTAGGTGATCCTCATGCAACTTCCTGTTGGGAAGGAGAATATCCCACAAGTAATGGATGATCCGTGGACTGGATACACCACAAGAGAAATAAATTTATCAGGTAAGCATAAATTATGTTTTTTACGAATGTTAGCCTAATTTGCATAATACTACTCTTTATTGACACTTTCCGTGGACCAAATACTGGCGTAAGTTACTTACGACGACTGAAATGTGTATCTGCGCACATTTCAGAAGATCGCCAGTTTGTCCTACTTACGCCAGTTTAGCATCTAATGGCGCAGTATATGTAATACCCCGATGTGCCGGGTGAAACCTGCGCCATATATGTGATTGCGCCCCTTAAGTGCCTGCTCACTGCCATTAAACATCCTTAAGTAAGGATTTTGAGTCCCATATAAGGAACAGGGAGTCCTTAACTTCTTCAGTGCCTGCCTCCTAGTCCCAGAAGACAAAAAAGGCATTTACCTGCACTTCTACCCGTCCGGCAGGAGGACAGCTCACCCGGTATGAGAGGATGCCACTTCTCACAGAGACCTGTGAAAACAAGAAAGAATCAGAGTAAACCTACTCTGGCTTTCTATGCAAGGGCAGTAACATGTTAGAAAAAAAGCAGTGAGGCCCACCTCACAAGTTCCTAACTGCTTTAAAGTCACCACTGCCCTACTGAAAAGACTAACGTGGAGTACGGCTAGACCCAATCTTGAGAGGAAAAGTAAACCTACTCTGGCTTTAAAATAATAAAATCTTGCTTGAAGGGAAATAAATCCAATTTTCTTCAGACACCAAAAACTTTACCTCCTCCATGAACAGAAGCAAAGAGAATGACTGGGGTTGTGGGAAGGGAAGTGATACTTAACAGCTTTGATGTGGTGCTCTTTGCCTCCTCCTGCTGGCCAGGAGTGGTATTCCCAACAGTAATTCATGATGTTGCCGTGGACTCACCAGAGGTTTTGAAGCCTACTTTCCCAACTTCCCATAGAAATTTTAATACTTGCAAATAATGTAATTGTTTCAATGTAGAATTATTGTTGTCCCATGTATAGGAAAAGTGGCACTTATGTTCTTATGGAAATATCAATATGTAGTTACATATAAAAATATATTCAAGCACATATCTACAAAGTTCAAAATAGTCCTATGCCTAGGGCAGCAATAAATATTATTTATATTAATAAAGTAGAAAATGTAATTATATTAAAAAATAGTCGGCTAGATTACGAGTTGTGCGTTAGGTTGAAAAAGCAGCGTTAATAGGTCATAAAGCTGCTTTTTCACTACCGCTGCTATTACGAGTCTTGAAGGTTTAGGGTCACCGCACACTTCTTTGGCCTTACCGCAAAACGACTTACGTAAACTTCGTAAAGTCTTTTTTCTATGGGACTTCCATAGCGCCGGTATTACAAGTCTGTCCTGGGAGGCCAAAAAGTGAGCAGTACACCCTACCCTGTCAAGAGTCCTAACGCATTTAAAAGTCAGTAGTTAAGAGTTTTATGGTACAACGCCGTAAAATAAAACTCATAACTAAAGTTCTAAAAAGTACACTAACACCCATAAACTACCTATTAACCCCTAAACCGAGGCCCTCCCACATCGCAAACACTATAATAAAATTATTAACCCCTAATCTGCCGCTCCGGACACCGCCACCATCTACATTATACTTATGAACCCCTAATCTGCTGCCCCCAACATCGCCGACACCTACAGTATATTTATTAACCCCTAATCTGCCGTCCCCAATGTTGCCACAACCTACCTACACTTATTAACCCCTAATCTGCCACCCCCAACGTCGCCGACACTATAATAAACATATTAACCCCTAAACCGCCACACTCCCGCCTCGCAAACATTAGTTAAATATTATTAACCCCTAATCTGCCGTCCCTAACATCACCGCCACCTAGCTAGGGGTTAATAAATGTAGGTAGGTGGCAGCGATGTTAGGGACGGCAGATAAGGGGTTAATAATATTTAACTAATGTTTGCAAGGCGGGAGTGCGGCGGTTTAGGGTAATATGTTTATTATAGTGGTGGCTACGTTGGGGTGGCAGATTAGGGGTTAATAAGTGTAGGTAGGTGGCGGCGACATTGGGGGCAGCAGATTAGGGGTTAATAAATATAATGCAGATGTCTGCGATGTTGGGGGAGGCAGATTAGGGGTTAATAAGTGTAAGATTAGGGGTGTTTAGACTCAGGGTTCATGTTAGGGTGTTAGGTGTAGACATAAATTTTATTTCCCCATAGGAATCAATGGGGCTGCGTTACTGAGTTTTACGCTGCTTTTTTGCAGGTGTTAGACTTTTTCTCAGCTGGCTCTCCCCGTTGATTCCTATGGGGAAATCGTGCACAAGCACGTACAACCAGCTCACCGCTGACTTAAGCAGCGCTGGTATTGGAGTGCGGTAATGAGCAAAATTTTGCTCAACGCTCACTTCTTGCCTTTTAACGATGGGTTTGTAAAAACTCGTAATACCAGCGGTGTAGGGAAGTGAGCGGTGAATAAAAACTGCTCGTTAGCACCGCATAGTCTCTAACGCAAAACTCATAATCTAGCCCAGTTTTTGCTTATAGTAAAAAAATATGTAATAGTGTATCTTTCTTCCTCTTCAGAATTGATCACAGGTAAGGAGCGTAGACGTTAAATGTAAAGTTTATAGTGTAAGATTGGGTTACCATAACAACTAACTTAGATGGAAGCATTAACACAACGTTAACTTACACCTACATGGAAAGTGCGACTGCACACACTGCGCAAAATATTTCAATAGAAACCTTGTATTAAAATGGAGCTGTAAACTACTTTTAGCTGTCTGCAACTTCAGTCGATTACGGCTCAATTTTTTTCAGCTCAATCGAAACACCCCTAAATCAGTTTCCTGTCAACTATAACATATTGTAGATATAGCAGATCTTTATGGAATTTTAGTCAACAGAATAATGAAAATAGCATCACAGAAAAAAAAACACAACTTGATATTTTCCCTCACAGTCAAAATAAAGGAACAAAATCCTATATTTCATGTGATGAAGGAAAAACTATTTGTGATGCCACCTTTCTGCATCATTTTATTCACAGCTTGCCTGGTTCATTTCACCTTGGCACATTTAACTTGGCACACTCCATTTTGGCCCTGTTAATTTGGCTAATGTCTTTTGAACACATTGCCTGGCATATTTCTTCACTGAACACTTGATATGCAATATTTAAATATAGCACGTCACCGGTCACCTTTTACAGTACACTTTTACTCAGACACAAACATTTCAATATCAGTAATATAAACTCACTATTTACTAAGATGACTCTAAATTTTAATATAAAAAACAGTCAGAAGGCGAGCAGTGGAGCAGCTGTCTGAAAATGGATTTGTAAAAGCCAGTGGCATCTCCAGGGGGGTACATGCACTCCAGGATAATCTCTGCCCCCCCCCCATGTGATCAGCCCTTATTTGCTCACCATCACTTTACCAAAATTCCCCACAGCTCCACATGACCCCTCCAAAGCTTGAACACCCCCGTCCACACACTGCCTGCCCCCATTTCCGTTGTGACCCCACCTACAAAAACAATGGTGGACATCTGGAAAGTGCCCCAGTAAGAAAATCCTGGAGACGGCACTGGCAGAAGCTGCTTTGGAGCCCCTTAGATATAAGCTTATTCATGCAAGCCTGCAACATCAAGTTAAGAAACAGAGGACTCTGAGGTGCCAGACTTAAATCATCCTTGACTTATTCATCTGGGATGATTGACAAGCCCTACTCTCACACGATTGGTTGTGCAGTGGGCGTGGCTGCACAAGTGACTGCTTGCGCAATTTTGAACTACAGCAGTGGATACACCCTCACTCCACACAAACATGGGTGGATAGATTCACTGCAATGAAGCATTCCAGCTGTCTAGAACAGGGTTCATCTTGTTTTAGATGTGATGGTGCCATTTAAATTATATTCTGAAGGACAGAGATTCTTTGTGGACTGAAGCAAGGAAAGTACTAGAAAAGAGCACTATTTAAGATATGTTAAAAATATTTTTGCCATTAAAAAGTTAAATTAAAGTTGCTTATTTTGAAGCTGCTTGTTTTCTTATAAGCATAACTCTGCTCACTTCTCTATTGGTGGATAGTGACACACTTCACAAGAATAAAAACAAAGCAAATCTTTTAAATGCAACAGAGAGAAAAATAACTGTGTCCCTTTAAGAGTTATCTGCAGCAGTTGAGTTTTCTTCATAGCATTAAGTGGTCAGGATTATGATTATTTAGCTATTGACAACAAGAAAGACAGCAAGTGTATGTTGTCATGGAAAAAAGAAGGGTGTGTGCTCTGTTTTTGAGAAGTTGATTTGAGAGTATCCAGGAAGATATATCTGGTGAAATAGTAAAGACGTATAGTTAAGCAAGAATATGGTTGATCTGGTATTGAACAATATTTTGGGCCATAGCCAGGTTGCATTTGCCAAATGACAGTGGCCAAAAAATCTCTGAGGCAATGTCATGTGTGACAGTAATGTTTGAGGCGAATCTGTGGAGGTCCAAGATTTTATGAAACCCCTGAGTGCCTGAGATGTAAATTTTAACCTGTACCATAATCCCTCATGTTTACCTCTATTATTAACCCTAACCAAACACCCTAATTCTATAACCAAAACCATTACCATTTTGGGAAGCCTTATTCCCCTTACCTATGCAACAACAGCATTGTTGCTACAGGATCTAAGGTACTGCCCAATATTATTAGATGTAAAATCAATGGCTATAATATTTCTATGTCAGCATCTACTTTGCAGCAATATTAAAAAGGGTAAAATAACACAATTACACTACTGCACCTGTTACCAACAGTTATTAGCATATGTGTGAGTAAAAACAGACGCATATATTCCACTGAATAAAACTGTTTTATACACTACAAATGTAGTCAATTGGCAGTATTTCAGTGATTGATAAAAATAAAAAATAATCTAATTTAGCCCTTTAAGTAACAAGGTTAAGCACCCCTGATATATACAAACATAGTATTGTTAACTAAATGACATATTTGATTGCCAAAGGAAAATGTGGTGATAAAGAATATCAGATGGTAATCCAACTGACATAGAAATAAAAATGACGAACAGCCAGAACACACAGAAGGAAAGGTTAGGGATGAGAGCTGTATACTGCTCTGTATATTGTTCATGTCTGCTTGTAAGACCTTACAGTCTAGAAGAGATGAAAAGTATAGAAACTACGTACTGGAAAATAGCCTTGTATTCAGAGCAAAAAAGGTTGGATCCATTTCAAAACCAGATGACGGTGATATGGTGCGTAGGCGAATGAAATTGAGAGGTAGGTGACTGATATAAATATATTTGAAATTGCTAGGTTTCAAGAACAGTTTTAATTCCTTGGAGACTTTGAAAGTGAGGAAATTAAATATCACACAGAATATGCCACATTTTACAATCCAGTTTTACCCAACCTAATTCCGGTGTGTTTTATCTAACTCTCCCCCTTGCTCAACTGTACATCTGTGGGGGGGCCATTGAGGCATTTCCCACACATTTAGCCACTGACTTCAGTATGAGTGGTACTTTGGACCTACACTTTAGCATTTATTAAATTAAAGAGACATGATACGCAAACGTTTTCTATGTTTTATCTAAATGTCTTTGTTCTATCTAAAAATGGCAGTCAGTAAGCAATGAGGTATAAGTTGCTTGTTTCACTTTTAAACAACTTTTACTTACCATTTCTCATGCACAGAAATATTTCAAAATCATTAACAGCTCATGAGTATGAAGTGATTGCTCTACAATAATTTAGCTATTCTTTGACCTGGTATGATGAATAAAAGCCAGATACAGAAATTATCACATGGATAATTATATTTTAAATATATCTTTAGCAATACGTGGCTGGTAGGTCTGCTATATACTTGACGTTAAACACATCATTCTTTTGTGCAAAAATTGTGCTTTTTCCACACTCCCTAAAGAGGCCAAACATTATGTAATCTAGGTTTTCTTCAAAATGCTGATTAAGATAGCTGGTTTAAAAAGTGCTTACTGTCCCTTTCAATAAGAAGGTTATACATCTATAAAAATTGGACCAATCAGATCCCTTGGTATTTGATAAGTGATATGTCATGGCACTGACTACATAATCATTATCTGAACAACAGTCCATCTGTACAGTATTTATTGAACATCTGAATGTGGTTAATTGCTGAGATCATTTTAAGTGACTGAATGTTAATACAATACATACAGTGCCCACAATGGATAACTGTTTCATTGTAATCAATTGACTACTGTACTATTCTAACAATCTTACATTTATATCCTGTATTTTCTTTCCTGTTAATTGAAATATTAATGAACTGTGTAGTGATCAGGCATGATTGTACACCATAACATGTTAGGGTTGACAAAGATGATTATAAAGCTAATGTAAATATCAAGGGTGCAGACATACAGGTGAAGAATATCATTACTACCTATTCCTATAGTTATTTATGTTTTGTTTCAAATCCCTCTTCTTCCATCTTTACCTTTCTCCTAGAACCGCCACTAACAGTGAAATTGGACCTGGAATTTGTTGTATTGTACCTAACAGTTTAAAGGGACATTGAACCCAAATTTTTTCTTTCGTGATTTAGATAGAGCATGACATTTTAACCTCTTAAGGACATATGACGGAATTTTTCCGTCATAAAACAATTGAGCAAACTGAAAGCTGTGTCCTTAAAGGGTTAAGCAACTTTCTAATTTACTCCTATTATCAAATTTTCTTTATTCTCTTGGTATCTTTATTAGAAATGCAAGAATGTAAGTTTAGATGCCGGCCCATTTTTGGTGAACAACCTGGGTTGTCCTTGCTGATTGGTGGATACATTCATCCACCAATTAAAAATTGCTGTCCAGGGGGCATGACCAAGCTGCAGCCATGAAAGGACGTGTTTTTACTTAGCTCTGATTTTGACTCAAAGAATCAACGTCTATTCTACTTCTAATTGCATCTTTTTGGGCATAATAATTTTCTATATTACACGAGGAGTTAATCCTGACTCTGGAGATACTATTTTTATGATGACTTTCTCGAGTGGAGAATGTAATAAGACTGCCTAAGACTGACGGCTGCAGCCCACTTCGCAGAACCATCTACCCCCCCCTCTCCCGGTCTAAGGGCCTGCCGGGTGGAGCGGTACATAGTTATTATATTGGCTTTGGGGTGAAGCTGCATTTAAGCGGATACCATCATAATTATCTACACATGGAGGAAGGCCTCTTTATCCAAATACGAGCGCTTTTAGAAGAATTGGGAGGTCGGATGGACTGTGGCTATGCAGAGCTCTCAAGTGAAATACAAGCTGCGAGAGTGCAGAAAACCGATGGCGCTATCAAGATGGCGGACAACGAGAAGAATGACTTGCTGCACGGCACCTCAAACACCAACATATACCCCATCCTCTACAAAGCAGAGCCCACGCTAGTTACGGTGAGACGATCGGTACAGCAGGGACTTATCTACCCCATTAGGGAGCCAACACTCTGTTGCAATCAGCTTAGTCATCGCACTTCCCCTTGGCCTAAAGATTTCTATGAGGTGCTCCTCTCAACCAAAGCCCCTGATGGAGCGGCCGGTTATCGGGCGCAGATTGAGTTTGGAGATGGAGTTTTGTGGAACATGAGACAGGCGCTTGACTCACACCGGGAGCGAAGAAGGGTACAGTATCACATGAGAAATACAGAGACTTGGACACTCGCGAAATATAGCTCACTTGCCCCCCTTCCACTCCCTTTGTCTTCCAGCCGAGGGACACTAGCTGATTTACGGGCCTTTTTGCAAGGGGTTTAGCTACCTGACCTTTCGTATCGCTGCCAGCACTCAACTTCTAAAGAGAGGGGTTGGTTGACCATCCTGCCATTGTTCTGTAATATGAGGTACTTGTTCACCCTCCAGTTGAGGAACTATTATGCGGACATTAGCTTTACCCGGCTTTCACCTCATATTGCAACAGATCCTTGGACTCTCTGCCTGTTTATTTTTAATAATGTTTGAGTATTTACATATATCTTGCTTTCCTTCTTTATTGTGTTACGCAATTTTTTCTCATTGCATATGCCTTACAGTCCCCACAACTGTTCAGACCAATCAAGAATATACCCAGGTTTATGTACTCTAGGCATTCCTCACATGTTTTCTGCTTCTACTAAGAGGATTGTACTTGTTTTACTTTGAGCCATACTATAGAGGCTTTATACCCTTAACACAGAATTTGCTTGCTGCTTCGAAGCCCTGAATAAGGCACACCTCAATTCCTAGTGTGGTTTCAACCAGTGTTCTATCAAAACATATTCTAATAGATGTGTAGAATTATATTAATAGCCTCACGAGTGTTATTAGCTTCTCATTAGTGTTGTCCTATAGTAATGGCCTCACGTGTGTTACTAGCTTCTCATTAGTTTATCATACTGGTCTTATGCGCCTATGGAAATATGCTAAATACTAGTAGTAGTATACGCTCCATTTCTATATTATTATATGGCATATTCCATAGGCCCTTTTAAGGGGGACTCTGGCTATTTAGTTACTTAAGCTTTCTATCACCACTACTATTGTACAATTGACGCGTATTATTTATATACCATAGAAATTCGAATCTGTGACAGCTGGGGTTTTAATTATGTTGATTTAAGTAATTTAGGAGGCTGTTGAGCAGGCTTTATTTCAAATATTAGCTTATATAGATTTCTACCCCACCTAGGTACAGACTTTATACCAGCTAGACTACTATAAATGCTTATGTGGATAAGTTAACTAGAGAGTAATATATTTAGGAGGGCTGTGTTGGTCCTATAGATCCATAATGTTATTCTATCCTGTAAATCTGCCTTATTTGTAGTTATTTTATACATGTTAATGTCTCCATATGTCGTACAAAGGTTACATGGGTGATATCTAGTCTGTACAATATAGATGCGGGAAACTTCCCCTAGAAAGTTTACACTATACGCTTATGATCCCTGGTCCTGCTTCTAGATCCAATGATTGCCCTAATTTACCTATTCTTTCCCTCCAAGGTCTACAGTCGGCATAAGATCACCTTAGACCTATCAATAACCTAGTAAATTGGATAAGGCACCCCTATACCAACACCTTTGCTCTACAGTGCTTATTTATTTCTCCTAACATAATTCCCCCTATAGTACACACAGAAAGCTTTCTCTCCTCTTCCCCCCCCCCCCCTTAATTATATGAATACCTTTGTTCCTCAGATATATATAGCAAACAGTACAGTCTATCTTACATTTGGCTATCCTACACAATTTTATATAGAAGCTCACCCTATAGCTCTACTAGCTATGCCCTTTTCCCGCCCTCCCCCTCCCAACCTTCCCATAATTTGAGTGGCTCTTGCCCACTGCTCCACCTTTCCTCCCCCACTTCTTGTGACATCATAATAGTCACCACAAAAGCCAATTCTCCACATTATTACAGCTGTCATTGGAAATTATTAAAAACTTACTCTATAGGTGTGGAAATCATGTTCTAACCACTAAAATATAAAATGAAGTTCTTCTTCAGTTTGCCCAAACCTTCCCTAGACCTCACTCTAGACATGGAAAATGTACCTGTAACAACTTTGTCTGGTGTATTCTACTGTCATTGCTATTATTGGGCAAATTGTGTATTTCGCTTTTCTTTCTTTTTTATGAAACTTCAATAAAAACTGTTTAAATAAAAAAAATTGCTGTCCAGGACTGAACCAAAAAAAAAAGCTTAGATGCCTTCTTTTTCAAATAAAGATAGCAAGAGAACGAAGAAAAATTGATAATAGGAGTAAATTAGAAAGTGGCTTAAAATTGCATGCTCTATCTGAATCACAAAAGAAAAAATTTGGGTTCAGCATCAGTCTCCAACTTTGGCCTGGATTCCAGTCTTTTTGACAAATATAAATATAAAATATCAGAAAGTCAGGTATTTCTGTTTGTTTTTATTTTAAAAATCTATTCCAATCTTCAAGTTCAATATTCCTATGTTTCCTGGCTTTTTATTTCTGCTCCTAAGTAGGTAAGAAACATGGATATTGTATAAGTTTTAAACAGAATCTGGCAAGGACTTTCAAATAATGAAATAATTGTGACAAAAACAAAAGAAAGACAGGAAAGATAATTACAGCAATAATGATGATGACTGCCTAATATATTTTAAATCAGATTTTTTTCCCCTTAAAATGACAGTAGATGTGGAATAAACTAAGCATAATATGCATAGTGTACTCATTAATGATTCTAGTGAGCTACAAATGTATCTTGGAGCTGTGAGATCAAAAGATAAAATTACCTTTGAAAAGCTCTGCTACATGACTCCTCCGGCCACCTCTAAGCTCACACATTTTTTTACCTCAAAATTTGCAGCAGGCAGACACAACCAATGAGAAATCTACTGCTCGCCACATTGCCTTCCTATTATGAGCCTCTGGCGTTATGCTGTCTTCTCCAAACAGAGAAACCATGCCTACAGCCTAAATCTAGAGCTCACTGAATGGGAAGGGGGTAGATGCCAGTCTCATCAAGGGCTGCATCGCCTACTTCTAATTTGAAGGAGGGGGGGGGGAATCCAGGCATAGGTAGGCCAGAGGAGTTCTGTAGCAGAGCTTTTCAAAGGTAGTTTTTTCTTTTCTTTTTAGAGCTACAAGATTAATGTATAGCTCACAAGAAGAATCAGAGCTTGTGCAAGAACTTCAAAAATTAAAACAACACGAACACAGCCAAGATGTGTCTCTCAAAGCAGACAAATAGTTTTTAACACATCCAAGGTATAGAATTGAAACATTTAATGAAGAAACTTAAAAACTATAAAGTGTGATATTTCAGCAAATGTAACACTTCCTTAGACAAACAGTGATCAAGTTTAAATAGTATACCTTGCCAAATTAATTAATAGATTGATAGATGATAGATAGATAGATAGATAGATAGATAGATAGACAGGCAAGCTGATAGATAGATGATAGATAGATAGACAGGCAAACCGATAGATAGATAGATATATAGATAGATAGATAGATAGATAGATAGATAGATAGATAGATAGAGTTTAAGTTCACAATCAAATGTTAAAAAGCATGACATTTCCAAAATTAAACTCCCCATAAAAACAATGTATTGTATTATATTATGTTATTAAATTCTGGGCCAAATTATAAGTGGCGCTCTATTGTTAGCACTGGTCACAATAACCAATATCGTGCCCACACTAACTTGCAAGCATATTACAAGTTAAAAGTAAATGTGTTTGCTCGAGCACAATCTAAATTTGGTTAGCGCAAGTGAAAACCTAGCGTAAAGAGTAAGGGGATGCTGCTTATTCCGTGCGAACCTTCTGGCTCGCCGGAAACAGGAGTTAAGAAGCAGCGGTCTTAAGGCCTTAACTCGTCCGCCACCTTTTAGGTGGCAGACTGCACTCATCCCGATCAGATTCGATCAGGATGATTGACACCCCCTGCCGCTAATTTCCTGGGGCGACATTGCACAAACATTTCTTGGGAAATGCTTGTGTAATGTTAAATGTTGACAGCGTATGCTGTCTGCATTTAGCGATGCAGGGCGGACATGATTCGCTATAGCGAATCATGTCCGCCCAGGGTTTGATAAATCTACCCCTAAGAGTTAAAAAAAATGTGCACCAAACAAAACATAAATACATTAAAATAAAGTGTTACACTCATATATATATATATATATATATATATATATATATATATATACAGGTAGCCCTCAGTTTACGCCGGGGTTAGGTTCCAGAAGGAATGGTTGTAAATCAAAACCGTTGTAAATTGAAACCCAGTTTATAATGTAAGTCAATGGGAAGTGAGGGAGATAGGTTCCAGGCCCCTCTCAAAATTGTCATAACACCTAATACATTTATTTTTAAAGCTTTGAAATGAAGACTTTAAATGCTAAACAGCATTATAAACCTAATAAAATAATCACACAACACAGAATATATAATTATACTAAGTTAAATGAACAAAAACATTTGCTAAACAGCATTATAAACGTAATAAAATAATCACACAACACAGACTTCACTTGCATTTTTCTGAAAACAGTTCTTTCTATGCATTCCAATCTGGACTGATTTATAGACAGGAAGATCTTGTTCCTTTGGAATCTGCTCGATAGCTCAGGTCTGGTTAAACTGATTCATTTCAGCTTGCTTGGCTTTGCTGCAACACAAGCGGACAGCTCCACCTACTGGCTATTTTAATAAATGCACTGCTTCTCAATGCTTTTCAATAGCAGTCACATGACTGGGAAAAAAGGTTGTTATTCTGAAACGGTGTAAATTGAACCGTTGTAAAGAAAAATACTTTATAAGGGTTAAAAAAGGTATATGGTATATGAAAAGGTGTTTGAATAGAAAGGGTTATAACGTGTGTATGTGTGTATTTATATATATATATATACACTTATATATAAATATATGTATGGGTGTATATGTATATATGTGCACAACTGGTGCTCAAAAATTTATGGTCACTTATACATTACCTTATTTAAAAAGAAAACATACATGAAATAAGTTTGAATAGGAAATATAGGGTCAGATTACAAGTGGAGCGGTATTTAACGCTCCCGCTCGCATGCTAACTCCGCTATTAGTAAGCTTTTTGCACGCACACTCGTATTACAAGTTGAAAGTAAAACTTTTAAAAAATGAATTCCCCCATAGAAGTCAATGGAGAAAGAAAAGTGGGGGGAAAAAACCTACTCGCGCACAAACCTGATCGCATATTCTCAAGTGCTCTAACCCAACATGAAAAACATAAATTATGCTTACCAGATCATTTAATTTCCATCTGTATAAGGAGAGTTCACGGCTTCATTCCTTACTGTTGGGAAATACTGAGCCTGGCCACCAGGAGGAGGCAGACACTCCAGCCAAAGGCTTAAATACCTCTCCCACTTCCCCCATCCCCCAGTCATTCTGCAGAGGGAACAAGGAACGGTAGGAGAAATATCAGGGTTTAAAAGGTGCCAGAAGAAAAATATAATTTAGGGGGCCGCCCATCGGAGAACACGGGCGGGGGCCATGGACTCTCGTTATACAGAAGGAAATTAAATTATCTGGTAAGCATAATTTATGTTTTCCTTCTTAATATAAGGATAGTCCACGGCTTCATTCCTTAATGTTGGGAAACTTATACCCAAGCTCTAGAGAACACTAAATGATAACGGGATGGACAAAAAGAGAGGCGCACCCTAATCTGAGGGCACCACAGTCTGCAAAACCTTTCTCCCAAAGACTGCTTCAGCTGAAGCAAAAACATAAAACTTGTAAAATTTAGAAAAAGTATGTAAGGTGGACCAGGTAGCCGCCTTACAAATCTGATCCATAGAGGCCTCGTTCTTAAAGGCCCAAGAGGAAACCACTGCTCTAGTAGAATGAGCCGTAATTCTCTGAGGAGGCTTATGTCCCACTGTCTCATAAACTAAGCGGATAACACTCCTTAACCAAAAAGACAAGGAAGTTACAGAGACTTTCTGCCCCTTACGCTTCCCAGAATAGGCAACAAACAAGGAAGGAGTTTGTCTAAAATCCTTAGTAGACTGAAGATAGAACTTCAAGGCTCGAACCACTTCCAAATTATGAAGCAAACATTCCTTCAAAGAAGAAGGATTAGGACACAAGGAAGGAACCACAATCTCTTGATTGATGTTGCGGTCTGACACGACTTTAGGGAGAAACCCTAACTTAGTACGTAGCACAGCCTTATCAGAATGGAACACCAGATAAGGAGGCTCGCATTGCAAGGCGGAAATCTCAGATACTCTGCACACAGAAGCAATAGCCAGTAGAAAAAGAACCTTCCAGGATAACAACTTAATGTCAATTTCATGCATAGGCTCAAACGGAGCCCGCTGCAAAACTTTAAGAACAAGATTTAGACTCCAAGAAGGAGCCTTAGATCTGAACACAGGTCTGATCCTAATCAGAGCCTTAACAAAAGACATCTGGAAGCTCAGAGAGCCTCTTGTGCAGTAAAACAGACAGGGCCGAAATCTGTCCCCTCAGGGAAAAACCCTTCTCCAGTCAATCCTGGAGAAACGATAGGATACTGGCAACCTTATGCCAGGGAAATCCACGCTCTTCACACCAGAATAAATAGGTGTTCCACAACTTATGATAGATGTGACAATCAACCGGCTTACGAGCTTGAATGAGAGTATCAATAACTCTCTCAGAAAAACCTCTCTTGGCTAGGACTAAGTGTTCCATCTCCACGCAGTCAGCCTCAGAGAATCTAGATTTTGATGAACAAAAGGACCTTGTTCCAGCAGATCCCTGCAAGAAGGTAATTTCCATGGAGGAAAAGATGACATCCCCACCAGATCCGCGAACTACATCCTTCGCGGCAACGACGGAGCAATCAGTATCACTGACGCCCGCTCCTGCTTGATGCGGGCCACTACATGAGGAAGGAGTGGTAACGGCAGGAAAAGGTAGATTAGACTGAACCTCCAAGGCACCGCTAATGCATCTATCAGCTCTGCCTGAGGATCCCTGGACCTCATTTCATATCTGGGTAGCTTGGTATTGAGACGAGACGCCATGAGATCTATCTCCGGCGTCTCCCACCTGCTGCATAACTCCTCAAACACTTCGGGATGGAGAGATCATTCCTCCCCCGGATGGAAGGATTGTCTGCTGAGAAAATCCGCTTCCCAGTTGTCCACACCCGGAATGTGGATTGCTGACAGCGAACAGCTGTGGGCCTCCGCCCACACCAGAATCCGAGATACTTCCCTCATTGCTAGGGATCTTCTCGTTCCCCCCCTGATGGTTGATGTAAGCCACCAAAGTTATATTGTCTGATTAGAATCTGATAAACCGGGACGAACCCAGAAGAGGCCAAGTCTTCAGTGCATTGAAGATTGCTTGAAGTTCCAGAATGCTGATCGGGAGGGAGCGTTCCTCCTGAGACCACAGGCCATGTGCCTTCTTGGCACCCCAAACAGCTCCCCATCCTGATAGACTCGCGTCCGTAGTCACAATCTCCCAGGATGGTCTTAGAAAGGATGTCCCTTGGGACAGATGATCTGGACAGAGCCACCAAGAGAGCGATTCTCTCGACCGGTTGTCCAGGGAAATCTGTTGAGACCGATCCGAATAATCCCCGTTCCACTGCCTCAGCATGCACAGTTGTAACGGTCTGAGACGGAACCTGGCAAAGGGAATTCTGTCCATGCTGGACACCATGAGACCAATTACCTCCATACACTGAGCCACAGATGGCCTTAAGGAGGTCCGGAGGGCAAGACATGCCGAAGCTAGCTTGCAACGTCCATAATCGGGCGGAAAGTTCCCTCCTTCTTTGGGACCACGAACAGGATTGAATAGTATCCCAAACCTCTTTCTGCAATAGGAACCGGGACAATGACCCCTAGGGAGGACAGATCCCCCATGCACCCTAGAAAGGCTTCCCTCTTTTCTGGCTTTGAAGACAGGCTTGAAAGGAGAAATCTGCCCTTGGGTGGTTGAGATTTGTATCCCTGAGCTATGACCTATCTTGTATCCCTGAGCTATGACCTCCAGGACCCATAGATCCTGTATGTCCCTGAACCAAGCGTCTGAAAACAGCGACAGTTTGCCCCCTACATGAACCAGTGCCGGATCGGGGGCTGCCCCTTCATGCCGATTTGATCTCGTCAGGCTTCTTGCTCTGCTTGGATTTATTCCAGGATTGAGCCAGCTTCCAAGTACCCTTGACTTGCTCAGGCTTAGAGGAGGACTGTTGTCATTAGGATTTCTCAGAACGAAAGGAACGAAAATTAGAACTGTCCCTTAGACTTGTTCTTTTTATCCTGCGGTAGGAAGGCCAGGCCTGACCAAATAAAATCTTTCCATTAAAAGGAAGGGAAAGAAGTCTAGACTTAGAAGTCATATCCGCAGTAGGGCTGGGCAATATGGGGAAGAAGAAAAAAATCGCAATTTAAAATAAAACGCAATTGCGATTTAATCGCGATTTTCACATCAGCACTCCCTGTAACCCCCATAAGCTCCCCTCTGTAACCTACATAAGCCCCATCAACTCCCACTGTAACCCTGCACCCCCTGTAACCCCCATAAGCCCCCCTCTGTAACCTACATAAGCCCCATCAATTCCCACTGTAACCCTGCACCCCCTGTAATCCCCATAAGCCCCCCTCTGTAACCTACACAAGTCCCATCAGCTCCCACTGTAACCCCCCAATAAGCACCCCCTTTAACATCATAAGCACCGCCTGTAACCACCATTAGTTAATCTGAAAAGAGGCGGAGCCTTGGGGAGAACTTATCGAATTCTCCAATAAAAGCCAGTGCGCATGCAGAATATTTTATGACGCTAAAAAAAGCCAAAACCTTGAGAAGAACTTATCGAGTGCTCCAAGAACAGTCTGTGCGCATACGTGCATTTTCTTAGAAATCTGACACATAACGTGTAACCACCGGGCCTGTCTGTTTCTCACAAGCTTTACCCTCAGGCCGAGTTTGTTACAACATTCTGCTGCGAAACTGCTGAGCACACACAATATTTATTAACAATGAATGGTTATTTCTCTAAGTTACTTCGTTTTTGCAAACGTCCATGTTTTGAGCTCATTTTACTCAAACACAATTGCAATAAGGAAATCAAATACAGTGGATACTTGCTGTGTTTTTACTGTTTTACAATGTTTTATTAAAATTGTATTCTTCTGCATAAAAAAGGAATTAACTGTTGATAATATAACAAGGGTCTGGCTTTTTTTAGCGTCATAAAAAATTCAGCTAAGTCGGTGGCCCTCCTGTACGTTATAGGTGACGTCAAAGGGGCGGCGCTAAAAATCACATACTCTCGCGGTTTTAAAACCACGGCGATTAATCACAGTTTAAAACCGCATCCGTGATTAATCGTGCAGCCCTTATCCGCAGACCAGGACTTCAGCCAGAGCGCCTGACGGGTCTGAACTGAAAAAACAGAAACCTTAGCATTTAGGCGAATAATCTGCATGTTTGCATCGCAGATAAAAGAATTAGCAATTCTCAATGCTTTATTTCTTTCCTGGATAACGTCGAGGGGACCCTCCACCTCGATCAATTCCAATAAGGAGTCGCACCAGTAGGCCGCAGCTCCATCAACCGAGGCAACAGCCGCTGCCGGTTGAAACAAGTATCCCGTATGCTGAAACATTTATCTGAGAAACGTTTCCATCTTCTTATCCATCGACTCTCTGAACGACTAGCTATCCTCAAATGGGATAGTAGTACGCTTGGCCAGTGTGGAGATAGCACCATCCACCTTAGGGACGGAACCCCACAACTCCAATTGAGAATCATTTTTTAAAGGAAGAAGAAGGGGAAACGGAAGATCCAATTCTATCCCACTCGTTCTTAATAATGTTCGCCATTTTTACAGGTACAGGAAAAGTTAACGGCACTACCCTGTCCTTGTAAACTCTGTCTAATTTAGGGATCAAAGCTTGGCCTCTGGAACCTCTGATGTAGACAGAACCTCCTTTAGAAGAAAACGTAAGTTTTCAATCTTAAATCTAAAGGCTGGTTCCTCCGCAGCAGGAGGCCTAGAGCTAGCAGACTCCGACCCAGAAAGTTCACCCTCTGAAGACTCAGAGTGTGACCCATCCTCGGATAATTGAAAAACAGATAAATCCAATAAATAACTTGATGACCCCTGGACAGGAGAGCTATGTTTAACCTTTCGCTTGTGCATGGCAAGGCGAGGTAAAGCACTAAGGGCCTCAGACACCGCCATCTTTAACTGCACAGTAAAGTCTGATGGTAAAAGGTTCCCACCAGATGGAGGATCAGGCGTGCTGCATGTAATGAGGGAGATGACTGATGGGTATGCGTCTCATGGGACGGCAAGTCTTCAGAGGTGGACGGCTCAGTGGTACTAAAGGGGTGAACGTTCTTAGACCTAATAAATGTGTCAAGGCATGTGGAACATAGTTTAGAGGGCAGGCATACCAAGGCCTCCTCACAATATAAACAGGTATTTCTATTTGGAATAGAGGGAGTACCTTCAAGAATATCAGAATTCTCCATAGCTTAAGCTAATGACAGTAGGACACAGAATAAAACAATCTTTTTATTTCTCACAAAAACTGCACCTTTATACTCCCAA
Organism: Bombina bombina; assembly: GCF_027579735.1. NCBI lineage: Eukaryota > Metazoa > Chordata > Amphibia > Anura > Bombinatoridae > Bombina > Bombina bombina. The sequence goes on along the minus strand of NC_069499.1, from coordinate 1,020,390,746 downwards.
TAGCTGGGGCACTCACCACCTCCTAGACCCAGACAAAACAGAGAAAAAAATGTCTTCTCCGACAGCTAGCTCGGTCAGGAAAGAGGAAATGAAAGTGCAACTACTCCCGGTCACGTGGTGCTATGAGAAAAAGCGTGCCAAGCTACAAGCTGCACAGCATTCAAAGTGAAAGTAAAAACATGTGTGTTCCAGCCAAATAACAAACAGTGTATGAGCTTGGGTATAGGTTTCCCAACATTAAGGAATGAAGCCGTGGACTATCCTTATATTAAGAAGGAAAACATAAATTATGCTTACCAGATCATTTAATTTCCTTCCGTATAAGGAGAGTCCATGGCCCCCTCCCGTGTTCTCCGATGGGCTGTCCCCTAAATTATATTTTTCTTCTGGCACCTTTTAAACCCTGATATTTCTCCTACTGTTCCTTGTTCCCTCTGCAGAATGACTGGGGGATGGGGGAAGTGGGAGAGGTATTTAAGCCTTTGGCTGAGGTGTCTTTGCATCCTCCTGGTGGCCAGGTTCAGTATTTTCCAACAGTAAGGAATGAAGCCGTGGACTTTCCTTATATTAAGAAGGAAATATTAATATTTCACATTCCAATGTTCTTCACATAGCAGAATATGTTCTATTTATTCATAAATACATATCTCTAAATATATCTGATGTTTTTATCTATACCTATATATATAGGTGATTATATATAGGTATACATATATACAGATATATATAGGAATATCTATTTAGAAATACACAGAACACATTCCATTATGTGCAGAACATTGGAATGTGAAATATTTACAATAAATACACAGTATAACACTTTATTAAATATGAATATTGCATAAATATGCCTTAACATGTTTTTTTCTACTTGACTTTGTGGTGTTTGTTTGTGTGTAGCATTTGTATAGTGTGTGTGTAATGTTTGTTGGGTGGGTGTGGTGCGTGTATGCGTGTGGGTAGTGTTTGTGTGGTGGGTGGTGTGTGTTTGCAGTGTATGCAGTGTGTGTGCAGTTTATGTAGCATTTGTATATGTAGTGTTAATGTAGAGTGTGTGCAGTGTTTAGTATCATGTTGTTGTGGCCTACAGTTTGTGTGCTGTATGCGTGTGTATGTGTTGTAAGAGTGCAGTGTGTGTTATATTTATGTAATGTAGGTGTAATGTATGTTTGTCTGGTGTATAATGTCTATGTGGGTAATCTATGTGTATTTGTGTGAAGTGTGATGTAGACTGACATATATACTTACACATGTTACAGCAATGCCATTTATGTAATAAAAAGGCTCACGATAATCTTTGTACACTATTCATATAATACAGAAACACAAACTGTTTTGTGTACAATACAGAGTCACAATAAGATTTTTTTTTTTTTAAAAACAGTACTCTGTATACAATACAAACATGTTGCTTAGTGTGCACTGTGATCAAGATGTAACACATCACTCAAGGTAGATAAAATGGTGACTAGAAAAAAGAATTCTCCTCTGTAACTGGCAATTCTGCAAGTCCCAGCTCAGTCATCAGATCTTCCATTGCATGTATTTAAATGTATTGTCTTTGGATTCTAAATGTCTGAAACATGGACTCCTTTGTTTAGCGTGCACTTGTGCTTATACAGATTACACACATAGGGGCATATTTATCAAGCTCTGTATGGAGCTTGATGTCTCGTGTTTATGGCGAGCCCTCAGGCTTGCCGGAAACTCAAGTTATGAAGCAGCGGTCTAAAGACCGCTGCTCCATAACCTGTCCGTCTGCTCTGAGGCGGCGGACAGACATTGCCAGAAATCAACCCAATCGAATACGATCGGGTTGATTGACACCCCCGGCTAGCGGCCAGAACAGCTGGTGCATTGATAAATGCCTAGAGCGTATGCTGTCGGCATTTATCGATGTGCAGCGGACATGATCCGCAATATCGGATCATGTCTGCTGGCACAATGATAATTCGGCCCTATAGTCTGGGTAGAAAGAACACCCACTGAGCTGGGACGGAGGGTTTGTTCGGTCACCTTTTTACCTGTTGTAACAAATTTATTATCTATTTTGAGTAGCAATCCAGCTCCCCAGTGCAGTAGTCAGACACTTTTGGTCTTATAAGCTGTGTAACAAATGCAATCACAGATTAGAGACATGTTAGAGCAATAATAAAATACTCTACTTTGTGTTATTACACTGATGTTCTTTGGTAATCACACACTAAGGGAGTCTTGCCAAGCTGGTTTTGAGCAGGACATGACTGGTGACTGGCAGCTACATTCATATACAACTGCTGCTTGACTCACTGGCTGTGTCCTGCTTTGTAGAGTGAACGTATCTCATCTCCTGAGCAGATTTTAATTAAGGGGACATGAAACCCAACATTTTTCTTTAATGATTCAGAAAGAGCATACATTTTTAGACAACTTTCCAATTTTTTTATATTGTCAATTGTGCTTCATTCTTTTGGTATCCTTTATTGAAGGAGCAGCAATGCACTACTGTGAGCTAGATGAACACAGTAAACCAATAAAAATATTGATATATGTGCAGCAATCAATCAGCAGCTAGCTCCCAGCTCCTGAGCCTACCTAGTATACTTTCAAAAAAGGATACCAAGAGAACTAAGCAAATTAGATCATAGAAGTAAAATGGAAAGTTGTTTAAAATTGTATTCTCTATCTGAATCTGTAGCTTCAGGTGCTGGCGATGACGTCATCACTGCACGCCTCTCTTCCTGATGCCGGTCCGGATCCCTCCTGTGGCGCGAATCCTGCCCTATGTAAAGTACCTCAATTGCTCTCACCTGTGCCCAAGTATAGGTGTTACTGTGTGTGCTCCTGGGTGCTGTATTTCTGGTATTGGATTACCATATTGTTACTGAATTCTGCCTGTCTGACCACTCTGCTTGCTTAACCCTTGTACTGCTGGATTGCCATACCGTTGCTGAACTCTGCCTGTCTGACCACTCTGCTTGCTTAACCCTTGTACTGCTGGATTGCCATACCGTTGCTGAACTCTGCCTGTCTGACCACTCTGCTTGCTTAACCCTTGTACTGCTGGATTGCCATACCGTTGCTGAACTCTGCCTGTCTGACCACTCTGCTTGCTTAACCCTTGTACTGCTGGATTGCCATACCGTTGCTGAACTCTGCCTGTCTGACCACTCTGCTTGCTTAACCCTTGTACTGCTGGATTGCCATACCGTTGCTGAACTCTGCCTGTCTGACCACTCTGCTTGCTTAACCCTTGTACTGCTGGATTGCCATACCGTTGCTGAACTCTGCCTGTCTGACCACTCTGCCCTTGTACTGCTGGATTGCCATACCGTTGCTGAACTCTGCCTGTCTGACCACTCTGCTTGCTTAACCCTTGTACTGCTGGATTGCCATACCGTTGCTGAACTCTGCCTGTCTGACCACTCTGCTTGCTTAACCCTTGTTCTGCTGGATTGCCATACCGTTGCTGAACTCTGCCTGTCTGACCACTCTGCTTGCTTAACCCTTGTACTGCTGGATTGCCATACCGTTGCTGAACTCTGCCTGTCTGACCATTCTGCTTGCTTAACCCTTGTACTGCTGGATTGCCATACCGTTACTGAACACTGCCTGTCTGAACATTCTATTTGGTTTACCCCTGAACTGTTAAACTGCTGGATTGCCATATCATTGCTGAACTCTGCCTGTCTGACCATTATATTGGTTTACCCCGAACTGCTATACTTTTGGATTGTCTTCCTGTTGCCGGACTCTGCCTGTCTTGACCATTCTCTGCTTTCATCTCATTGCAGTAAAGGACTGTCCTGTCTGCCATGAGTACTGCTTACCTCATTTCATAAACTCACTCTATTCTGGGATATTTCCTATCCTTTCACTTGACGCCGGGATAAGAAGACTACTGACCAAGTTTGGTCTGATAGAGAAATATCCCACGAGCATTACAGAATCATGAAATAACATTTCTGTGTTTCATATCCCTTTAAGGAGGCAAATTTACCTGTTTGCGGGGGTGAGATTAAAAACCAGCCATTACAAGTGGCTGGTTATTGCTACCGCATGAGAACGAGGCTCCCATTGGAGCCTATGGAAGCGCACACTCGCTTTAGCGTAAGCTATATTTAGCACTCAACTTGTAATCTAGCCCATAATCAACAGATGAATAATAGAAGGACAATGTAATAAAAGTCTGAATTTCAAATAAGTAGATTTTATCCTGACATATGTTAGTTACTTCCAAAATTGATCAAGTGTGTGCACAGTAACCCCTGCAGCATCTATAGGGTCAGTTACAGCAGTAGGAGACCTAGAGATGCACTAAGCACTTCTTCTGGGCAAGTCCTCCATATACAGTATAACTGCAAAGGGTCTTCCACAATCAAGGCTCCAGACACAGCATATCTGCAGGCTGAGATGGAGACAAGGGGGATGGTGAGCAGGCAACTCATCCGTGTTGAGTTAGCTGTATCCTCTCACTGCTGCCCTTGAGCACAGAAGCACCAGAAGGTGAGTATGACGAGGGCAGCTTGCAGCCGAGAGGACACATGTAATAGATATATAGGGCAGCATCCCAGCAGTGCTGCTGACATGCTTGGAACCAAAAAAGGGTATAGCACTATCATTTACTGTTCAGGGGGAAAAGTTACTATTTAGGAGAAAAAAGTTACCAATCAACTCAGTAATTTAAAAACAAAAACAAGTCTAAATTCTTGTTTGTGTGCATCAATCTCTGATTCGCCCAGATCCACTGATCTACATATATTAGAGTAGAATAAGAAGTATGCTGTGTGCATGAATGAACGTGTGTGTGCATGTGTACAATAGATACACACTTCTGTGTGCATAACATAGATATCCACACTGTTTTATGTGCCAGAGACAGTCACTGCTCTATGTATAAATAGACATTCATTGTTCATAGAGATGCACACTTATCTGGATATAATAAAGGCAGTGAACTCTTCAGTGTTTAACAGAGATACATACACAAAGCAAGGAATTATACAGATCCACAAACCACTTGGCACAGATATCAGTCACACACTGTGCTTAATAATCTATTATTGCTGAGATGATAGTAGAAGGTTTTAGCTCTGGCAGAGTCCCAATACCTGCACACACCCTGGGTGCCCCCTCACCGCCCTCTGAAACACAGGCTGGAACAGGCACTGTGCACATGGTAGCCTCCCATTCACTGAAATACACTCCAACCAACAAACCTCGTCCCATACCATATTCCTAAAGAACCAGGTGTGTTAACATTGGAATTCACTGTCCTTAATACCCAGATGCCCCTAATTTTCTTCAATGCCACCACTTTGCAACTAAATAGATTGAAAACAAGTTGCACCTCATACCTGGCCCACGCCCACTGACTTCTTCTACACACCCAAAAGTGTATTTAAATGACATCAAAATTAAGATGTCATTCTCAGTAAAAAGTTTAAGGGGCATATTTATCAAAGTGCGAGCGGACATGATACAATGTAGTGTATCATGTCCGCTGCACATCGATAAATGCCGACAGCATACACTGTCTGCATTTATCATTGCACAAGCAGTTCACCAGAACTGCTTGCGCAATACCACCCCTGCAGATTCGCGGACAATCAGACGCTAGCAGGGGGTGTCAATCAACCCGATCGTATTCGATCGGGTTGATTTCTGTTTGTCGCCTCAGAGCAGGCGGACAAGTTATGGAGCAGCAGTCTTTAGACCATTGCTTCATAACTTCTGTTTCCGGCGCTCCTGAAGGCTCGCTGGAGCTTGATAATTCGGCCGCTATGTATGCATTATGCAAAAACTTTGCACAGCACTTTCATTATTTTACTGTCTTTTCACTCATTCATTTTTTCACTGCCCTCAGATGGCCTGAAGTACTTTATGTGAAATTCAGAACCCTGACCTTTTGTAAAGTGATTGGTTTATATGTGCAGGAGTTTATTTATATCTGCCCCTAACTGGCCCGGTAAAAGGGGATAAAATAAACAACATTCAATAAGCTTTCCAAAGGGTGTGTACCTGATTTGCAAAACGGTGTACATTTTCCTAACAAAATAACAGTCAAATACTTTTTTTAAATACAGTCATAGCTGTCTCCCTTAGCAATGATGCTATGTTTTCTATTTCATAACATATATTTTTCTCAAACAGCCCCTAAAGCTTTAGCACTATAAAGCAGATATACAGAACGTATTAAAGCAAGTACCTTTCAAAAAATGTATTTCAATATGTTGGGTAAGGACTTCAATGTCCCTATAATAGCTCTCCCCACCATGTTCATTTATTGCATGGCATGAATGTCATACAGTGACCATACAATGATCCTTTCACTCTGCAGCACATGTAAATTACTATTAACATATTGATCATTCTTGCTTGTATTATATATTTTTTATATATATATATATATATATATATATATATATATATGTATGTATATATATATATATATATATATATATATATATATATACACAGTATATAATTATATATATATATATATATATATATATATATACAGTTCCTTTAAGGGAAAGCACAATCTCACCACTCCATTAATGCCACGGTGCTCTGCTATAAATCATCCAAGTATTCCACAGAATGCAGGCACTCATTGGTCTTGTGGAATACTTATATATATATATATATATATATATATATATACTTGTGTCATTTTATACTGTAGTATGTTGGAATAGTTCCTTTCACCAGTCAGGCTGGTGGCATATAATATAAAAATGTCCAGCAGTGAGGCCGTGACATCTACTAAAACTTTTCTGCTAGTTCCTATTTTTTACATTTGATTCTAGATTTTTTTTGCGGCGCATCACTGTTTGCAGAAATGCTTCTGTTAAAACTTATGAATCATAGACTGGTAACTTTTAATTTGCTGAAGACCCAAAATAATAGTACTCATGATGTCACTGGCATCCTGTGCATGTGTGGTTGGCAAATACACATGTATGTGGCTGACGGCCATTATCAGCAGCTGTATGCATAAATGTAGAGCAGTAAAAGTATACGGCAACATGCTTCTAATTATATCTAAACGTACTACTGAGTAATGCAAATACAACTTTTATGTCTTTTAGATAACTAATTTCTCTTAATGAATTCTGAGATGTACATTTATTAAATTGGCTTACACAAAAGAAAAAGAAAAGGGATGTTATGTGCACTCTGGGTTACAGGTACAAGTATACAACAATAGATAGAAGCAAACTTCTAACTTGAGACAGATTCGAATGTCTAGACTAGGGGTGCCCATACTTTAGCAAGGGCAAAAGGTCTACTTTATTACACGTATTTTGAGACCAAATAGTTACACAAAACAGAGGGTATTGGCGCACATCCACTTGCAAATAAACAAAACATTTTTAAATTCTGCAAAAATGGAAGATAGCGGAATTTGTTGGTGCTTTATAAATAAATTATAATAATAAATAATAATATTTTTATATGTTTCATTTTATGACTATTTTGTTATGCTATCTGCTTAGCTGTGTAATTTTAGCCTAAACGTCCTCCCCATTTATCCTTCCCACCTACAATCTAATTTGCACGTGTAACTCCTGTGTAGCCAGGCTGCCTTTAACCAGATGTCTAAACAGCAGAACACAGGCTCTCCTGTGCCCTGTGTCTTATAAGTGACCCTGTGCTAAAGTGGCAGAGTTACCAACTGGAGTACACCTTCTAGTAAAGCACCTATAATCTATTGATTTTTATATATATATTTAAAAAAAAAATAAAAAATGTGTATGTTGTGCCAAAATTAAGAATATATGTTTGATGGCTACAAAAACATATATTTTTAAAGCAGCTATTTATTATATTATTATTATTTTTAAAAAATACAACACAGAAAGCAATTATCTACCTTCTAAGAAATGGAGGATAACAAACAGCGCTTATAGAAAGCACAACAAAAATTACAATTTGATTTAAAAATATTTTTAATAAGACATATCAAAATTTATAGAGAAAAGTACAAATACTCAGGCCTAGATTTGGAGTTCGGCGGTAGCCGTCAAAACCAGCGTTAGAGGCTCCTAACGCTGGTTTTGGCCGCCCGCTGGTATTTGGAGTCAGTGATTAAAGGGTCTAACGCTCACTTTTCAGCCGCGACTTTTCCATACCGCAGATCCCCCTACGCCATTTGCGTAGCCTATCTTTTCAATGGGATCTTTCTAACGCTGGTATTTAGAGTCGTTTCTGAAGTGAGCGTTAGAGCTCTAACGACAAGATTCCAGCCGCCTGAAAATAGCAGGAGTTAAGAGCTTTCTGGCTAACGCCGGTTCATAAAGCTCTTAACTACTGTACCCTAAAGTACACTAACACCCATAAACTACCTATGTACCCCTAAACCGAGGTCCCCCCACATCGCCGACACTCGATTAAAATTTTTAACCCCTAATCTGCCGACCGCCACCTACGTTATATTTATGTACCCCTAATCTGCTGCCCCTAACCCCGCCGACCCCTGTATTATATTTATTAACCCCTAACCTGCCCCCCACAACGTCGCCGCCAGCTACTTAAAATAATTAACCCCTAATCTGCCGACCGCAAAGCGCCGCCACCTACGTTATCCCTATGTACCCCTAATCTGCTACCCCTAACACCGCCGACCCCTATATTATATTTATTAACCCCTAATCTGCCCCCCACAACGTCGCCGACACCTGCCTACACTTATTAACTCCTAATCTGCCGAGCGGACCTGAGCGCTACTATAATAAAGTTATTAACCCCTAATCCGCCTCACTAACCCTATCATAAATAGTATTAACCCCTAATCTGCCCTCCCTAACATCGCCGACACCTACCTTCAATTATTAACCCCTAATCTTCCGATCGGAGCTCACCGCTATTCTAATAAATGGATTAACCCCTAAAGCTAAGTCTAACCCTAACACTAACACCCCCCTAAGTTAAATATAATTTACATCTAACGAAATAAATTAACTCTTATTAAATAAATGATTCCTATTTAAAGCTAAATACTTACCTGTAAAATAAATCCTAATATAGCTACAATATAAATTATAATTATATTATAGCTATTTTAGGATTAATATTTATTTTACAGGCAACTTTGTAATTATTTTAACCAGGTACAATAGCTATTAAATAGTTAAGAACTATTTAATAGTTACCTAGTTAAAATAATAACAAATTTACCTGTAAAATAAATCCTAACCTAAGATATAATTAAACCTAACACTACCCTATCAATAAAATAATTAAATAAACTACCTACAATTACCTACAATTAACCTAACACTACACTATCAATAAATTAATTAAACACAATTCCTAAAAATAAATACAATTAAATAAACTAGCTAAAGTACAAAAAATAAAAAAGAACTAAGTTACAGAAAATAAAAAAATATTTACAAACATAAGAAAAATATTACAACAATTTTAAACTAATTACACCTACTCTAAGCCCCCTAATAAAATAACAAAGCCCCCCAAAATAAAAAATTCCCTACCCTATTCTAAATTAAAAAAGTTACAAGCTCTTTTACCTTACCAGCCCTGAACAGGGCCCTTTGCGGGGCATGCCCCAAGAATTTCAGCTCTTTTGCCTGTAAAAAAAAACATACCATACCCCCCCCCCCAACATTACAACCCACCACCCACATACCCCTAATCTAACCCAAACCCCCCTTAAAGAAACCTAACACTAAGCCCCTGAAGATCTTCCTACCTTGTCTTCACCATCCAGGTATCACCGATCCGTCCTGGCTCCAACATCTTCATCCAACCCAAGCGGGGGTTGGCGATCCATCATCCGGTGGCTGAAGAGGTCCAGAAGAGGGTCCAAAGTCTTCCTCCTATCCGGCAAGAAGAGGACATCCGGACCGGCAAACATCTTCTCCAAGCGGCATCTTCGATCTTCTTCCATCCGGAGCGAAGCGGCAGGATCCTGAAGACCTCCAGCGCGGAACATCCATCCGGACCGACGACTGAACGACGAATGACTGTTCCTTTAAGGGACGTCATCCAAGATGGCGTCCCTCGAATTCCGATTGGCTGATAGGATTCTATCAGCCAATCGGAATTAAGGTAGGAATTTTCTGATTGGCTGATGGAATCAGCCAATCAGAATCTAGTTCAATCCGATTGGCCGATCCAATCAGCCAATCAGATTGAGCTCGCATTCTATTGGCTGATCGGAAGGTGGAGGCGACGTTGTGGGGGGCAGATTAGGGGTTAATAAATATAATATAGGGGTCGGCGGTGTTAGGGGCAGCAGATTAGGGGTACATAAGGATAATGTAAGTAGCGGCGGCTTACGGAGCGGCAGATTAGGGGTTAAAAAAAATATGCAGGGGTCAGCGATAGCGGGGGCGGCAGATTAGGGGTTAATAAGTGTAAGGTTAGGGGTGTTTAGACTCGGGGTACATGTTAGGGTGTTAGGTGCAGACGTAGGAAGTGTTTGCCCATAGGAAACATGGGGCTGCGTTAGGAGCTGAACGCTGCTTTTTTGCAGGTGTTAGGTTTTTTTTCAGCTCAAACAGCCCCATTGTTTCCTATGGGAGAATCGTGCACGAGCACGTTTTTGAGGCTGGCCGCGTCCGTAAGCAACTCTGGTATCGAGAGTTGCATTTGCGGTAAAAATGCTCTACGCTCCTTTTTTGGAGCCTAACGCAGCATTTGATTAAACTCTCGATACCAGAGTTAATTTTATGGTGCGGCCAGAAAAAAGCCCGCGGAGCGTTAACAGCCCTTTTACCGCCGAACTCCAAATCTAGGCCTCAATGTGATACTTGCACTGATTATATCGAGATCATGTTGGACAGGGCCGTCTTTAATATTGACTGGACTCTGGGCAAACATTTTCTTGCCCCCCCCCCATGGATTTTTAACTCTCCACTGCTGGGCTAATCATTTAAAAAAAATGAAATAAATTGCAATATGTGAGACTGGACCCTAAGCAGTACTAATAAGTAAATAAATATATAAATTCCTCCACTGTGGATTCATTTAATTTGCTTTTGAATGTGATTCTGGTGTGAGGTTAGTTGGTTAAAGAGATTTAGGGCAGCCAACAGGAGCAAAGCAAGGTAAAAACTGAGGAGGAAGCATGGAGGTGCAGACAAATATAAGTTTAATGACTAGAACAGCAGAACTACTATGGGAAGCTGTAAAATCTGAGACAGAGCAAAAACAAAAACTATAAAAATAAACCTTGCCTTAATGTGTAAAGTATTAGCATGACACTATACATCAGCCACAGCAGCACATGTCACTTCTTTGCTAGGAACACCCTGCACTAGACAATTCTGCATGGGGAGGGGCGTGTGTGCACTCACTTATTCTTCCCACTGACACCTTTCTACAAAGCACTGTTACCCTAACAAACTTCAGTTAGTTGATCTTAGGGCCACAGCAGAAAGAGCAAGGCTAAGGGGACAAGCAGACTGGATGCTGTCTGCCCAAGGCTGCATGGATACAGTGTGAGAAGAGTCATACAGCCTCAATACTGAAGAGAGCAGTGTGTGCAGCTGCACAGATGCTCAAATCCTCATGTGTCTGCAGCTCCAGCTTTCTGCTGCATGCCCTACAGTCAGCCCTACCCAGAAACAATCCCCACCACCAGAGCAGTTTCCTGGTAACAGTGGTAGCCCCAGCAGGAGCTTTTCTGATGCATTGGGATTGGCTGGATGCCAAGTTAGGGCTTAGCATTCAGTGCTGCACTGTGCACATCTAAAACAGCACATGACAATAGCTTGGCATGTCACATGACACCGGCACCGTCTGGCACAGTTTCTCACAAATAAATATAAGCAGAGAACTTTTGACTGTGACAATATTAGGACTGACTGTGCCCCCCCCCATGTCACATGACATCAGCATTTTTTTAGGACTCTTGGGCCCTGGGAGCTGCCCCTTTTGCCCTGTGTTAAAGACGGCCCTAATGTTGGAGAGTCACAATTGAGAATCAGTAACATAAATACTGCAAGCAAGCAAGTCGGATAACCGTCCGGAAAGTCCTGTATCGTCCACTACACATTTCAAGGAAAACCTCCTCTTTCTTAGGTGGCTGAGAAAGAGGAGGTTCTCCTTGAAACACGGAGTGGATTTTCCAGCTGGTTATCTGACTTGCTTGGTTGCAATGTTTATGTTATTGACTGTCGACTCTCCAATATGATCTCGATATAATCAGTGCAAGTATCACATTTTAGTATAAGTATTTGTACTTTTTTGTATAAACATTTTTTAGCACTGTATATTTGATATGTTTTATTAAAAATATTTTTAAATCAAAATTTATTAGTTGACAAAATATTATTTCTTTCCATAAGTGCGTTTTTTTATCACCATTTCTTAGCAGGGAGATATTTGCTTTCAGAGTTACCAACTGGAGTTAGAAACTGGAGGGAGAAACTGCAATCCCCACTAACAGGTAATCCTCACTAACTGTACACCTGCACAATGCTGTCCATGTCTGTTCTGCTCTTTCTGTCTGCCGGTCTCCTAAAACTCCCTGAATGTCCCTATAACAATAACCCCCACACTATCCATAACGCACCCTCCTCATCATTCCCTATGGTTTTCCTCTCATGAACCTCTATGTCTCTTTAGAAACACTTCACCATCTAACTCTACTGTCTCCACTCATATCTGCACTTTCACCTTCTCACATTCCCACTACTGCTTGATGCTAGTGACATCTCTCCAATCCCTGGCTCCGTAATAATCACCACACTTCTACACTCTCGCTCAATCTCCCACAGTAAATACTCTAGGTCACGCAATCCTAACATTCTTATCTCCATTACACCACAGCGTTTATTCACTTTCTTTTTCTGTGATCTCTGGAACGCTCGTTCTATCTGCAACAGACTTACAACAGTTCATTCCCTGTTAGTTTCTAATGATTTCAACCTTTTAGCAATTACCGAAACCTGGCTATCTTCTTATGACACTGCTTCCATTGCTGCTCTCACACATTGTGATCTCCTCTTTAGTCATACCCCTAGGCAAGGTGAGACACATGATGACAGTGTATTGATCCTGCTCGACCTCTCCTGCATCGATATGTACCTACCTCCACTCCCATCTCTCTTCTTCTTCTTCTTCTTTGAAGTCCACTGCATTCACCTTTTCTCCCCCCCTCTCTCTCTCTCAGAGTGGTAGTGGACCAACCACCCAATTCCTCAACAACTTTTCTGCCTGGCTTCCTCACTTTCTCTCTACAATACTCTAAAAATCAGGGGCTTCAACATCCCCATTGATAACCCATCTGCCCCTGCTGCTTCTAAACATCTTTCACTCACATCCTCCTTCAGTCTCTCACAGGCCACCCTATTTCCTACTCACCATGACAGACATTCTATTGACCTGGTATTTTCCTACCTCTGATCTATATCTGACTTCACCTGTCGCCCATTTCCTGTTTCAGACCACCACCTGCTCGCCTATAATCTTAATATATCAGTTAAACCCACTTCTCGCCCACGCACCTAGAAATCTGAACGCTGTTGATCCACTTTATTTTTCAAAACATATTTAACATCTTCTCCCTCATACTTCCACTATAACCTGCCCTGATCTTGCTACAGCCCACTACAACAAAACACTCTCCTCTGCACTAGACACTCTTGCTCCTCCCCAACTGTGGAAAATCCCACACCTTCAGTTATAGTCAAAGCACTCTCAACAAATGTGCTACTTGCAAAAATGCTTCTGCACTGCTAAGCGAGTCTGGATTAAATCTCGCTCTAAACCTGATTTAATCCACTATAAGTTAATTCTTCATTCATACACATCTGCCATTCACTTAGCCAAGAAAACCTACTTCTCTTCTCTTATATCTACTCTTTCCTCAAACCCTAAACCACTATTCTCTACTTTCAACTCTCTCGTCTCCCCACCTGCACCACCCCCTCCGTCTGTTTTTAGTGCTCAAGACCTGGCAGACTACTTTTTAAACAAAATACATACTTTCCGAAGAAACACCCTGACATTAACCTGCAATCTTCCAACTGCACCCCTAAGTAAACTCATCTGCCTCTCTCTGCAGCTTCACTCCAGCCACAGAGAATGAAGTTTGTTCCTTACTATCTTCCTCACGCATCATTACCTGCCCACTTGACCCTGTCTCTTCCAAGCTAATACCTTTTTCTGTCTTCCACCTCACTCCTGCTCTTACTCACATCTTTAACATATCCCTTTGTACCAGTTCATTCCCATCTTCTTTCAAACATGCAAAGGTCACTCCCATACTCAAAAAAAAACTCCCTTGATCGTAATTGTCTTGCAAACTACTTCCCCATATGTTTGCTTCCACTAACATCAAAACTTCTGGAAAAACTAGTTTACGATCACCTAACCTTCTTCCCGTCCTCCAACTCCTTGCTTGACCCCCTGTAATCTGGCTTCTGCCCCCAAAACTCAACTGAAACTGCCCTCACCAAGGTTACTAACGTTCTTCTATCTGCTAAAAGTAACTACTCTATACTTATTTTACTGGACCTCTCAGCCACCTTTGACACAGTTGACCACCCCCTCCTCCTACAGACCCAGAGCTATCTTCGTTTCTGTGACACAGCTCTCTCTTGGATCAACTCTTATCTTTGTCACAGGTCCTTTTCTGTGTCCTCCTCTTCAATGCCTATGCCTGTTGGAGTACCTCAAGGCTCTGTCCTGGGTCCTCTGCTCTTCTCCATTTATACTTCTTCACAGGGTAAATTTATCAAGAGCCATGGCTTCAAATATCACCTCATTCTGATGACACCCAGGTCTACCTCTCCACCCCTGCTCTCTCTCACTCTTTCTTTTCTCACGTCAGTGACTGCTTATCTGGCATTTCTTTCTGGATGGCCTCTCACCACCTAAAGATTAACATGTTTAAGATTGAGCTCCTTCGAATCCCCCCTCTAGCTCCACTACAATTTCTGACTTCTCTATCACTGTTGATGGCATCACTATTTACCAATCACCCCAAGTTCGCTGCCTTGGAGTTACACATGACACCAACTTGTCCTTCATCCCCCACATCCAATCGCTCTCTTCATTTTACACAGCCATATTTCGTTTGGTTATGGAGCCTTTGTCCCATTGGATCATATTGGGATTCTAATGTATATAGAGTAAAATAAATTGTTATCTAATTGTATACAATGTACTCTCATGTTTGTTTACCTCTTATCTATTTTCTTAATTTACTGCAAATAAGGTTTATGTACTAATACTAAAAATCTGAAGCCCTGATTTAGCTGTTGGCTTTAGCCAGAAAGAACATTATCTGACAACTTTAAGGTTAACAATGTATACATATGGGTCACGTCAGACCATTTACCCACAATACCACAATAAAAGGCTGGCAATTTTTCGACTCTGTAGGGGAGGAAGAAGTGTCTGTTAAGATTCTGTTATGGTATTCCTCTTGAACTAACTACTTCACTATTACTATTTTCCAGTTCTCTCCACTGTGTACATCACAGCCAACTTCACCAATCCTCATGCTTAAATGATCTGGTTTAAATAGCAGGTAAACATGGCACAAAGGAACTATATTAATGTTCCAACAAACACAAGAGTTTGATCATTTTTCTGCAGTTATTTTAGAATTGCTTGTGGCATAAAATATAGATTCTATTTTACTGTTACATGCTCTGAGGCTTCCCACATCAAGTACACCAGATAGCCTTTTAATATCTTAATGAAGTAGTGGCACTAAGCCAGAAACATAGCCTCTCTTACTAGTCTCCTACCCCTTTAGAATTGGCCAATCGTTTCCAGGTATTTTCACTGATGAATTAGAGTGGGCTTCATTAGGCTCCATAATGAAACTAAACCATGCATGTTACAAAGTACAGACAATTTACAAGAGTCAGTACTCAGAAAATTATCCAATTTCTCATATCACTATGAACTTAATTTGAACATGGCTCCAGAAAAACACTTAGGGACAGGTTCAACGTCTTTAGCCTACTCCTGCATAACAAAGGCACAGACACCAGAGAAATAAAAGAAATCCCAGAGTCTTGAAGAAGATACTTCAGACAGTTAATTGCGTCTTACCAAATACTGTTTGCGTGAAAAATCCTGACCAAGATCACCCTAGATTACTTCATAATGCCCAAGGTCAACCCCGTGATTGCGTCTTTAAAGAGACATAAAAACCCAAAATTTTCATTCATGATTCAAAAAGATCATATAATTTTAAAGGGACAGTCAAGTCCAAAATAAACTTTATGATTCAGATAGAGCATGTAATTTTAAACAACTTACCAATTTAATTTTATCATCAATTTTGCTTTAATCATTAAGCATTCTTAGTTAAAAGCTAAACCTAGGTAGTCTCATATGTTAATTTCTTAGAACTTAAAGGCCGCCTCTAATCTGAATGCATTTTCACAGTTTTTCACCACCAGAGGGCGTTAGTTCATGTGTGTCATATAGATAACATTGAGCTCACACACGTGAAGTTACCTAGGAGTCAGCACTGATTGGCTAAAATGCAATACTGTCAAAAGAACTGAAATAAGGGGGCAGTTTGCAGAGGTTTAGATAGAAGGTAATCACAGAGGTAAAACATTTATTTTTATAACCGTGTTGATTATGCAAAACTGGGGAATGGGTAATAAAGGGATTATCTATCTTTTTAAACAACAACATTTCTGGTGTTGACTGTCCCTTTAAAGAGACACTGTACCCAAAAATTTTCTTTCGTGATGCAGATTGAGCATGAAATTTTAAGCAACTTTCTAATTTACTCCTATTCTCAAATTTTCTTCATTCTCTTGGTATCTTTATTTGAAATGCAAGAATGTAAGTTTAGATGTCGGCCCATTTTTGGTGAACAACCTGGGTTGTCCTTGCTGATTGGTGGATAAATTCATCCACCAATTAAAAAAAACTGCTGTCCAGAGTACTGAAACCAAAAAAAACTTAGATGCCTTCTTTTTCAAATAATGATAGCAAGAGAATGAAGAAAAATTGATAATAGGAGTAAATTAGAAAGTTGCTTAAAATTCCATGCTCTTTCTGAATTACACAAGAAAAAAATTGGGTTCAGTGTCCCTTTAAGCAATTTTCCAATTTACTTTGATTATCTAATTTGCTTCATTCCTTTGTTATCCTTTGTTGAAGGGGCAGTAATGCACTAATGGGAGCTAGCTGAAT
The DNA here is from genome assembly GCF_027579735.1 of Bombina bombina. Classification (NCBI taxonomy): domain Eukaryota; kingdom Metazoa; phylum Chordata; class Amphibia; order Anura; family Bombinatoridae; genus Bombina; species Bombina bombina. The sequence goes on along the minus strand of NC_069499.1, from coordinate 1,020,373,619 downwards.
GTCAATAACAAGAGGCATATATGTGCAGCAACCAATCAGCAGCTTCTAAGCCTACCTAGGTACTTTTCAACAAAGTATGCAAAAGGAACAAAACAAATGATATAATAGAATTAGATTGGAACATTATTTAAAATCGTATTGGTCTACCTGAATCATGAAAGAAAAAATGTGGGTTTCATATCCCTTTAAGATTGCCAAGGCAAATTCCATTCTAACTAGTGACATTATTTTAACATAACAAACAGACATGCAAGTATTTAACGCATTTACAGAACCCTTTTGCAAACCCTTTTGCTGGTGCTAAACAGACACAGCCATTGAGACAATCAGCAGCAGCAATAATGCAACTTGTCAATCACGGTCTGTGTCTGCTCAGCACCAGCAGCTCTCTGTGGCTTCTGAGCAATACTTTAACTATGTCTTTAACTCTGTTGCGGCAATTAAACACATAGATTTTGCACTACAATAGAGCTTGCAATTTTAAGCAACTTTTAATTTATACCTATTATCATCTTTTCTTCGTTCTCTTGGTATCTTGATTTGAAAAAGCAGGAATCTAATCTTTAGAGCTGGCCCATTTTTTGGTTCAGCACCTCGGTAGCGCTTGCTGATTGGTGTCTAAGTGTAGCCATGCGCTACCCAGGACCTGAACCAAAAATGGGTCGGCTCCTAAGCTTTACATTCTTGCTTTTTCAAATGAAGATACCAAGAGAACAAAGAAAAATTGATAATAGGAGTAAATTAGAAAGTTGCTTAAAATTGAAAGTTTAATTTTGACTAGACTATCCCATTAAAATAAAAACATATAGCACCCAACGTAATTGACCAGAACAAAAATATGTTTATGAAAGGGATACATAACCAATCTCATAGTCAGGATATATGTATGTATATCATGGTTCTGGGTAAATACACATTTGTGAAACGCTAGGATTGACCATTGGAACAAATAAAGGAGACTTTTATTCATGAAGTATAAAATACTTCATGCAGAAAGCTCTTTAATTTGTTTCAAGCGTTCGCCGTTCTGAGCTGCTAAAGAAGCCCACGGCAGAATGATGTTTTGCTTAAGAGGTGACGTTTTCACCTCTTAGTCAATAGCCGTGCAGGAAATCCGGCTTGGCCCCTTGTGGTGGCGGATTTCTTGCACGCTATTTGCTAAGAGGTGGAAACTTTCACTTTAATACAGAATCCGGAGAGGAATACATCAACACATTGGGTGAGCCAATGACAAGAGCTAGCTCCCAGTACTGTATTGTTGCTCCCAAGCATACCTATGTATGCTTTTCAGCAAAGGATGCCAAAGAATTAAGCTAATTAGATAATAGAAGTACATTGGAAAGTGCTTTAAAATTGCATGTTCTATTTTCATCATGAAAGTTTAAAGTGATTGTAAGCTTTAAAGGGACAGTCAACACCAGAATTCTTGTTGTTTAAAAAGATAGATAATCCCTTTATTACCCATTCCCCAGTTTTGCAAAACCAACACTGTTATATTAATACACTTTTTACTTCTGTGACTAACTTGTATCTAAGCATCTTCTGACCGCCCCTAATCACATGACTTTTAGTTATTATCTATTGACCTGCATTTTAGCCAATTAGTGCAGTGTCTGCCGCCACTAGCCACGGGCGTGCTCACAATGCTATCTATATGGCCTACATGAGCTTGCTCTCCCCTGCTGTGAAAAGTAAATAAAATAGAGGCGGCCTTCAAGGGCTTATAAATTATCATATGTGCCTTCCTAGATTTGCTTTCAACTAGAATACCAAGAGAACAAAGCAAAATTGTTGATAAAAGTAAATTGGAAAGTTGTTTAAAATTACATGCCCTATTTGAAAAATGAAAGGTTTTTTTGGACTTGACTGTCCCTTTAATAGTGTAATCCACAGATTATAACAATATTTATAAAACCAAGGGCACTTTAATTAATTAAAACATTTAAAGACGCTTCCTTTTTAAAATATTTACCATTGCGCCGTTCCTCCGCCCGCATCTCATACTTCTTTTCTGTCTTAAATGACTAATCCATGTTCATCCAATGCGGCGTGCCACACAAGCTGGACCCCATGTGGGGTACGCAACCATTGGATAAAGCCAGATTCATCATCTAAGACAGAAAAGAAATATGAGATGCGGGCAGAGGAACGGCACAATGTTTACCATCACTAGATGTTATATATTTTTAAAAGGAAGCATCTTTAAATATTTTAATGAATTAAAGTGCCCCTGGTTTTATAAATATTGTGAAAATCTGCATATTACACTAATACATTTTACAATCACTTTAATTTTGACTTTATTATCCCTTTAAATAAATATTCAATGTTCAATGATCCTTTGCCACTCCAGATGAGGATAAAGCTATTGAACAGATAAGAAGCAGGCATACACGCTTATGCTCTATTCATTAGCCTTATCTAGAGCAGGGAGGGGGGAAAGATGCAACTTTGTGTTTAATATAGTAAAAGAAGAGAATTTGTTTAAAACTAAAATGCTGTTATGAAATAGAGCATTTGGGTTTTACGTTAGAATGTCCCTTTATAAGCATTGCATTGAGGTTATTCCCCGCCTCCTTCTAGCCATGGGTGCCACAATGTTAAAGGGACATTATACACTTATTTTTTCTTTGCATAAATGTTTTGTAGATGATCTATTTATATAGCCCATAATTTTTTTAATTTTTTTTAAATGTAGTTTTGCTTATTTTTAAATAACATTGCTCTGATTTTAAGACTCCTAACCAAGCCCCAAAGTTTTATGAGAATACCGTCAGATACCTACTCCAGCTTGCTCCTGTTTGTGTAAAAGGTCTTTTTATATGCAAAAGAAGGGGGATGGGGGCGTGTCTTATTTCCTACTTGCAGTGGGCTTTCCAACTACCTTTTCAACAGAGCTAAACTGAAAGCTTCTAAGTCAGTTTTTAAACAGTTTTATACTGGATATGTATATCAGTATCTGTGCATCTTATTCTTTATAGTAGTGTCTATTACATGCAGTTATATGAAAATTGGTGTATACTGTCCCTTTAATATTAAGCTTTCACTACTTTCCAGTGCTGACCTGTTGGCATATGTGCAACAAATCTCCTATACCTACAGAAAAACCTAGGTGCCATAATGGCAGCATCAATAAATAGAGGGAGGTGCATGAAATATATTTCTGTTTAGGGTCTTTTTGAACAACCTTATCCTATTGATCAGAAAAAAGTAAAGAAAATAATAGGTGTTTTGTTTATTAAATGGATACTACTTCCCTGAATAAACCAACGTTTTCTGAGTCCTGGGACTAAGGTGTAAACAATCACACACTTCCTGTTAGCTTCACTTTAAATGTTTTCAATGTTTAACTGCTTCTTTTTCATATACAGAATATAAAAATTGAATATACTTCAGCGCTGCGGAATCTGTTGGCGCTCTACAAATAACCGATAATAATAAAATAATACTTTTAACTAACAATAATTATACAAAGAAATACTTAGATGTGAATATTTGTGAGTTTATAATATTGTTCTTTGTCAGATTATTTTTTGTATAAACCTCAGTTCAAAAAGGAAAAAGGATTTCCACAATTAATGAGAAATTGAGAAACAACTGTAGAAGTTAAGGCAACACCCCCCCTCTCAGATCCGCCTCCCTCTACTATATTGTAGTTTATGAGGGAGTAATCTTTACAAATGTACAAAACAAACAGTGAGGAGGACATGACCCTTTAACCCGACGGATAATAACATTTATCAGTCTGTGAGTCTTGTGTAAATGCTTCTTTATTTGCAGTTTAGAAGAAGCTTTATGCACAAATCACATTTCAGAAGAAGAATGCCAGATTACAAAGAGGCCTTTCAGAGATTTCTACTAAAAAAGATACATATTCAGTGGATCCCACTCCCTTATCTCTTCCCCCACGCACACAACTAACTTGTCCTACCACCTCCCTCCAGATCCAGTCATGCCTCTTGCTGTCAAACTCACAACATCACGCTGAAATACCAACAGATTCTTTTTTTGCCAAAGGGGATATTTAAACATGGCTGACGCTGTGAATGAGCCTTGTAACCTCAGTTGCAGACAAAACCTACAAATAAAAATAAATTCTAGACCAAGGCTAGACTCTTGGCTTTTAACCTTTAGGATTTTTATATATAGATAGATACACACACACACATATATATATATAAGTGAAGTAGTTAAGGCCTTTCAAAATTAATAACTACGAGAAATAAAACTATCAAAAAAAATATTTTACACATTTACACACTGCTATCGAATCACCAGTAAGAACTAAAGTTATCAGTTCCAAAAAGTATACTATATTATATTTATTATTTAATTTTTATAATAAATCATTTACACATAATCCCCCCCCACACACACACACATACACACTTTGTGATAAAAAAATAAATATTATTGTATATTATATATAAATGATGTAATATACTAATTTTGTTCTAAAATTAAAAACATTCATGCAGAAAAAAATAATTTCAATAATCGTTTTTATTAATAATGTATGAGTTATAATATTATAATAATATTGCCTCATTAATCATAACTATTATGTCAACATTGTGTCTGGATATTTTATATTTTTATGATTAAACAGATGATAATTACAAGATAGAATGTCCCAATTAATTGACACTGATTTTACAGATACACTGACCGGATACTGAAAATATAGTGGCATCATATGTGTTCATTTCAAAGGATGTATTTATTACGTAACAAGGGCACAATCAGCTATGGGAGAAAACCATTTTGTGTGTGTCACACCCTGTGTGTGTTACTGTACAGAGAATATCTCCAGCGATTGCAAAGGGAGTGGTAGGAAGATAGTGTGTACAGACTGAACACTGTACAGAGAAAATGTGACTACAGTATAGTGTGCATCACTGCCTCTGAGTGTGTATGTACTCTAAATGCAGTATAGTAAATATGTGTATGTGTGCCACAGAGTGGGTGTGTATTGTCAGGATTAAATATTGAAACATTAAAAAAAAAAACCATAAAACCTTTTGTCTTAATTGTCTTAATTGCACAATAAATATGTGTGTTATTTGTGTTTATGTATATTCAGACTAAGCATTGTACAATATATGTGTGCATATATATATGTGTGTGTATGTATATCATGTGTGTGTGTAAATGTATCTGTGGGTAGCCTATGCACTGTGTAACTGTCTGTCTATGGTCTGATGTCTATGTGTGTCTCTTTAAATATGTGTGAACAGAAGGATATGTGTATTGATGCACACAGTTTTGTGCAAGCTGTATACTGCTAATCATAAACTGATCTCTGTACAACAGTCATCTGTCCTAATTATATGTATGAATATATGTAGCCAACACAGTACTACAGACAAGTATGTGTGTGTGTACACAAAGGTATATTTGAATACATTCATTGCATCAAGTCCAACTATATATTAGAGCACATTTGAAAAAACCCAATGCACACAAGCCATCTCATCATATATTTTGGATAAAGACACTAAGATATATCAATGTTATCAGAGTAAACATAAAATAATCAGCACATAGCACAGAACACACAAATAACACAACTAAGTGTATCACAAGAAAAACTAGTGGCAATGCTGCAAGCTGTTTTACGTGTGTATTGTATTTTCGCCTTACAGAATGGTGTGTATCTTTAGGTATGTGTATTCATCTATCTACATAAGTAGGCATGTATATATTCATACGATAAGGCAAATATCATGACACAGATTTGTGTATACCTACACACACAATAAGGCACCGGAAGAGAGGATAAAGAGCAGGGAGGAGTGGATGACAGATGGATATATATGTGTGTGGATAGACAGATGTGTGCTGGATTATGTTAGTGTTTGAGATGTGCAGAATCTAGGATAGCTGGCGATAGATGGGCATGAGAGGTATGAATGGGCGAGCTGTCATTAAATCAGACATCTACCCCCTGTTTAACTCATTAGACACAAAAATGGGCCTATTAAATACTGCACAGCACGGAATATGATAGGCAAATTCATATACATATATAAATCTGTAAACGTCATAGCTCCTTACCTGTCAGTTGAGAGTGCTTTACAGGGGTAGACTGTCCCTCAACGAGCCATAGTGATTTTCTAGTGCATCTTCCAAGAAAATTGTGAGGTGGGGCAATTGAGCAGGGGTAAGAAAAAGGGGAGGGAAAGGATGGGTGGAGGGTAGTACACAGCCAATACCTCCTGTTTTCCTTCAGCACGTTCTTTCTTGAAATAAAAAGGAATGGGGGATGTTGATGCAGCAGGGCGAGAGACAGATACTGCAAAGGTAATGCTTGCAAGAAGAGGCTGGGCTGTGCAGGAAAACAAGGAGGTTGGAACAGAGAGAAAGAGAAAGGGGAGAGGAAGGGAGGGAGAGAGGGAGGGAAACAGGAGGCTGGACTCAAGAGCAAAAGATCCAGCCTACTGAGAGGAAGAAAATGATTTTTTTTTACTATAGAGAAATATATGTAAAATATGCCCCACCTAGTGTGTGGGATTGGTGGTTTAGTCTGAGAGCGCTGTCACATTGACAGAGACTGGCCTCTGCTGATTCATCTCAGTTTGACAGCAGCAGGAGGGCGACGGGGTTAACAGTCTCATCTGGATTCCGGAGACTCACAATAACTGCAATCAAGCTAATGGGCTCTGCAGCTGAACTGCTGGCACCCACTGCCACAGTGACAGGGACACAGCCTCACCCACTTACTGTGTACAGAAATGTTTATATAGTGTCTGTGTATAGGAACTTAAACATGTTGCCAGTGTTACATGGTATATAGGTGACATGTTGGCATCTTCATTCGGATACTGTATGTACATTGCTCATGCTGTATACTAACAAATTAGAGGATGCAATTTAATCATTATAATAATGGCCCTTTAAATTGCTTAATTGTTGCATTACTGATGCTAGCTTACTACATGTTTAAATGGGCATTACACTGCTTGAGACTGAAATATAAAATGTTTAATTATATGTGATAAAAAAATTGCAATATACTTATTTTGTCCTCCTTTTCTGCAATTTAATTCTGAAAATTGTGTGCTTCCCTTTTCCTCTTAAAAGGGTAGACTCAAGATTTAACAGTGCTATACAATGTCATTGGTTGCACATTTTAGTGACCCAGTTATAACTATCCCCAACTGGCCTCAGCAGAGAAGGGAACCTCAGTTACATGATGTGAATGCCTATTGCTTTAGGGACACTTTAACTTTACAAAATTATTCTTAGGCTTATCTTTGCTTTGAATACATTACATTTATTTAGTGTCCCTTTAAGCCCTGCAAAGAGATAAACACATTGGTAAAGTCCCACTCAGAAGTTGCAATTATTAGTCCTAGTCAGTGCTTTGCAGCTCCCAAGCGGGAACTTAACTATCGGCTAGATTTAGAGTTTTGTCGGTAACGACCCGCGTAGCTAACGCTGGCTTTTTTCCCCCCGCATCTTTTAAATACCGCTGGAATTTAGAGTTCACAGAAGGGCTGCGTTAGGCTCCAAAAAGGGAGCGTATAGCATGTTTACCGCCATTGCAACTCTCAATACCAGCGGTGCTTACGGACGCGGCCAGCATCAAAAACGTGCTCGTGCACAATTCCCCCATAGAAAACAATGGGGCAGTTTGAGCTGAAAAAAAACCTAACACCTGCAAAAAAGCAGCGTTCAGCTCCTAACGCAGCCCCATTGTTTCCTATGGGGAAACAGTTTCTAAGTCTGCACCTAACACCCTAACATGTACCCCGAGTCTAAACACCCCTAACCTTACACTCATTAACCCCTAATCTGCCGCCCCCGCTATCGCTGACCCCTGCATATTTTTTAACCCCTAATCTGCCGCTCCGTACACCGCTGCAACCTACATTATACCTATGTACCCCTAATCTGCTGCCCCTAACACCGCCGACCCCTATATTATATTTATTAACCCCTAATCTGCCCCCCACAACGTCGCCGCCAGCTACCTACAATAATTAACCCCTAATCTGCCGACCGGACCTCACCGCTACTATAATAAATGTATTAACCCCTAATCCGCCTCACTAACCCTATAATAAATAATATGAACCTCTAATCTGCCCTCCCTAACATCGCTGACACCTAACTTCAAGTATTAACCCCTAATCTGCCGACCGGACCTCACCGCTACTCTAATAAATGTATTAACCCATAAAGCTAAGTCTAACACTAACACCCCCCTAAGTTAAATATAATTTAAATCTAACGAAATAAATTAACTCTTATTAAATAACTTATTCCTATTTAAAGCTAAATACTTACCTGTAAAATAAACCCTAATATAGCTACAATATAAATTATAATTATATTGTAGCTATTTTAGGAATAATATTTATTTTACAGGCAACTTTGTAATTATTTTAACCAGGTACAATAAGCTACCTAGTTAAAATAACTAGATAAAATAAAATTACCTGTAAAATAAATCCTAACCTAAGTTACAATTAGATCTAACACTACACTATCAATAAATTAATTAAATAAAATACCTACAAATAAATACAAATAAATAAACTAACTAAAGTACAAAAAATAAAAAAAGCTAAGTTACAAAAAAAAAAAAAATTAATTACAAACATAATACAAATATCACAACAATTTTAAGCTAATTACACCTACTCTAAGCCCCCTAATAAAATAACAAAGCCCCCCAAAATAAAAAAAATGCCCTACCCTATTCTAAAATTAAAATAGAAAAGCTCTTTTACCTTACCAGCCCTTAAAAGGGCCTTTTGCGGGGCATGCCCCAAAGATTTCAGCTCTTTTGCCTGTAAAAAAAACCATACAATACCCCCCCCAACATTACAACCCACCACCCACATACCCCTAATCTAACCCAAACCCCCCTTAAATAAACCTAACACTAAGCCCCTGAAGATCTTCCTACCTTGTCTTCACCATGCCAGGTATCACCGATCGGTCCAGGCTCCGAAGTCTTTATCCAAGCCCGAGCGGGGGCTGGAGATCCATCATCCGGCTGAAGTCTTCTATCAAGCGGCAAGAAGAAGTCCAGAAGAGGCTCCAAAGTCTTCATCCTATCCGGGCAGAAGAGGAGATCCGGACCGGCAACCATCTTCATCCAAGCGGCATCTTCTATCTTCATCCGATGACGAGCGGCTCCATCTTGAAGACCTCCTGCGTGGATCCATCCTCTTCTTCCGACGTCCTAAGTCCGAATGAAGGTTCCTTTAAATGACGTCATCCAAGATGGCGTCCCTCTAATTCCGATTGGCTGATAGGATTCTATCAGCCAATCGGAATTAAGGTAGGAAAAATCTGATTGGCTGATGGAATCAGCCAATCAGATTCATGTTCAATTCGATTGGCTGATACAATCAGCCAATCAGATTGAGCTCGCATTCTATTGGCTGATCGGAACAGCCAATAGAATGCAAGCTCAATCTGGCTGATTCAATCAGCCAATCAGATTTTCCCTACCTTAATTCCGATTGGCTGATAGAATCCTATCAGCCAATCGGAATTCGAGGGACGCCATATTGGATGACATCATTTAAAGGAACCTTCATTCGGACTTAGGACGTCGGAAGAAGAGGATGGATCCGCGCCGGAGGTCTTCAAGATGGAGCCGCTCGTCATCGGATGAAGATAGAAGATGCCGCTTGGATGAAGATGGTTGCCGGTCCAGATCTCCTCTTCTGCCCGGATAGGATGAAGACTTTGGAGCCTCTTCAGGACTTCTTCTTGCCGCTTGATAGAAGACTTCAGCCGGATGATGGATCTCCAGCCCCCGCTTGGGCTTGGATGAAGACTTCGGAGCCTGGACCGTTCGGTGATACCTGGCATGGTGAAGGCAAGGTAGGAAGATCTTCAGGGGCTTAGTGTTAGGTTTATTTAAGGGGGGTTTGGATTAGATTAGGGGTACGTGGGTGGTGGGTTGTAATGTTGGGGGGGTATTGTATGTTTTTTTTTACAGGCAAAAGAGCTGAATTCTTTGGGGCATGCCCCGCAAAAGGCCCTTTTAAGGGCTGGTAAGGTAAAAGAGCTTTTCTATTTTAATTTTAGAATAGGGTAGGGCATTTTTTTATTTTGGGGGCTTTGTTATTTTATTAGGGGGCTTAGAGTAAGTGTAATTAGCTTAAAATTGTTGTAATATTTTTATTATGTTTGTAATTAATTTTTTTATTTTTTGTAACTTAGCTTTTTTTATTTTTTGTACTTTAGTTATTTTATTTATTTGTATTTATTTGTAGGTATTTTATTTAATTAATTTATTGATAGTGTAGTGTTAGATTTAATTGTAGATAATTGTAGGTATTTTATTTAATTAATTTATTGATAGTGTAGTGTTAGGTTTAATTGTAACTTAGGTTAGGATTTATTTTACAGGTAATTTTGTAATTATTTTAACTAGGTAGCTATTAAATAGTTCTTAACTATTTAATAGCTATTGTACCTAGTTAAAATAAATACAAAGTTGCCTGTAAAATAAATATTAATCCTAAAATAGCTACAATATAATTATAATTTATATTGTAGCTATATTAGGGTTTATTTTACAGGTAAGTATTTAGCTTTAAATAGGAATAATTTATTTAATAAGAGTTAATTTATTTCGTTAGATAAAAATTATATTTAACTTAGGGGGGTGTTAGTGTTAGGGTTAGACTTAGCTTTAGGGGTTAATACATTTATTATAGTAGCGGTGAGGTCCGGTCAGCAGATTAGGGGTTAATACTTGAAGTTAGGTGTCTGCGATGTTAGGGAGGGCAGATTAGGAGTTAATACTATTTATTATAGGGTTATTGAGGCGGGAGTGAGGCGGATTAGGGGTTAATAACTTTATTATAGTAGCGGTGAGGTCCGGTCGGCAGATTAGGGGTTAATAATTGTAGGTAAGGTAGCAGCGACGTTGGTGGCGGCAGATTAGGGGTTAATAAATATAATATAGGGGTCGGCGGTGTTAGGGGCAGCAGATTAGGGGTACATAGGGATAACATAGGTTGCGGCGGTGTGCGGTCGGCAGATTAGGGGGTTAAAAAAATGTAATAGAGTGGCAGCGATGTGGGGGGGCCTCGGTTTAGGGGTACATAGGTAGTTTATGGGTGTTAGTGTACTTTAGAGCACAGTAGTTAAGAGCTTTACAGGGAGTGCAGAATTAAAGTATTTTGACCACATCATCCTCTTTATGCATGTTGTCTTACTCCAAGCTGTATAGGCTCGAAAGCCTACTACCAATTAAGCATATTAGGTGATGTGCATCTCTGTAATGAGAAGGGGTGTGGTCTAATGACATCAACACCCTATATCAGGTGTGCATAATTATTAGGCAACTTCCTTTCCTTTGGCAAAATGGGTCAAAAGAAGGACTTGACAGGCTCAGAAAAGTCAAAAATAGTGAGATATCTTGCAGAGGGATGCAGCACTCTTAAAATTGCAAAGCTTCTGAAGCGTGATCATCGAACAATCAAGCGTTTCATTCAAAATAGTCAACAGGGTCGCAAGAAGCGTGTGGAAAAACCAAGGCGCAAAATAACTGCCCATGAACTGAGAAAAGTCAAGCGTGCAGCTGCCAAGATGCCAATTGCCACCAGTTTGGCCATATTTCAGAGCTGCAACATCACTGGAGTGCCCAAAAGCACAAGGTGTGCAATACTCAGAGACATGGCCAAGGTAAGAAAGGCTGAAAGACGATCACCACTGAACAAGACACACAAGCTGAAACGTCAAGACTGGGCCAAGAAATATCTCAAGACTGATTTTTCTAAGGTTTTATGGACTGATGAAATGAGAGTGAGTCTTGATGGGCCAGATGGATGGGCCCATGGCTGGATTGGTAAAGGGCAGAGAGCTCCAGTCCGACTCAGACGCCAGCAAGGTGGAGGTGGAGTACTGGTTTGGGCTGATATCATCAAAAATTAGCTTGTGGGGCCTTTTCGGGTTGAGGATGGAGTCAAGCTCAACTCCCAGTCCTACTGCCAGTCTCTGGAAGACACCTTCTTCAAGCAGTGGTACAGGAAGAAGTCTGCATCCTTCAAGAAAAACATGATTTTCATGCAGGACAATGCTCCATCACACGCGTCCAAGTACTCCACAGCGTGGCTGGCAAGAAAGGGTATAAAAGAAGAAAATCTAATGACATGGCCTCCTTGTTCACCTGATCTGAACCCCATTGAGAACCTGTGGTCCATCATCAAATGTGAGATTTACAAGGAGGGAAAACAGTACACCTCTCTGAACAGTGTCTGGAAGGCTGTGGTTGCTGCTGCACGCAATATTGATGGTGAACAGATCAAAACACTGACAGAATCCATGGATGGCAGGCTTTTGAGAGTCCTTGCAAAGAAAGGTGGCTATATTGGTCACTGATTTGTTTTTGTTTTGTTTTTGAATGTCAGAAATGTATATTTGTGAATGTTGAGATGTTATATTGGTTCCACTGGTAAAAATAAATAATTGAAATGGGTATATATTTGTTTTTTGTTAAGTTGCCTAATAATTATGCACAGTAATAGTCACCTGCACACACAGATATCCCCCTAAAATAGCTATAACTAAAAACAAACTAAAAACTACTTCCAAAACTATTCAGCTTTGATATTAATGAGTTTTTTGGGTTCATTGAGAACATGGTTGTTGTTCAATAATAAAATTAATCCTCAAAAATACAACTTGCCTAATAATTCTGCACTCCCTGTATAAACCGGCATTAGCCCATAAAGCTCTTAACTCCTGACTTTTTTCTGCGGCTGGAGTTTTGTCGTTAGATTTCTAACGCTCACTTCAGCCAAGACTCTAAATACCAGCGTTAGAAAGATCCCATTGAAAAGATAGGATACGCAAATGGCGTAGGGGGATCTGCGGTATGGAAAAGTCGCGGCTGCAAAGTGAGCGTTAGACTCTTACCTACAAGACTCTAAATACCAGCGGTAGCCCAAAACCAGCGTTAGGAGCCTCTAACGCTGGTTTTGACGGCTAACGCCAAACTCTAAATCTAGCCGTATGTGTTTAACACCTTTGGCCCATTAATAAAGACCTGTGGTGTGACTGGATAAAGCTTTTTTTGCCATCTACACTCTCTAGTCACACCATCCAGTGCAACCAACTAGAATTATTGGATTTGGAAGTCCTTGGTAAAAAAAATGTGAAGAGTGTTTATCGGTTGATCACAATTCAGAATAGATTTGGCTGCTAAAGGTTTACAGCCGCAAATGAGTTTTCAATAAAAAAAAGTTTCCATAAATGTGTTTTTGGTGTTACGTACTTGTTATTAGGATCAAAACTGGGAATGCAACAGAAACTGTCAAAAACAATAGCCTTTTCACAATTTATTAAAGTTCTTTTGAATTAACCCCTTCGTATAGTATGTGTGACATTAACCTATTGTAATCTAAATCCATCCTGATTACTGGTAAACAATATGAATGTCATTTGGATATAGGAATGATGGTCACACTGGGCAATGATTATATTGGCACTTTTAATATTTTTAAAGTATTGAGGGTTTTTTTCAATATTTTCAATTATTTATTGAAAAAGCAGTTTTCCATTTTGACAAGATATAAATCTGAAATCAAGACAAACACTATGGGTTTCAATTAGAAGGAAATGGCTGCAAATTATCTTCTAACAGCAGTATTTTGACAGTTCTCACATTGTAAACCATGAATCCGCTCCATTGCAATAATGTAGCTGCATAACCGTTGTATAAACGGGATCAAACCTTTGCCTCCGAGACCGGGTTTTAATCTGGACCATCTCTTCCTGCGTGTTGCACTTTTACACAAATAATTCCGGCACCAAAAATAGCTGCATGCCGCTTCCTTCAGTCAAAGTTTACACTTGTTTAGTATTACCAAATATTTTCCCATGCCTGATGTAGACTATATATATATACAAATACACCTATAAAATGTTTGTGGCTATTTAATAGTGTTTTGCACATGTGCAACATAATATAATTATTCTAAATTGTCTTAAAATACTTGCAAAGATTTCCAAAAAAAGGGCAGTTCTGGACTTTATCAAGTGCCTTTAGGTGTCAAATTCGATATATGTGTAAAAGGTGGTCTTGAAAACCTGTTGAAAAGTATCAATTGTAATTGCAGTGAAAATTTCAGCACCATGTTAAATATAGGGCTTTTTTAAGCAAGCCAAAAAAACCGGTTCTTAGCTCCAAGAAACACCCTAAAAAACACTATTGTGAAGGTGTCTAAATAAAAAGTGACCTTTTTCAACTTAAAACAAAAAATCGTCCAATAGATTATGAGCCATTCCCTAATTACACAATGCAAACATGTTAAAATAAAAAGGAGAATCTATTACTGTACCTGCATAGGTCTCTGCCTCAAGGGAGATTAGAGAAAGACAATGCCGATCCACACAATTTCCTATTGGCTGAAAAAAGTTTTAAATTAGATTCAATATTAAAAAAAAAATTGTCTGAGGTGAAGTTGCAGGCCAGTCTCTTTCAGAGGTTGCAAAGAACACAACCAGCACTTTTATGGTGGCCAATAAAAGACCTGGCTAAAAATATGAAATATTCTATAACTTGGAACAGGTACCTCAATCCTCTTTTTTATTAATTCCAAGTACATCTTGATCTTCATCAATCTTGATGATCATTTCGATACCAGGCATTATATGTCTGTCATATTTTAAAGCCTAAAATTATGATTAATTACGAACTCACTGTATTCCAATATAATACTAGTTGCCCTCTATTTAAAGAGCATTAAACACTTTTATATTGTTAAAGAAAATATTTAATTGTATGTAGTAAAAACGATTTATATTGCCTACTTGTCCTGTAATTTAACTCTGAAAATTGTAATCTTTTCGATTTCCTTTTTATTTTTGGAAAGCAGGAGTTTTCAAAGATTTAGGGCTAGATTACGCGTGGTGCACTAACTGTTACGCGTGAGCCATATAAGGTTTATCTGGCCTGTTTGACGAAGCATTAGGGTCACCTAACACCCACAGATTGCCTGTAGCTTCTAGTGTGTCAGTCTCTTGGGAAAGCACTGTTTATCTATTTATTTACATGTTAAAATTGAACATATACTTTTAACCAAGTTTTTCTTGGGATACCGGGACAGTGATATTGAACTATTCAGCTTTTGGAAACAGCATTTGGCACTGCGGGGTCCTTGTTCACGTTTCTGATACGGATCAGCAGGGGACTTCAGTGGATCAGTATTAAAACTGGGAATAGCTTAGAAACTTCCCTGACTGGTGCTTTCATGTTTTATAAGTTCACCTCTCCTTCAATAGAGGTGTTGTTTGTGAGTGCATTTTTATATTTTATTAAATGTTGTTTTAACCCACTATAAGTAGAAATATGTATTTATGAATAAACAGAACATATTCTGCTATGTAAGCAACATTGGAATGTGAAATATTAATATTTTCATGTTGGGTTAGTGCACTTGAGAAAATGCGATCGGGTTTGCTCGTGAATAGGGTGTTAGACTTTTTTTTTCTACTTTTCGTGCTCCATTGAAGTCTATGGGTAAATACATTAACGCAGTGATAATAATCTAACTTCGGCTTTTTGTGTGCGTTAGGTTAGCGCGCAAGTGAAAATTTTTTACTTTTAACTTATAATATGTGCACACCCCGATGTGTGCAAAAAGCTTACGTCTAGCAATGTTAAAGTGCAAGCTAGAGCAATAAATAGTGCTCCACTTGTATTCTAGCCCTTAGGTTGTGGACCTCCCCTCTTATGAAATTTATAAGACAATGCCCCCCCCCCCATAACAGTTGTAACTATCTTTTTCTCTTTAAAGAAAATTGTAATATTTATTTTTAGTTTTAAAGGGATATGAAACTCAACATTTTTCTTTCATAGTTCAGCTAGAGCATGCAATTTTAAACAACTCCTTAGTGGTTCAGAGGAGCCAGGTCATTTCTGGAACACTGTATGGCAGCAGTTTTGCAAGCATGTTATCCATTTACAAGAGCACTAGATGCCGCACTATTTCCGACCTTGTAGTGCTCCAGATACCTACCTAGGTATTTCTTTAACAAAGAGTATCATGGGAACAAAGCAAATTTAATAATAGAAGTAAATTGGACATTTTGTAAAAAATTGTGTGCTTTGTCTGAATTACAAAAGAACATTTGATCCAGGATTCTCACACAGTTCTCAATAACTGATTTTGCTCAGCCAAAAGAGTGCTTCAGTCACATTTTAATTTGCACTTCCTTACTCATGTGTTTAACGCAAATCACTGATCAAGACAACAAATGTGCCTTTCTTCCACCTACATTCCACCCTTTGCCTTATCCCACCACGAAACTGCAAGTGCCTTTGGTTTCTATAGGATATTGCAAAGTGTCACTGCTCCCCTTGTATGCTCTAGCGTCCCCCTGGGGATGACCGCCTCACACTTTCAAAACCACTGATATAAAGGGGCCACCATTTTGAAACCTAGTTTCCCTTATCAATTCTGCTGAGTATAATTAGTCACAGATGGCTGTGTGGAGTATAGGAATGTTGAAGGGACTTTAAAACCTGTTAAATTACAATTGCTTACATTGGTATATTCCACATAGCCTTTGTTTGTACACTTTATCTGCCCTTAAAGGGTCATGAAACCCAACATTTTTCTTTCATGATTCAGATAGAGAATACAATTAAAAAACAACTTTCCAATTTACCTCTATTATCTAATTTGCTTCATTCTCTTGGTATCCTGTGTTGAAAAGAATACCTAAGTAGACTTTGGAGCAGCAATGCATTACTGGGAGCTGGCTTCTAATTGGTGGCTGCACATATATGCCTCCTTTAATTGGCTTAGCTGATGTGTTTAGCTATCTCCCAGTAGTACATTGCTCATCCAGCAAACAAAACCAAGAATTGCATGAATTTGAATCATGTAAGAAAAATGTTGGGTTTCAAATCCCTTTAATGGTCAGCATAAGAGAATAGATAATAGAAAACTAGGTTTCAACATGGTACTTTAGATACTAAAGTACCTTGTAAAAATTAAAATGTTACACTTATTTCTTCAATATTTTAACAACTAATACAATTAAAAAATACATCTGTGTATTTTTCTCTGGCTAAACTTTTAAAATGTGTGAACATCAGCAATTTGAAGGCTGTGTAGAATATAGAAACATTAAAGGTGCTTTAAACCCTAATAAATACAATTAATTTAACATGGGTGTATTCCACACAACCATTCACCTAGATTATGAGTCTTGGGTTAGGGTTAAAAAGCAGCGTTGGCCGGTCCTAACGCTGCTTTTTAACGCCCGCTGGTATTACGAGTCTTGCAGGTACAGGTGTACCGCTCACTTTTTTGGCCAGACTCGGAAATACCGCAAATCTGTTTACGTAAATTGTGTATCCTCTTTTTTCAATGGGACTTGCATAGCGCCGGTATTACGAGTCTGCCAAAAAGTGAGCGGTAGACCCTCTCCTGTCAAGCCTGGTACCGCATTTAAAAGTCAGTAGTTAAGAGTTTTACACTACAAAGCTGTAGCATAAAACTTTTAACTAAAGTGCTAAAAAGTACACTAACACCCATAAACTACCTATTAACCCCTAAACCGAGGACCCCCCACATCGCAAACACTAAAATAAATATTTTAACCCCTAATCTGCCGAACCAGACATCGCCGCCATTATAATAATTATATTAACCCCTAAGCCACCGCACCCCCGCATCGCAAACACTAGTTAAATATAATTAACCCCTAATCTGCCAGCCCTAACATCGCCGCCACCTACCTACATTTACTAATCCCTAATCTGCCGCCCCCAGCGTCGCCGCCACTATAATAAAGTTATTAACCCCTAAACCTAAGCCTAACCCTAACACCCCCTAACTTAAATATAATTTTAGAAAATCTAAATAAAATTACTATCATTAAATAAATTATTCCTATTTAAAACTAAATACTTAACTGTAAAATAAACCATAAGATAGCTACAATATAACTAATAGTTACATTGTAGCTAGCTTAGGGTTTATTTTTATTTTACAGGCAACTTTGTATTTATTTTAACTAGGTACAATAGTTATTAAATAGTTATTAACTATTTAATAACTACCTAGCTAAAATAAATACAAATTTACCTGTAAAATAAAACCTAACCTAAGTTACAATTACACCTAACACTACACTACAATTAAATTAATTACCTAAACTAAATACAATTAATTACAATTAAATAAAATTATCTAAAGTACGAAAGAAAACCACTAAATTGCAGAAAATAATAAAATAATTACAAGATTTTTAAACTAATTAAACCTAATCTAATCCCCCTAACAAAAAGCCCCCCAAAATAAAAAAAAGCCATACCCTACACTAAATTACAAATAGCCCTTAAAAGGGCCTTTTGTGGGGCATTACCCCAAAGTAATCAGCTCTTTTACCTGTAAAAAAAAAGTACAAATACCCCCTCCAACATTAAAACCCAACCCTACTCTAAAACCCACCCAATCCCCCCTTAAAAAACCCTAACACTAATCCCCTGAAGATCACCCTACCTTGAGACGTCTTCACCCAACCGGGCCGAAGTCCTCAACGAAGCCGGGCGATGTGGTCCTCCAGACGGGCAGACTTCATCCAGACGGCATCTTCTATCTTCATCCATCCGGCGCGGAGTGGGTCCATCTTCAAGACATTCTACGCGGAGCATCCTCTTCTTTCTTCTGTTCCAATCAGCCAATAGAATGCAAGCTCAATCCTATTGGCTGATTGCATCAGCCAATAGGATTTTTTCTACCTTAATTCCGATTGGCTGATAGAATTCTATCAGCCAATCGGAATTGAAGGGACGCCATCTTGGATGACGTCATTTAAAGGAACCTTTATTCAGTCGTCGGACCAAGAAAGAAGAGGATGCTCCGCGTCGGATGTCTTGAAGATGGACCCACTCCGCGCCGGATGGATGAAGATAGAAGATGCCGTCTGGATGAAGACTTTTGCCCATCTGGAGGACCTCTTCTGCCCAGCTTGGATGAAGACTTCTGCCCGTCTGGAGGGCCACTTTGCCCCGCTTCGTTGAGGACTTCGGCCCAGTTGGGTGAAGACGTCTCAAGGTAGGGTGATCTTCAGGAGGTTAGTGTTAGGTTTTTTAAGGGGGATTGGGTGGGTTTTAGAGTAGGGTTGGTTGTGTGGGTGGTGGGTTTTAATGTTGGGGGGGTATTTGTACTTTTTTTTTAGAGGTAAAAGAGCTCATTACTTTGGGGCAATGCCCCGCAAAAGGCCCTTTTAAGGGCTATTTGTAATTTAGTGTAGGGTAGGGCTTTTTTATTTTGGGGGGCTTTTTTATTTTGTTAGGGGGATTAGATTAGGTGTAATTAGTTTAAAACTCTTGTAATTATTTTATTATTTTCTGTTATTTAGTTTTTGTTTTTTTCGTACTTTGGATACTTTTATTTAATTGTAATTAATTGTATTTAGTTTAGGTAATTAATTTAATTGTAGTGTAGTGTTAGGTGTAATTGTAAGGTTAGGTTTTATTTTACAGGTAAATTTGTCTTTATTTTAACTAGGTAGTTATCAAATAGTTAATAACTATTTAATAACTATTGTACCTAGTTAAAATAAATACAAAGTTGCTTGTAAAATAAAAATAAACCCTAAGCTAGCTACAATGTAACTATTAGTTATATTGTAGCTAGCTTAGGGTTTATTTTAAAGGTAAGTATTTAGTTTTAAATAGGAATTATTCAGGTAATTGTAGTAATTTTATTTAGATTTATTTAAATTATATTTAAGTTAGGGGGGTTAGGGTTAGACTTAGGTGTAGGGGTTAATATGTTTATTTTAGTGGTGGGGATTAGGGGTTAATAAATGTAGTTAGGTTGCGGCAACATTGGGGGTGGAAGATTAGGGGTTAATAAATATAATGTAGGGTTCGGCGATGTTGGGGGCAGCAGATTAGGGGTTCATAAGTATAATGTAGGTGGCGGCGGTGTCCGGAGTGGCAGATTAGGGGTTAATAATATAATGCAGGTGGCGGCGATGTCGGGGACGGCAGATTAGGGGTTAATAAGTGTAAGATTAGGGGTGTTTAGACTCAGGGTTCATGTTAGGGTGTTAGGTATAGACATAAAATATATTTCCCAATAGGAATCAATGAGGCTGCGTTAGAAGCTGAACACTGCTTTTTTGCAGGTGTTAGGTTTTTTTTCAGCCGGCTCTCTCCGTTGATACGTATGGGGAAATCGTGCACGAGCACGTTTAGCCAGCTCACCGCTAACGTAAGCAGCACTGGTATTGAGATGAGATGTGGAGCAAAAGTTTGCTTTTCGCTCACTTTTTTGCGGTTAACGCCGGGTTTGTAAAAACCCGTAATACCAGCGCTGTCTGCAAGTGAGCGGTGAGCATAAACTGCTCGTTAGCACCGCACCCCTCCTAACGCAAAACTCGTAATCTAGGTGATTGTTTGCACACTTTACCTGCCCCTAATTGTCAGGGGAAGAAAAGATGAGATAAGGGAAACCTAGGTTTCGACATTAGTTTATAGAAAAAAAAGTAATTTATAGAAACTAAAACTTCACAATAATTTCTTCAATATTTGAGATACTAATATAATTCCGATTATCCTAGCTTTGTGAAGGAATAATCTTTTATTAAAGACACAGAGACAAATATTTTGCATTACTTTCCTTTGCTACCCGTGTGCAGCCTTTAAAGTACATAAATCACATAAAGAGTTAAACTAATACAGAGAAAAAAGAGCCTACATAACTAGCCAATGAGAATGCTAGGTTGGAGACCAGGGTAAAAATTGACCAATCAGATGACCCATATTGACCATAAACAGCCCAATGAGCACCCCATCTTCCTCTTTCTTGCTTGATGCTCATAAAAAAAGAATCTTCTGAAAAAAAGAAAAGTTCCAACAGTCCAATTAACAAACATTACAATAAAGCAGAACCATAAAACTGGAATAAACTTGAGAGAATTTTGACTCGAAGAGAACTCAGGATTGGAGGATGATAATCTAGATTATTCCTTCACAAAGCTAGGATAATCGGAATTTTATTACAAGGCCAGAGACTTCATATTTTGCAAGTTTAAAGAATTATTGAAAAAGATTTAGAGAGGCATGTTGAATGGGTTTAAAGTAAAAATGTTTGAAAGTAGAATCACAGGACCAGTCTGCAGCCTTCAAAATTTCTTGTAAAGGAGCAGATTTTAAAAGGGCTTCAGAAGCGGCTGATCCTTTAACTGAATGAGCTGTGAATGCAAGATCAATTCCAGCCTCAGACATCAACCATTTAATCCACCTCGCAATAGAAGTAGGAGAGACAGGAGCATGAGGAGGAACAAATGACAACAAAAGTTGATTGTTAGTAGAATCTCTAAAGGATGATGTTTTAGCTTCATAAACTTTAAGACAGGACACAACACATAGAAAAGGTTCAGCTGGAAAATAATGATAAAGATAGAAGAAGATAAAGTTTTAGTTCTACGGGAAATCAGAAAAGTGACACCTTCAGGAGAAAAGGATTCAGAGTTGAAATCAAGAGCCCAAACATTGGAAACCCTGCGAAAGGAGATAAGGCAACGAAGGGTCGCTAATTTAGCTGAAATCTATTTTAAGGAAAGAGAATCATTAGATGGCCAGGATTTAAAGAGAGAGAACATTAAATCTACGTCCCAAAAGAAATTATGTTTAGGAGAAGGAGGTCTTTTTAGTCTAATAGATTTGAGAAAACAACAAATTAGAGGATTCTTTCCAATAGGTAAATTATTAATAAAGTCATGTCTAACAGAAATAGCAGATCTAGAAAGATTAATAGTCCTATAAGCTAGACCAAGATCAAAGAGATGAGAGAGATAGTTAAGGATTTGAGTTATTGGGGCTAAAAAGGAATCCAGACTCCTAAGCATGCACCAGCTAGACCATCTGGTCCATGCGGAAAGGTAAGATTTGTGGGTTCCTGGAGCCCATGAATCCCGCATGAGAGCTTTAGCTGAGTCCGAAAGTTCGAGGAGATTTTTGAGTTCCCCGTAATCGACCAAGTTATCAACCTGAGGGATTAGTTGAGAATGATATTGTGAGGGTTGTCTTCGGGGTCTAGTAGGAGATCTGGAAGAACAGGAAGGAGAAAAGGAGGTCTGAAGGACATCTCTAGAAGAGAAGGATACCAAGCTTGAGTTGGCCAAAGGGGAGTTATTAGAGATATAGATAGAAGATTCCTGCAAACAACTGAGATCGTCCGAGCTATCAGGGAAAAAGGAGGGAAAGCATAAGCTCCTTGAATCGGCCAAGTTTGTAAAAAGGCATCTATTGCCAATGCCTCGGGGTCTGGATGCCAGCTGAAGTAAAGAGGGAGTTGGCAGTGGAGATGAGAAGCAAAAATGTCTATAGAAAAAGGACCAAGCAGAGTTTGAATAGAAAGGAAAACTTTCCTGTGAAGTCTCCAATCGCTGGAGTCTCTGAGGAAACGAGAAACCCAGTCTGCAGCTGAATTGGAAAGACCTAGAATATACTCTGCCTTGATAAAGATATTCCTGTCTAGACAAAGATGAATATTCTGCTACAAAGGTGTGCATGCTTTATGTAAGGCACATGCATCAATTATTATCATGCACATGGGATATTTTATAATTTTTTTATAGTAAATTATAAGATATGATGAAAATAATGGTATCTATAGAAAGTCCATTTAATGGCGAGAAAAACGGTATATAATATGTGTGAGTACAGTAAATGAGTAAGAGGAAAATTACAGCTAAATACAAACACCGCAAAAATGTAAAAATAGCCTTGGTCCCAAACGGTCAACAAATGGAAAAGTGCTCTGGTCACTAAGGGGTTAATATACTTTTTACCTCTGTGATTACCTTGTTTCTAACCCTCTGCAGACTGCCCCCTTATCTCAATTCTTTTGACAGACATGCATTTTAGCCAATTAGTGCTGACTCATAAATAACTCCATGGGAGTGAGCACAATGTTAACTATATGACACACACACAAGCTAGCAGTGTCTTGCTGTGAAAAGCTATACAAATGCATAAGATAAGAGGTGGTCTGTAGCGGCTTAAAGACATGCAGACATTTAGAGGTTTCAAGTCCAGTATATTAATATAATAATGTTGGTTGTGCAAAGCTAGGGAATGGGTAGTAAATGTGTTATCTATCTTTTTAAAAATTAAACATTTTAGAGTAGACTGTCCCTTTAATTTATACTTGAGGCCACTCATCCTTACATGTCGCTATGGTTTTGTGCGATTGTCTAATGTTGCATTAATCTAATGCTGGATAAAGTTAATCTTTTTTATTCTGCAATTACTCTGCTTTTTACCAAAGCATATGGAGCCCTAATATCTGGTTCATAGCATTCTCTAGCATAGTAGAATATTTTGCAGTTGTTCTTATAGTATCAGAAATGCTGAATGGCAATGCTTTATTTTAAAGGGACATAAAACCCCTTTCTTTCATGTAATTGGTAAGAGTCCATGAGCTAGTGACGTATGGGATATACAATCCTTCCAGGAGGGGCAAAGTTTCCCAAACCTCAAAATGCCTATAAATACACTCCTCACCACACCCACAATTCAGTTTTAAAAACTTTGCCTCCTATGGAGGTGGTGAAGTAAGTTTGTGCTTAGCTTCTACGTTGACATGCCCTTCTCAGCATTTTGAAGCCCGATTCCTCTCAGAGTACAGCGAATGTCAGAGGGATGTGAAGGGAGTATCACCTATTGAATGCAATGGTTTTCCTCACGGGGATCTATTTCATAGGCTCTCTGTTATCGGTCGTAGAGATTCATCTCCTACCTCCCTTATTCAGATTG
Organism: Bombina bombina; assembly: GCF_027579735.1. Classification (NCBI taxonomy): domain Eukaryota; kingdom Metazoa; phylum Chordata; class Amphibia; order Anura; family Bombinatoridae; genus Bombina; species Bombina bombina. The sequence goes on along the minus strand of NC_069499.1, from coordinate 1,020,349,852 downwards.
ACAATATACTCTTATATACCATTACCTCTACTGATAACCGTTTCAGTACTGGTTTGGCTATCTGCTATATGTGGATGGATGTCTTTTGGTAAGTATGTTTTCATTACTTAAGACACTCTCATCTATGGTTTGGCACTTTATGTATTAATATAAAGTTCTAAATATATGTATTGTACTTTTATTTGCCATGTCAGGTTTATGTATATTTCCTTTTGCAGATTTTCAGTTTCATATTTGGGAAAAGCATATTTAGGAAAATATTTTTTCTTACCTGGGGTATAGTCTTTTTTCTATTGACTGTTTTTTTCATTAAATTTCGCGGGTAAAATTAGGCTTGCGAGGGGGCAAAATGCAGAAGTTTATTGCATCATTATTGGCGCAAGAAATTTTTGGCGCAAAGTTACATCCGATGACACAAATTCGTAATTTCCGCATCTTAGTTGACGCCGAGTTCCTTGCACAAGGTTGTGTCTTCAATGACGGATGTTGTTAGCGTCAAAAAAGTTTCAGTTACGCTGTGCGCCATACTTGGCGCCAAATAATTTCATTATTTAAAACCCCATTCCTATGTGCCTCTTGCCTTTTTCTATGTTAGAGGGCTATGCTGTTTGCATTTTTTCCCATTCCTGAAACTGCCATATAAGGAAATTGATAATTTTGTTTTATATGTTGTTTTTTTCTCTTACATTTGCAAGATGTCTCAATCTGATCCTGTCTCAGAAACCACTGTTGGAACCCTGCTGCCTGATAACAGTTCTACCAAAGCTAAGTGCATTTGTTGTAAATTTGTGGAAATTATATCTCCAGCTGTGGTATGTAATAGTTGTCATGATAAGTTTTTACATGCAGAGAATGTGTCCATCAGTAATAGTACTATGCCTGTTGTTCCTTCAACATCTAATGTGCAAGATATACCTGTGAATATAAAAGATTTTATTGCTGAAGTGATTCAGAAGGCTTTGTCTGCCATCCCGCCTTCTAATAAACCTAAAAGGTCTTTTAAAACTTCTCATAAGTTGATGAACTTTCAAATGACCGACAACATACTGAATTATCCTCTTCTGACGAGGATCTATCTGATTTAGAAGATCCTTCTTCAGATATTGACACTGATACATCTACTTATTTATTTAAAATTGAGTATTTTCGTTCCTTGTTAAAAGAAGTGTTGATTACATTGAATATTGAGGAAACTAGTCCTCTTGATATTAAAACTAGTAAACGTTTAAATTCTGTTTATAAACCTCCTGTGGTTACTCCAGAGGTTTTTTCAGTTCCTGATGCTATTATGATATGATTTCTAAGGAATAGAATAGGCCTAGTACTTCTTTTATTCCTTCTACAAGGTTTAAAAAATCGTATCCTTTGCCAGCAGTTAGATTGGAGTTTTGGGAAAAGATTCCCCAAAGTTGATGGGGTTATTTCTACTTTTGCTAAACGTACTACTATTCCTATGGAAGATAGTACTTCTTTTAAAGACCCTTTAGATAGGAAACTTGAATCTTATCTAAAATACATGGCTTTCTATGGCTGATGTTGCAGCTGCATCAACTTTTTGGTTGGTGAGTTTAGAGCAACAGAAAACGGATCCTGATTTGTCTAGCATTGTTCGCTTGCTCCAACATGCTAATCATTTTATTTGTGATGCCATTTTTGATCTATGTATTTAGCTATTTTAGCTAGAAGAGCTTTGTGGCTTAAATATTGGAATGCTGGCATGGTATCTAAGTCTAGATTACTATCTCTTTCTTTCCAAGGTAATAAGTTATTTGGTTTTCAGTTGGATTAGATTATTTCAACTTTCACTGGGGGGAAGGGAGTTTTTTTGCCTCAAGCTAAAAGACCTAAGGGTAAATCTAAAGCTTCTAACCACTTTCGTTCCTTTCAACAGAATAAGGAACAGAAACCTAATCCTTCCCCAAAGAATCTTGTTCCAATTGGAAACCTTCTTCAAGTTGGAGTAAATCCAAACCATTTAAGAAACCAAAGCCAGCCCCCAAGTCTGCATGAAGGTGCGGCCCTAATTCCAGCTCAGTTGGTAGGGGGCAGATTAAGATTCTTCCAAAACATTTGGGCAGATTCTGTCCAAAATCATTGGATTCAGAGTATTGTCTCTCAAGGGTACCGAATAGGATTCAGAGTAAGACCTCCTGTGAGAAGGTTTTTTCTCTCACGCATCCCAGTAAATCCAGTAAAGGCTCAAGCTTTTCTGAAGTGTGTTTCAGACCTGGAGTTTTCAGGGGTAATCATACCAGTTCCATTTCAGGAACAGGGTCTGGGGTTTTATTCAAATCTATTCATTGTCCCAAAGAAAGAAAATTCTTTCAGGCCAGTTCTGGATCTGAAAATTTTGAATCGTTATGTAAGAGTGCCAACTTTCAAAATGGTGACTATAAGGACTATTCTGCCTTTTGTTCAGCAAGGGCATTATATGTCCACAATAGACTTACAGGATGCATATCTTCATATTCCGATTCATCCAGACCATTATCAGTTTCTGAGATTCCTTTTTCTAGACAAGCATTACCAATTTGTCTCTCTTCCGTTTGGCCTAGCAACAGCTCCAACAATCTTTTCAAAGGTTATCGGTGCCCTACTCTCTGTAATCAGAGAACGGGGTATTACGGTATTTCCTTATTTGGACAATATCTTGGTACTAGCTCAGTCTTTACAGTCTGCAGAATCTCACACAAATCAACTAGTGTTGTTTCTTCAAAGACATGGTTGGAGGATCAATTTACCAAAAGTTCTTTGATTCCTCAGACAAGGGTCACCTTTTTAAGTTTCCAGATAGATTCAGTGTCCATGACGATTAAAATTGTTTTCAGCTTGTCGGAACCTTCAGTCTCAGTCATTCCCTTCAGTGGCTATGTGCATGGAAGTTTAAGGTCTCATGACTGCAGCATCGGACACGATCCCCTTTGCTCGTTTTCATATGAGACCTCTCCAGCTTTGTATGCTGAACCAATGGTGCAGGGATTATACAATTATTTCACAATTAATATCCTTAAATCGCAATGTTCGACTCTCTCTGACTTGGTGGTTAGATCTCCATCGTATAGTTCAAGGGGCCTCTTTTGTTTGTCCAACCTGGACTGTGATCACAACAGATGCAAGTCTTTCAGGTTGGGGAGCTGTCTGGGGATCTCTGACAGCACAAGGGGTTTGGAAACCTCAAGAGGAGAGGTTACCAATCAATATTTTAGAACTCAGTGCTATCTCCAGGGCTCTTCAGGTGTGGCCTCTGTTGAAGAGAGAACCGTTCATTTGTTTTCAGACAGACAATATCACAACTGTGGCATATGTCAATCATCAGGGTGGGACTTGCAGTCCCCAAGCCATGAAAGAAGTATCTCATGATACTTGTTTGGGCGGAATCCAGCTCCTGTCTAATTTCTGCGGTTCATATCCCAGGTATAGACAATTGGGAAGGGGATTATCTCAGCCGTTAGACTTTACATCCGGGGGAGTGGTCACTCCATCCAGATATGTTTTCTCAGATTGTTCAGATGTGGGGTCTTCCAGAAATAGATCTGATGGCTTCCCATCTAAACAAGAAACTTCCCAGGTACCTGTCCAGGTCCAGGGATCCTCAGGCAGAAGCAGTGGATGCGTTAGTAGTTCCTTGGTGTTACCAACCTGCTTATATCTTCCCACCTCTAGTTCTTCTTCCAAAAGTGATCTCCAAAATCATCATGAAACAATTGTTTGTGTTGCTGGTAGCTCCAGCATGGCCTCACAGGTTTTGGTATGCGGATCTTGTCCGGATGTCCAGTTCCCAACCTTGGCCACTTCCATTAAGGCTAGACCTTCTGTCTCAAAGGCTGTTTTTCCATCAGGATCTCAAATCATTAAATTTGAGGGTATGGAAATTGAACGCCTAGTGCTTAGTCATAGAGGTTTCTCTGACTCAGTGATTAATACTATGTTACAGGCTCGTAAATCTGTTTCTAGGAAGATTTATTATTGAGTTTGGAAGACTTATATTTCATGGTGTTCTTCTCATAAATTCTCCTGGCATTCTTTTAGAATTCCTAGAATTTTACAGTTTCTTCAGGATGGTTTGGATAAAGGTTTGTCTGCAAGTTCCTTAAAGGGACAAATCTCGGCTCTTTCTGTTTTATTTCACAGAAAGATTGCTAAGCTTCCTGATATTCACTGTTTTGTACAGGCTTTGGTCCGTATTAAGCCTGTCATTAAATCAATCTCTCCTCCTTGGAGTCTTAATTTGGTTTTGAAGGCCTTACAGGCTCCTCCTTTTGAGCCTATGCATTCTTTGGACATTAAACTACTTTCTTGGAAAGTGTTGTTTCTTTTAGCCATCTCTTCTGCTAAAAGAGTTTCTGAATTATCTGCTCTTTCTTGTGAATCCTTTTCTGATTTTCCATCAGGATAAGGCAGTTTTGCAGACTTCATTTAAATTATTTCCTAAGGTTGTGAATTCTAACAACATTCATAGAGAAATTGTTGTCCCTTCTTTGTGTCCTAAATCCTTGGATTCTTTGGATGTGCTAAGAGCTTTGAAATATTATGTTGAAGCTACTAAAGATTTCAGGAAGACTTCTAGTCTGTTTGTTATCTTTTCTGGTTCTAGGAAAGGTCAGAAGGCTTCCGCCATTTCCTTGGCATCTTGGTTAAAGCTTTTGATTCATCAGGCTTATTTGGAGTCGGGTCAGGCCCCGCCTCAGAGAATTACAGCTCATTCTACTAGATCAGTCTCCACGTCGTGGGCTTTTAAGAATGAAGCTTCACTTGATCAGATTTGCAAAGCAGCAGCTTGGTCTTCTTTGCATACATTTACTAAATTCTACCGTTTTGATGTATTTGCTTCTTCGGAAGCAGTTTTTGTTAGAAAAGTTCTTCAGGCAGCTGTTTCAGTTTGATTCCTCTGCTTATGTTTTTTCTTTCATTTATGAGAAAAAATTATTTTTTTGGTTGTGGATTTAATTTTCTCAGCATAAAATGGCTGTTATTATTTTATCCCTCTCTCTCTAGTGATTCTTGTGTGGAGTTCCACATCTTGGGTATTTCTATCCCATACGTCACTAGCTCATGGACTCTTGCCAATTACATGAAATAAAACATAATTTATGTAAGAACTTACCTGATAAATTAATTTCTTTCATCCATGAGACCCACCCTTTTTATGGTGGTTATGATTTTTTTTTTTAAAGCACAATTATTTCCAAATTCCTTTGTTGATGCTTTTTACTCCTTTCTTTTTCACCCCACTACTTGGCTATTCGTTAAACTGAATTGTGGGTGTGGTGAGGGGTGTATTTATAGGCATTTTGAGGTTTGGGAAACTTTGCCCCTCCTGGTAGGATTGTATATCCCATACGTCACTAGCTCATGGACTCTTGCCAATATGAAAGAAATGAATTTATCAGGTAAGTTCTTACATAAATTATGTTTTTTCTCCTTACATGATCCAGATAGAGAATGCAGTTTTAAATAACTTTCCAATGTTCTTCTATAATATAATTTGCTTTGTTCTCTTGGCATCCTTAGTTGAAATGATACCTAGGAAGACTTAAAGGGACATTATACACTCATTTTTTTCTTTGCATAAATGTTTTGTAGTCGATTATCTATTTATATAGCCCATAAAGTTTTTTTAAAAAATGTATAGTTGTGCTTATTTTTAAATATCATTGCTCTGATTTTTAGACTCCTAACCAAGCCCCAAAGTTTTATGAGAATACCGTCAGCTACCTTCTCCAGCTTGCTCCTGTTTGTGTAAAGGGTCTTTTCATATGCAAAAGAAGGGGGAGGGTCTTATTTCCAACTTGCAGTGGGCTTTCCAGCTACCTTTTCAACAGAGCTAAACTGAGAGCTTCTAAGTAAGTTTTTAAACAGTTTTATACTGGATTTTTATATCAGTATCTGTGCATCTTATTCTTTATAGTAGTGTCTATTACATGCAGTTATATGAAAATGAGTGTATACTGTCCCTTTAATATCAAGCTTTCACTACTTTCCAGTGCTGACCTGTTGGCATATGTGCAACAACTCTCCTATACCTACAGAAAAACCTAGGTGCCCTCTAGATTCAGTATGAACCAGTAAGCTGACTTGTAAATGTTCATAGAAGGTCAGGCAGCAGTTCAGAGCAGCTGCTTGAGGTCTGAGCTCCAGGCTGAGCATGGACAATTGATCCTGGATACCATCTTGGGTTGTCACCTCTGTTGAAAAGTGAAATGTAAACTGCATGATCTATCTAAATAAGTTAACTTAATGATCTTTACATGTACCTTAAAGGGACATGAAACCCAAAATGTTTATTTCATGATTTAGGTAGAACATACAATTTTAAACAACTTTCCATTTTACTTCTATTATCATTTTTTTCATTCTCTTGGTATCGTTTTTTGAAGGAGCAGCAATGCACTACTGGTTTCTAACTGAACACATGGGTGAGCCAACAATAGAAGGAAGCAATAATAGAAGTAAATTGGAAAGTTGTTTAAAATGGCATGCTCTGTCTAAATCATGAATGTCTAATTATTATGACTTTACTATCCCTTAAATAATTTCTTAACAAGAATGAATTGTTATTTCCTCATGTCATTTATGGAAAAATAAGGTATGTTGAGCTCTAAAGCCTAAATCCCTATATGCTTTAATATATTTTATAATATTTTTCTTATATTCTCATAAAGTATAAGTAACTGTGAATTTTGACATTTTACTAGTGACATAAAACAATAACAGTATATACAAAATATTCATCTTCTGCCATAATTTTATCTTGAGATGAATATATAAGGGTCATTAGCCAATTTACACTAATTCTCATACTTCTAAGCTATGTGTTGTTATTATTAAAAAAAACCCGAAACCTTTCTTTGGATGTAGTAGTCTTGAAAACATATATGAACTATTCATGTTGCAACTGTACTGATATAATAAATATAAGATTATGACAGCTTCGGATATAGCACTTGTTAATACCATTGACTTCACTTTATTCATGTTCGTTTCACGTGTGATAACCTTAGCTACATTTATATTATATGTTGACAGAGACTTATAGAAAATTCTAGTCATTTCAAATATTTTGATGTCCTACAAGATGTAATCACTTGTTCAACCATAAAGCATGATCTTATTGACACAAAGGTTCATAATATTGCACCCTCATAATTATTTTATGATATTTATGATTTAAAACATCTTCCTTATACTAAGCATTTTTGATAAAACATTATACTATACAAATTAAAAATGCATTGTCACCTTGAGTGGGTTGAGCGATCATCACTTGTTATACATACTATCCGCCTGTAATGTAAACATAGATCATTGAAATTGTATTGTATAAAATGTTGTTGTCAAGTCTGAACTATAGTATTGGACCCACTGGTTAAAGTTATTGTAAACACAGTGTAGTTAGATGTTTTTTATTTCACTCTTTATACCATATATATACTAATAGCTATTACATTTTTTGTTATATCTACTTACTTTAAATGCATTTTTAATTTTAGTTCCATGGCACTATTTCACTCCGCTCCCCTATTCCCTGTACTAAGAAAAGAAGTGACGTTTATTGCGGTCAAACCTGCTCTATATGTCAGAGCCCCTGTGCACTCCTGATACGGAATGCCTATTGAGCATGCGCAACGTTTTCCATGATGTAGTCCAAGTTTCTAGCGTGACTAGTAAATTAGAGATATGCGCTAAGATCTCATGCACGTGCAAAGTTTGTAAAAACAGCCAAGGTTCAGGATTGGCCGAGTGTGTTGGAAGCTACAGATGATCAAGCGCATGCCTAGAACGTCTGTCATTGAAGTCAGCGAGTCAAACGATTAAGATTTTCATTGGATCTGTCAAAAACGATTACAAAGAGACTGCAAGGAGGCTGGCTGGGAATCGCTTTGCAAGAAGGTTTAAAATTTCATGAGATTTTACATATACAGTATCAGGTAAAAATTTGTATGTAAGTTTATTGGGGCACATAGATCAAATTGCAAAAAGTAAGGACACAGGGTTTACCATCACTTTAAAGCAGGGGTCGCTAACCTTTCGGACCTTAGGGACCACTAAACTCACAATTATGAATCCCGTGGACCACTAACATGATTTTTTTTTAAATGGTACAAACCTCTATGTGTGTATACAGTATATATATACTGTAGTGTACATAACTAGTAAGACCATAGCTAAGTTTACATTATGTATATATTTACAAATATTTAAGAATAATTTTTTGGAATTAAATAACTGAATGACAGAACTGAGAGAATACTTCCAAGTGACAGATGAAGGGTGAGTGCCAACTTTTGAGCTGGAAACAGAGAGGCACAAAGTGGGAAAAAAAGAATTATGTTTAAAAGGACCACAATACTTCCAAGTCACCTCCCCAGTTAGGAATTATTCAAAACTACTTATGGTCATGGACAGACATTGGAGTAATATATGCAGTTTATATCAGAAAGTTCTCAATATGGATGTGAGCTAACCGCGACTGATGTTACTGGCAATTACTATAATACTGGTGGGATATGGCTGATCTGCTGGATGACAATTACTGGAATTCAGGTGGAATGGCTTTGTGTGCTAGAAAAATATTAGAATAAAAAAATAATTAATATTTAATAAATACAAAAAAGAAGAAGATAGAGGGGAGGAAGACAAACAGTGATGTAAGTCCATCAGAAGGAATTAGAAAAACTACCACAAACTACAAAGAGACAGGTAAATGGAAGAAAATAAATGAAATATAAGAGAGAAATTGTTTTTTGAAAGATTTTATTGTTTTTATATTTTAATGCCACTATTTCAAGCCAAGACTATACCAACCTCTGCTGGCTTTAGAATTGAAGCATCTTTCTCTGAGCAGCGCGCTGGGCAGGAGGAGTTAAAAATACAATCTAGCTACGCAAGTTGTGCAGTACTACGCAACATGCTTAGGGAGATTGTAATTTAACTTCTCCTCTGTCGGTTTTCACTGATGTCCAGCCAGGCACTGTAGGGAGTTGTGGCTCGACAGGGGTGACACCATCAGAGGAGATTAATTCCTGCTTAATGGTGTCAAGGACCACCAACATCTTCTCGTAGACCACCTGTGGTCCATGGACCACTGGTTGGCGACAGCTGCTTTAAAGGGATAGGAAATTCATGAAAACTTGCATGATTCAGATAGAGCATGCAATTTTAAGACACTTTTAAATTCACTTCTATTTTCAAATGTGCTTCGTTCTCTAGGTATTCCTTGTTGAAAAAGAATATGAACATATCATACACTAGTGGGAACTAGCTGCTGATTGGTGCCTGCACACATCTCTTGTCTCTTGTCTTGTCTCTTTTGATTGGCTAACTAGATGTGTTCAGCTAGCTGAAAGTAGTGCAATGCTGTTCCTTCAGTAAAAGATAACAAGATAATGAAGCAAATTTGATAATATAAGTAAATTGGAAAGTTGTTTAAAAAAAAAAAAATTTAATTTTTTTTTTTTTTTTGGGGGGGGGGTCCTGTCACTTTAAGTAGTGAAAGTGGGCTAGACCTAAATATAAAGTTAGCAATACCTGTAGCAATACCTGTAGTAATGGGTGCAGCATAGGATTACACACATCAGATGTATATACATCAGATGGAAACTGTAGGTTAACAGTATAATGTAGCAGACAAGGCAGCAATACAATAAATAGTTTGTTCCAATTAGTAGCAAACATAGCAGCTAGAACAAGAGGTAATGCCAAGACTAAAGCAAACTGTTTCTAAAAGCACAGTTCATCAAGAAAAGCAGGATAGTAAACAGGTGTTCAAGAAGGAACAGAATATACTGTAGCAGTTTCCAATAAACACATTCAGGCAGTGAGGAATTAAACTTTAGAAGTTATTTATAATCAGGCTGTAACATACAGGAGGTCAAAAACAGGTCTTCAGCAAAAGTAAAACAAGTACAGAGGCCTGGCAAGAACATACATTGGTAGTGTTCCAAAGACAGGTCACCAGGCAGCAGGAGGCCCTACAAAGAAGTCAGCCGAAATAATGACCTCAACAAGAGCACAGACAGACTGATGTTTTACACTGGCCCAGGGCAATGTATACTTTTAAAATCCAAGTCAAGCAACATCTATGGTCAGTTGTGAAATCACAACACAATGCACGATCTTGGCAAGAACTGCAGATTTATTGCTTATAATTTGGAAAACAATGTATGACCATTGTTAGTGTGGTAGTGTATATCTTTTGTAAACCTTTATTCCATAAGTTGCTATATATATTCAGATTTATTAGGATAGATTGCATAGAACAATTATTTTTTATAGTTATTACACATTATTACTATGATTATTTAATACCCACTTTTTATTTATCCTCACCAGTATGCTAGATATCCGCCCCTCATTGTCTTCGTATTATCTAGCACAGTGATTTTTAACCTTTTTTTTGCCGTGGCACACTTTTTTACATTAAAAAATCCTGTGGCACACCACCATCCCAAAATTTTAAAGAAATCACACATTGTAGCCTAATACAGCATATATATATTCACATACACACAAACACACACATACTGTATGTATTGTGCTGTTATGCCATGCCTCCTACAAACTACCCCTGCACTGGGAGTAAAAAACAAGCAAAGTTTAAAAAATATGTCACACTGTTGTCAGTCTGCCGTGGCACACCTGAGGATCTCTCACGGCACACTAGTGTGCCACGGCACACTGGTTGAAAAACACTGATCTAGCATAACAAGATTGCTGACATGGATGAGGGTTTGCAAATTTGAGCTAATTCCCCCTATGCAGCAAGCTATCAAACTGCAGAGTTAATTTAATGTTGGATTTTGGTTTTACTATTTAACATTGACTGATAATATATTCATTTCATTATATTTACATTATATTAGCTTTTTACATTCAGTGCCTAAAATAATTACTTCACAAGTTAAAAGAAAGGATAATAAAAATATTTACCCGTGGTTAACTGATGTATTATCTTTGCATATTGTGTATTTTAACTTTTAATAAAACAAAACTAAATTACTCTCATGTGATACACTATTTTGGCGCCCTCTTGTGTTTAACTTTGATTTTAGCATGGAGTATAAGATAACTGGGAGATTAGACAAAAAGAAGCAGCAATTTGGACCACTTGGATTGTTTTATAGATTAATGTTGTTGAGTCTTGGATATCTCTCTTTAAATTTATATAAAGCTTTAGTTTTCAAACACCTGTAATAATGGCAACATATGTCATATCTTTCAACATTTAAAACACTGGGAACAGGAGTCTGGGAGTCTGTTTGAAACAAGATTTAAATAGTGTAAGTAGAGCCAGCAGGGAAAAAAAAATCCTACATCTAGACTATGTGGAAAATGGTGAGACAGTTGTAAGCTCTGCTGGGTAGTGATACATTAGGCTGGGCCTTAATAGTGTTTGTGCATGTGTTTGTGTTTAAATATGTGTGTGCATGTGTGTGTGTGTATATATGTCTGTGAGTGTCTGTGTGTGTATGTATGTGAGTGTATGTGTATGTATTGCTTTGTATGTATGTGTATGTGTGTGTGTATATATGTCTGTGAGTGTGTGTGTGTGTGTGTCTGTGTGTGTATGTATTTGTGTGAATGTATGTGTGTGTGTGTATGTATGCATTTATGTGTGTAAGTGTGTGTATGTGTATGTATTTGTTTGTATGTATGTGTGTATATAGGTGAGTGCGTGTATATATATATATGTGTGTGTATGTATGTGTGTATGTATTTGTATGTATGTATGTGTATATGTGTGTGCGTGTGTATGTTTGTGTGTGCATGTGTATATGTGTATATGTGTTCCAGTGTGTGTATGTGTGTGCGTCTGTATGTATGTGTGTGCATGTATTTGTGTGTATGTATGTGTGTGTGTGCGTATGTATGTGTGTATGTATTTGTATGTGTGTGTGCGTGTATGTGTATGTATTTGTGTGTATGTGTGTATCTGTGTATGTGTATGTATTTGTGTGTATGTATGTGTGTGTGCATGCGTGTGCGTGTGTATGCGTGTATGTATGTATTTGTGTGTGTGTGTGTATGTGTCTGTGTATGTGTAAAGTGCAGAAAAGAAGGTTACTCCAGCCCAATCTGTAAATCATCAGACCTTTATTGCTTCATGGTCTCAAAGTAAACAACAACGTTTCAGACCTCTCACAGGTCCTTAGTCATGTCTAACCGTTAGACATGACTAAGGACCTGTGAGAGGTCTGAAATGTTGTTGTTTACTTTAAGACCATGAAGCAATAAAGGTCTGATGATTTACAGATTGGGCAGGAGTACCCTACTGCTGGTTGCTGTTTCCTACCTTGCTTCTGTGTGTGTGTGTGAGTGTGTTAGTGTGTGTCTGTGTGTGCGAGCGTGTGTGTATGTATGTATGTGTGTGTGTGTGTATGTGTGTGTGTGTGTGTGTGCAAGTGTGTGTGTGTATGTGTGTGTGCAAGTGTGTGTGTGTGTATGTATGTGTATGTATGTGTGCAAGTGTGTGTGTGTATGTGTGTAAGTGTGTATGTGTGTATGTGTGTGTGTATGTATGTGTGTAAGTGTGTATGTGTGTAAGTGTGTATGCGTGTGTGTGTGTATGTATGTGTGTATGTGTGCAAGTGTGTGTATGTATGTGTGTAAGTGTGTATGTGTGTGTGTGCGAGGAGCGTCTGTGTAAACCAGGGAGGTTATTAGTAAATATAACAGTAATATTATTTCTGTGTACTGATTGATCTAAGAGACCAAAATTGAGGAAGATCTTGTACCTTATTTGTTTTGTCTTCATGATAATAGAGGTATTCTTCACCACATAGCTGGGAAAGTACTGGCACAGTGCAAGCCAAACCAGTGGCATATATCTAACTAAGGTGTAGATAACAATCCACTAGAAAAACCTACCAACTGATTTATCTACAAAAATCCCCATAGACTTTTTATAGTTATTTTCTGTAGAAAATCATTAGATAAGTTTTTCTAAATGGTCGGAATCAACCACTTAAACTTGTTTTGGACTTGTTTATACTTCAGTGCCATTTATATTTTTCTTTATATTAGTATTTTCTGTAAATGTTTACCAGCCCTCCTCCAAGCGAAAAAAAATCCCAAAGTGGCCCCCTCATGTGAAATAGTTGGATATCCCTGTGTTTATTTATTTATTTTTTCTTTAAAATATTAAAATAGTTATAGAGACATGAGACCTATACTTTTGTGATTCAGACAAAATATGTCATTTTAAACAACTTTCCAATTGCTTATATTATTAAATTTTCTTAGTTTTCTTGGTATCGCTTGTTTAAAAGCAGGAAAGAAAGCTCAGGAGCGTGCACATGTCTGCAGCACTTTACCATGCCCTGTAGTGCTCCAGACATATGCACGCTACCTACCCAGTTATTTCTTCAACAAAGAATACCATGAGAATGAAGCACATTTAGTAATAGAAGTAAACTGACATTTATTCATTTTTAATTGTATGCTCTGTCTGAATCGCAAAAGGAAAATTTAAGGTTTAATGAAAACATTGTAAAGTACACCTATCCTATCTGGTCTCACTGCAATCTTTCATATGTTTTATACTTCCAGCACTACTTCCATATGCAATATATTTAGTGAACCAATCAGAATGTGCAATCCCCCTGATAAAATAAAAAAGAAACAGTTAATTGATATCATACATTATGTATGGATTATTTTCCAACAGAAAAGGCAAATCATCTATGAAAAGGGAACACATATTATAAAAAAAAAAAGATATATTCAGTCTATCCCAGTTGGTAGAGTGAGACCGCATAAACGCAGTCGGTAGAGTGAGATTATATAAACGTAGTTGGTACAATGAGATATAGTTTTGCTCTAAAGAAGTGGATTATTAGTTTCAATGGTAGAAATGGCGCATTTTTACAAAATTGTGTGAAAGTTTTAGAGCGTGAGAAATGGTTCAAAACGCAGTATTGTTACTGGCAAAAGCCTCTACTATTTTTTTATGCAAGATATTAATATCAATTCCTATACTGTTCATCTTCCTGAACCAAAACCATGTCTAAATAATAGACAGTATAATGCATATAATTACACATCACAGACACATATACTGTACACAATAATGTTTTTTCCTTTGAAAAAAAAAATACCAACCTCTAAATATATGTGTTTATTTGTCACCACAACACAAAATACAATACAATACAGCAAAAGAGCCTTAATGAATCTAGGCCATAGTATATTAAAGGGACAGTGTAGTGTAATTTTTTTCTCCTTTAATGTGTTCCCAATTATCAATTTTACCTGCTGAAGTATATTAAATTGTTCTAATTTATTTAATTATTTGAAATAGCTGCTTTTGATTGTAATAGCCACGGTTGTAGAAAAGATGTGTAAACAAGGATTTTGGGAAAAATCAAACTCCCAATGGGAAGGGGCAGAGAAAATAAATAGTTAATTTTTCCATTGCTCTCTCAAAATACTGGTCTCACTGTGTATACAGTGAGAAAAAAATAAGGATGATTTGTGTAAATATAGACATAAGCTAATGAGATCCGCTCACCCCTGAAAACACAGCTAAGCTGATTAGATTGTGGTTTCAATTATCAGACAGCTATTTCATATGCAAATATACCTAAAAGAGCAATTTCCCATGGATTTTAATCTCTGCTGCTGATTGTAAACAAATCAAGGGGAAACTCATTTTACAGTATGCAGTCCTTTTACATATACTTTCAAGGGTATCAGTGTAAGGGAGGTTTCTATGCACCAAAGCAATGTTTTTTGTAAATGGTCTTGAAAAAGTGTGAAAATAAAATCTAAGAGACCAGTTTTGTAGTTTCTGAAGTCCTGTACAAGGAGTAATAATCGCTTCACTTTAGGTAATATTTCAAGCGTTCGTGTGATTATTGCTAGTTATCGCAAGTTTGCATAAGCAAGGTTACTATTTTTTTTTTACATCACGACTTGTAATATGTTTTCTAGTGGTAAAAATATTGTAACGTTGGGATTGCCTTTGTGCTACTCGCGGTAACGACTGAGCTCTACCTGCAATCCAGATCATTATGTTCATCCCTAGTCAAACAAAATGATCTTCTTTAAGTCATTCTGAAGTAATCAATGACTCCAGACTAATCATCAGAAGCCATTCTGAAGTATTCCCACAGGCCAAATATTTAAATGGTTTAGAACAGGGATGGCAGTTCCATCAACCTCATGCGGCCCACTGTACAAGTTTTTGCAACCCCAGGGATAGGGTTGCCATACATTTGCATAAATAATTATATAGCATAACTTAGCTGCTAGGACTGATATTAAATAATAATTGGTTTACAATTCAATTCTAATACACTTAGAAGAAGTTTCCACGTGATATAATCTTTATTTCTATATTTATTCTGCATTTTCAACTTTGACCAAAGCCTTGAAAATACTGACCGTGTCGGTAAAATACTGACTCAGTGGTAGCCCTACCCAGGGAAAAAGAAGAACTGAGAATGTGTACCATGGTTGTTTTGGTCCCAGCAGAAAGTGTGCTCTAGAGACTTCTAATCAGTGGGAAAACGCAAGAGCCTTCTGAAGGGGATATCAGCAGATAGAGGGAACTCTGCAACATTGCATCAGTCTGGTTCTCTGGCACTGGACATTTTTAGTAAATATTTTAGTCCAGTGATTAAAATCCTTGAATTTGTGTGCCGCAAGGCTTCAAAAAGAGTGATCTGTGGCCTCCATGTATCAGGAAGTTGGCCCTCTCTGATTTAAAATATAGCAGCTCCTGATGACAATATTTAAAATGGAACCAGAGAAATACACTATTATTAATAGCAATTGTGCCTGGTAGTGTTACCATGAGAATAGGAATGCATTTTAATATAATACAAAGCTAATGGCAAAATAAATATAAAAGTCTTATTTTTTGCAATGTGAAAATGTAAATATAATTTCGAAGAGTAAAGGTGCCTATAGGAAAATGAATACAGGGCATAATCACAAATAATGTCCCATTGATTAAAATATAATGTTATTATGACAAATATGTGGGCTATAAAAGATTTTTCGTCACTTCTTCTGCACGTCTTGTCAAGGGTTCTAGCCTGTAGTAAATGCTTTACACTAATGCTTTACGCTGGTGTAAAGAAATAACAGGTAGTGACAGCTTACCTGAAGCGTGCAATTGATTAAACCACTGTTGTAATACAAGTGCCCCAAACAAACAAAAGGTTGTTCCAGCCACCAAAAACTTTTAAAATAGACCTTTATTATTTCACATAGGGTCCACAGAAAAACTACAACGTTTCAGGCCTGCTATAGGCCCTTAGTCATGTATACTTTAAAACATACAGGTTCATGATTTATATACCCTTCACCTGTCACCTGTTCTCATGTGAGCACCTAATTATGCAACAATGCCATCTTGTGGATGTCAGAGGTATTCACACATCCAATTTTACTCTGTTTTTTAGATGGTCGCATAAGATGTAATATTACATACAAAATTTAGAACTTAAAAACCTGTATATACATTTTTTAAAAACAGAAGAAATGTTGCACATTATTAGCAGACTAATCCAATGTATCACATGGACTATCTATCCAAACTGATATATCAAAATTTGTAATAATTGAGAGAATTGAAAAAGTGCCCATGGAAAATATCTACAGGAAATGTTTAAAGGCTCCAATCAAAATCCTTATTCATGCCTTTAGGTATAAGGCCTTCATACTTAAATATCCAAAACATTTCCCTGATTTTTAAGAGGTGTTCCCTATCCCCACCCCTTCTTGGTCTATCCACTTGCCCTATAATTTGAAATCTAAGTTGGCTAATATTGTGACCCATAGAGAGGAAGTGAGAAGAAACAGGAGCTTCTTTGTTCTTACATCTGATGTTTGATTTATGTTCTGTTATCCTCTCCCTTACCTCTCTACAGGTCTCGCCAATATAAATTAAGCCACATGGGCATTTGATAAGATAAACACAGTAGATAGCCCTACAAGTTAGATATTTATTTATTTTAAATGTTTTGCCATTTGTGGGGTGATGAAAGTGTTCTCCTTTTATCATTGAACTGCAATTGCTGCAGTTAAGACATGGATAACACCCATTTCTTTTGGGGCCTATAGTTCTCTGCAAGTTCTGTTTGTTACTCCCTATATCAGCGGCTCTGATTTCTCTTATAGGCTACCATTGGGACCTCCTTGAATTCACTCACATAGGTGTAACAATCCCTCAGGATATGCCAATGCTTTTTTAATATACCGTTTATCTTTTGGCTAAGCTTGTTGAACTGGGTAACAAAAACCAAACGATTAGCTTCCCTATACATATCTTTCTTTGGCATTTTATCATTGGTGAATATATTTAATTGTTCTGCAATTAATGATGGAGGATAGCCTCTATTGATAAATTTGTTAGCCATTTGTTCCAGTCTATATTTACAATTGGTACCATCCGATACTATACGTTTAACTCTAGTGAATTGACTTTTTGGAATGGCTTTAAAGATATTGTCTGGATGGCAACTTCCATATTTCAATAAATTATTTCTATCTGTATTTTTTGTATGGAGATCTGTTTTAAGAAAACCACCCTCAAGATATACATATGTATCCAGATATTGAACTCCAACTTCACTCATATTCAGTGTGAATTTTAGTCATCTGACTAAAAACACAAAAGAATTTGGTATATCTAAAAAGAACACTTTTACACCAGTCACTACACATAGTGCAGCTACATATATGAGTCTAGTACAGAGGGAAGTAAATAACCTTTTAAAAAAAGAAAAAAAGAAAAAGCTTGTACAAAAAAACAAAAAAGATAAGATAGCGATTGAATCTCTAAAGAAAAACAAGGAAATCATTATAAAAGAGGCCGATAAAGGTGGGGACATCGTGGTTCTAAATAAATCTAACTACACTGAGGAGATTAACAGACAACTATCAGATAAACAGGTATATAAGGAATTGACAAGGGATCCAACCATTCAAATAAATAAAGAGATTGATAACATTCTGAAATTAGCTGTACAAAGAGGAATAATAACAGAGAACTTTAAAGATGCCCTATCCTATAATATAAAAGGCCAAGTGCGTTTGTCCGAAGCTGTCATGCACAGTAGAGACAGCATGAGGACAAACACACCTGGCCTTTGAGTCCTACTCCCTAGCTGATCTGCGACAGAAGTGGGCGTGGTCGGGTGTGAGTGGGGCGTGGCTGATGTGAAGGGGCGTGGCCGGGCGTGAATGACAGTGAATGGGGCGTGGTCGGTGGGAAGGGGGAGAGAGAGAGAGAGAGAGAGAGAGGAGGGGAGAGACAGAGAGAGAGGAGGGGAGAGAGAGAGGAGAGGGGGAGAGAGAGAGAGGAGAGGGGGGAGAGAGAGGGTGAGAGAGAGAGGAGGGGAGAGAGAGAGGAGGGGAGAGAGAGAGGAGAGGGGGGGAGAGAGAGAGGAGAGGGGGAGAGAGAGAGTAGAGGGGGAGAGAGAGGAGAGTGGGGGAGAGAGTGGAGAGGGGAGGGAGAGAGAGGAGAGGGGGGAGAGAGAGGAGAGGGTGGGAGAGAGAGGAGAGGGGGGAGAGAGAGGAGAGGGGGGAGAGAGGAGAGGGGGGAGAGAGGAGAGGGGGAGAGAGGAGATGGGGGAGAGAGAGAGGAGAGCGGGGAGAGAGAGAGGAGAGGGGGGAGAGAGAGAGGGGGGAGAGAGAGAGCTCAAAAGAGAGGGGGAGAGAGAGCACAAAAGTGATGGGGAAAGAGAGAGCTCAAAAGAGAGGGGTGAGAGAGCGCAAAAGAGATGGGGGAGAGAGAGAGAGCAAAAGAGAGGGGGGAGAGATCACAAAAGAGAGGGGGAGAGAGTGCAAAAGAGAGGGGGGAGAGAGAGAGAGCAAAAGAGGGGGGAGAGAGAGCACAAAACAGGGGGTAGAGAGAGCAAAAGAGAGGGGGGAGAGAGCGCAAAAGAGAGGGGGAGAGAGCGCAAAAGAGAGGGAGAGAGAGAGAGTGCAATAGAGAGGGGGAGAGAGAGAGCGCAAAAGAGAGGGGGGGGGAGAGAGAGCAAAAGAGGGGGACAGAGAGAGAGCACAAAAGAGAGGGGGAGAGAGAGAGGAGGGGAGAGAGAGAGGAGGGGGGGAGAGAGAGAGAGGAGGGGGAGAGAGAGAGGGGAGGGAGGGAGAGCTCAAAAGAGAGAGGGAGAGAGAGCGCAAAAGAGATGGGGGAGAGAGAGAGCTCAAAAGAGAGGGGGAGAGAGAGTGCAAAAGAGATGGGGGAGAAAGAGAGAGCAAAAGAGGGGGGAGAGAGCACGAAGAGAGGGGGGAGAGTGCAAAAGAGAGGGGGAGAGAGAGAGCGCAAAAGAGAGGGGGAGAAAGAGAGCGCAAAAGAGAGGGGGAGAGAGCGCAAAAGAGATGGGGGAGAGAGAGAGCGTAAAAGAGATGGGGAAGAGAGAGAGCACAAAAGAGAGGGGGAGAGAGAGAGCGAAAAAGAGAGGGGGGAGAGAGACAGCTCAAAAGAGAGGGGGAGAGAGAGCTCAAAAGAGAGGGGGAGAGAGAGCAAAAGAGAGGGGGAGGGAGAGAGCGCAAGGGGTTGGACCGCTGTACTGCAAAAAATGGCCCGTGTGAACGGGCTTTAGGACTAGTATATAAATAATCCAATAAGACCAATACTATATGTATTTCCAAAAATACATAAAGCCAAAGAAAAAACACATGGGCGCCCCATTGTGGCAGGAATAGGCTCTGTATTTTCATCTATTTTCATTTTCTTAGATAAGGTCTTACAGCCATTTGTTAAAAGAACTACATCTTATATCAGAGACACAAATTACTTTCTGTCAAAATTAAAAGATCTGGGTCATGTTGGGGAGAAATGTATATTATTTTCGTTAGATGTTTCAAGTTTATATACCTCCATTAAGCATACAAGTGGTATTTCAGCAGTGGAACATATACTTAGCTTGAGAGTAATTATACTGAAGGGGAGATCTGTTTTTTGATTGAGCTACTCTCAATAATACTATATCACAATTATTTTTTATTTATGGTTCCATATTTTTTACAGAAACAGGGGACTGCAATGGGCTCCAACGTCGCCACCACATACGCCAACATTTTCATGAATAGCTTTGATGAATACTTTGTGTACCCTCATGGCCTGTTCCAACTCTATGGTGCCTCCTGGTGGAGGTACATTGAAGATGTGTTTGGCATGTGGGGGGTGACGTTGGTAGCCTATTGTCTTTTGTACAAGACCTAAATGACTCAGTCAGAGGACTAAAATTCACACTGAATATGAGTGAAGTTGGAGTTGAATATCTGGATACATACGTATATCTTGAGGGTGGTTTTCTCAAAACAGATCTCCATACAAAAAATACAGATAGAAATAATTTATTGAAATATGGAAGTTGCCATCCAGACAATATCTTTAAAGCCATTCCAAAAAGTCAATTCACTAGAGTTAAACGTATAGTATCGGATGGTACCAATTGTAAATATAGACTGGAACAAATGGCTAACAAATTTATCAATAGAGGCTATCCTCCATCATTAATTGCAGAACAATTAAATATAGTCACCAATGATAAAATGCCAAAGAAAGATATGTATAGGGAAGCTAATTGTTTGGTTTTTGTTACCCAGTTCAACAAGCTTAGCCAAAAGATAAACGGTATATTAAAAAAGCATTGGCATATCCTGAGGGATTGTAACCCCCAAGTGAGCGAATTCAAGGAGGGCCCAATGGTAGCCTATAAGAGAAATCAGAGCATTAAGGACATTCTGGTACATGCTGATATAGGGAGTAACAAACAGAACTTGCAGAGAACTATAGGCCCCAAAAGAAATGGGTGTTATCCATGTCTTAACTGCAGCAATTGCAGTTCAATGATAAAAGGAGAACACTTTCATCACCCCACAAATGGCAAAACGTTTAAAATAAATAAATATCTAACTTGTAGGGCTATCTACTGTGTTTATCTTATCAAATGCCCATGTGGATTAATTTATATTGGCGAGACCTGTAGAGAGGTAAGGGAGAGGATAACAGAACATAAATCAAACATCAGATGTAAGAACAAAGAAGCTCCTGTTTCCTCTCACTTCCTCTCTATGGGTCACAGTATTAGCCAACTTAGATTTCAAATTATAGAGCAAGTGGATAGACCAAGAAGGGGTGGGGATAGGGAACACCTCTTAAAAATCAGGGAAATGTTTTGGATATTTAAGTTAGAAGCCCTTATACCTAAAGGCATGAATAAGGATTTTGATTGGAGCCTGTTACTTTTAAACATTTCCTGTAGATATTTTCCATGGGCACTTTTTCAATTCTCTCAATTATTAAAAATTTTGATATATCAGTTTGGATAGATAGTCCTTGTGATACATTGGATTAGTCTGCTAATAATGTGCAACATTTCTTCTGTTTTTAAAAAATGTATATACAGGTTTTTATGTTCTAAATGTTGTATGTAATATTACTTCTTATGCGACCATCTTAAAAACAGAGTAAAATTGGATGTGTGAATACCTCTGACATCCACAAGATGGCATTGTTGCATAATTAGGTGCTCACATGAGAACAGGTGACAGGTGAAGGGTATATAAATCATGAACCTGTATGTTTTAAAGTATACATGACTAAGGGCCTATAGCAGGCCTGAAACGTTGTAGTTTTTCTGTGGACCCTATGTGAAATAATAAAGGTCTATTTTAAAAGTTTTTGGTGGCTGGAACAGCCTTTTGTTTGTTTGGAGTATCAGTGGGACGTGGCAGTTCCTGGGTTCCGTGCCCCATAAGCAAAAGGTACTAATGTGCTGTTTTCCAAACTACCTGTGAAGACTGTCAGTAATAAAAGTGCCAACAGCTTTTAGCGCATCCTGCAGAAAGTATTAGGAGCCACTATTTATAGCACACTACTGAAGACCAGCTGCTGGTAATCATTTTTTCACCAATATTTTATTGGAGCATAAGCTTTGAATAGTAACAACAAGGATGCCATTTGTTTCCGTTTCACAATTTATTACCCCCCTGCACATAGATCTAGGTGGGGTACTGGTTATGCAAATCACTGCACTGTCTATGTGATTGGCTATACGGTGTAGGCTGTTGGTTACATGGAGGTGGAATCATTGCATTATATGGGGATTGGCTATGGAATGAATCACTGCCTATGTAGGGTATTGTATATTAGGGGCTTCACTTGCTGAACTGTGTTGGATACTGGATATATGGGGGTGAAATCATTGTGTTGTGTTCAGTACCAGCTATATGGAATTTGTATTTAAGCACTGTGGGTAATATATATATATATATATATATATATGAAGGGTTAAATCAATGCCTATGTATGATACTGGCTTTTGGTGGGTTAATTAACTGACATGTATGGGCTACTAGCTGCATGGATATATAATCACTATACTGTGTGGGGTGCTAGGTATATGGGGTTAAATCACTGTACTGTGTGGGTTGATGATGCAAAGGAGAGGAAGTTAACGGGCCATTATAGTCCAAAAATTAAATGTTCTATTCCATTAGAGCATATCATTTTATGGCTATTGACCCTGCAGTACTGTGTTTTTAAACCCCACAGAGAACTGCTGATCCCGAGCAGAGCTCGTTACTGATCCAATAATCAGTGCTAATCACACAACTCAGATGTGCAACTAGTGCTGCTGATTGGATCAGCAATGGATTTCGCTTGGAGCAGCACTTCTACTGTGTGTTTAACCCCTTTGCAATACTGCAGAGTCGATAGTCTTCAAATAAAATGCTCTAATGGTTTGGAGAATGTCATTTTTGGACTATAATGGGCCTTTAATCATTGTGCTGTTTCATACCCCCCCAACTGTCCCGATTTTCGCGGGACAGTCCCGATTTTAGGGGTCTGTCCCCCTGTCCCGAGTTGCTAGCCATCTGTCCCGATTTGCCCCAGGCAGTAAAAAAAAATAAAAAAAATAAAAAATTTTTTTTTAAAATTCTATTGGGCCCATACTCAGAAGCAGCTGGCTTTGCTCTCACAGGGTTAGATACCTGTTAGATTCCCTGTGAAAAGGAATGGTGTGTGGGTTAAGCAGGAGTAAGAAGGCTGTATACACTCTGACCACGGGTAATGGTGACCTCTCTAACCTACCTCTGGTAGTGATGATGTCTAACCCCTGGTGATTATACTAGCATGCCTTCAGTTTTATACAATGAGCAGTGCTAATACCAGGGTAACGAACAGTGGTAGCCGCAGACTGCCAGCTAATGTGCTTGCCAACCCCAGGACCCCATACAATGAATTACAGATACCCATATATGATGTAGTGTGTGTGTCTATCTGTATCCATAACTGTGTGTGTATCTGTATGTATAAGTTTATGCTATGTAGTGTGTGTGTGTCTGCATGTATAAATGTAAGCTATGTAGTGTGTGTATGTGTA
Organism: Bombina bombina; assembly: GCF_027579735.1. Classification (NCBI taxonomy): domain Eukaryota; kingdom Metazoa; phylum Chordata; class Amphibia; order Anura; family Bombinatoridae; genus Bombina; species Bombina bombina. Next base: position 1,020,326,501 of record NC_069499.1, on the reverse strand, counting down.
TCTGCATGTATAAGTGTGTATCTGCATGTATAAGTGTATGCTATGTAGTGTGTGTGTCTGCATGTATAAGTGTATAATATATAGTGTCTGTGTATCTGCATGTATAAGTGTATGCCATGTAGTGTGTGTGTATCTTCATGCGTAAGTGTATGCTATGTAGTGTGTGTGTATCTGCATATGTAAGTGTATGCTATGTAGTGTGTGTGTATCTGCATGTGTAAGTGTATGCTATGTAGTGTGTGTGTATCTGCATGTGTAAGTGTATGCTATGTAGCGTGCTACTGTGCATTTTTGCTGACTTTAAAGGCCAGAATCTAGAATATTAATGGGGAATGCAGAGAGTAGTTTTAAAGAATTTATTATTAAATGTGCAATTAAGATAAAAATATTTAGCAATGTCTTTGCAAAGGCTAATTAAATACAGCGCTCACATAGCCATACCAGTTGTTTGAGCTTGTGTTTGATTTGCTGCCTAAGTGTATTAAAATATATGACTTTATTTAGAATTTTATTTTTATTACTTTGGTCTTATGATTTTTAAGCCCCGCCCACCACATTTCATTTTTTTGCTGCGGGGGGGGGGTCCCTCTTTTGAATTTTGAAATGTTGGGAGGTATGTGTTTTATCATTGGAAAGAAAATGTAAATAACTATAAGAAATGTAAATTGGTGTGGTTGGGGATTAGCAGGCCTTGACATTACCTGCATAAATATGCTGTGTATTTTATGCACACAACTGCTGTTTCATCATACAAATTCTCCCTAAACCAGGCATATCCTAAAAAGACAGAAATCTCTGACATGAGTTTTCATTTCCTGTCTTGTGACTTTATCAGCAGTGTAGGTATCAGCAGTGGGTGTGTGTCTCAGCAGTATTTGCTTATCTGAGTATTAGTACGTTTGTAAATAAATGTGTAGGAACAATCTGTGTATTGTATAATTGAATATCAGTTTTTCGTGTCAATAGTGTGTATTTGCGTGCGTGCAATAATAATGTTACTAGCTCTACATTATTTTTTACTATATGTGTATCAGTATGTGTGCATCTTAGGAAATGCATATAAATAGGCTTACCATAATTTTTAGAGGTGAAACTGGGACCACCTGGTGAGGTGCCAGTGGGGGTGTGGTCAAGGGGGCGTGGTGATTACTGGTCCTTTTAAAGTAGTAGCTTTTATGTGCGTAATGTTTTGTGGATACTCTACCCTTCCTCAGTCAAACAAAAAGTGAATCACACAGTTTAAATAGACCATAACACCACCCGCTAGGGAAAAAGGCACCATTACGTTGTCATGGCAACCCATACGCAACATGAGCAAATAACTCATTCATCTAAATCTCAGATTTTAAATAATGCCAAAAATCAAGCATAATTATCAATTTCATAAAATAGTGAAAAGCATATACATCACATAATATAATATCTGCAGTGTAATATGTGTTTTATGTGTCTAATTAACCCCTTAGTGACCAGACCACTTTTCAATTTGTTGACCATCTGGGACCAAGGCTATTTTTGCAGTTCTGCGATGTTTGTGTTTAACTGTAATTTTCCTCTTACTCATTTACTGTACCCACACATATTATATACTGTTTTTCTCGCCATTAAATGGACTTTCTAAAGATATGATTATTTTCATCATATCTTATAATTTACTATAAAAAAAAATATAAAATATGAGGAAAAAATGAAAAAAAAATGCACTTTTTCTAACTTTGAGCCCCAAAATCTCTTACACATCTACAACCACCATAAAATACCAATGCTAAACAGTTTCTAAATTTTGTCCTGAGTTTATAAATACCCAATGTTTACATGTTCTTTGCTTTTTTTGCAAGTTATAGGGCAATAAGTACAAGTAGCACTTTGCTATTTCAAAACCATGTTTTTTCAAAATTGGCGATAGTTACATTGTAACACCAATATCTGTCATGAATCCCTGAATAACCCTTCAAATGTATATATTTTTTAAAAGAAGACAACCTAAGGTATTAAACTTGGGGTATTTTGACTTTTTTTTCATGCAACCATTTTACCACCAATCTATGCCAAAGTTTGGGGGGGGAAAAAAAATAATTTGATTTTTTGACAAAATAGCAATTTAAGAATACATTTACTGATAATATTAAGGGTTACTGCCAAATAACACCCTCATATGTCTTCAGCAGCATCTCCTGGGTACAGTGATACCACCCATGTATAGGTGTGTCGGGTTCCCGGGGGGCTAAAAGCTCTTATTTTTAGGGAGCGCATTCCAGTTTTTCAACTTGGAATTTTCACATCGGTCATCATGCACCCATGTCCTATTTGGGACATTTCTGAAGCTGGTCAATGGAATTTACCCCCATCAAACCATATATTTTTGAAAAGTAGACACCCTAGGGTATTTCAAATGCTTGTATTTTAACACTTTCCATGCACTAATTCAACCACCAGTCTTTGTCAAACTTTTGGGTAGTCATTATTTTGTGTTATTTTTCACACACATTGTACTTTAGGCATGGATTCTCAGTTCCTGTTATGTGTTACTACCAAAAAACCCCTCAATATGTGTTCAACAACATCTCCTGAGTACAGTGATACCACCCATGTATAGGTGTGTCGGGTTCTCTGGGGGCTAAAAGGCCTTAATTTTAGGAAGCGCATTCCAGTTTTTCAACTTGGAATTTTCACATCAGTCATCATGCACCAATGTCCTATTTGGGACATTTCTGAAGCTGGTCAATGGAATTTACCCCCATCAAACCATATATTTTTGAAAAGTAGACACCCTAGGGTATTTCAAATGCTTGTATTTTAACACTTTCCATGCACTAATTCAACCACCAGTCTTTGTCAAACTTTTGGGTAGTCATTATTTTGTGTTATTTTTCACACACATTGTACTTTAGGCATGGATTCTCAGTTCCTGTTATGTGTTACTACCAAAAAAAACCTCAATATGTGTTCAACAACATCTCCTGAGTACAGTGATACCACCCATGTATAGGTGTGTCGAGTTCTCTGGGGGCTAAAAGGCCTTAATTTTAGGAAGCGCATTCCAGTTTTTCAACTTGGAATTTTCACATCGGTCATCATGCACCCATGTCCTATTTGGGACATTTCTGAAGCTGGTCAATGGAATTTACCCCCATCAAACCATATATTTTTGAAAAGTAGACACCCTAGGGTATTTCAAATGCTTGTATTTTAACACTTTCCATGCACTAATTCAACCACCAGTCTTTGTCAAACTTTTGGGTAGTCATTATTTTGTGTTATTTTTCACACACATTGTACTTTAGGCATGGATTCTCACTTCCTGTTATGTGTTACTACCAAAAAACCCCTCAATATGTGTTCAACAACATCTCCTGAGTACAGTGATACCACCCATGTATAGGTGTGTCGGGTTCTCTGGGGGCTAAAAGGCCTTAATTTTAGGAAGCGCATTCCAGTTTTTCAACTTGGAATTTTCACATCGGTCATCATGCATCCATGTCCTATTTGGACATTTCTGAAGCTGGTCAATGGAATTTACCCCCATCAAACCATATATTTTTGAAAAGTAGACACCCTAGGGTATTTCAAATGCTTGTATTTTAACACTTTCCATGCACTAATTCAACCACCAGTCTTTGTCAAACTTTTGGGTAGTCATTATTTTGTGTTATTTTTCACACACATTGTACTTTAGGCATGGATTCTCAGTTCCTGTTATGTGTTACTGCCAAAAAACACCTCAATATGTGTTCAACAACATCTCCTGAGTACAGTGATACCACCCATGTATAGGTGTGTCGGGTTCTCTGGGGGCTAAAAGGCCTTAATTTTAAGAAGCGCATTCCAGTTTTTCAACTTGGAATTTTCACATCGGTCATCATGCACCCATGTCCTATTTGGGACATTTCTGAAGCTGGTCAATGGAATTTACCCCCATCAAACCATATATTTTTGAAAAGTAGACACCCTAGGGTATTTCAAATGCTTGTATTTTAACACTTTCCATGCACTAATTCAACCACCAGTCTTTGTCAAACTTTTGGGTAGTCATTATTTTGTGTTATTTTTCACACACATTGTACTTTAGGCATGGATTCTCAGTTCCTGTTATGTGTTACTGCCAAAAAACACCTCAATATGTGTTCAACAACATCTCCTGAGTACAGTGATACCACCCATGTATAGGTGTGTCGGGTTCTCTGGGGGCTAAAAGGCCTTAATTTTAGGAAGCGCATTCCAGTTTTTCAACTTGGAATTTTCACATCGGTCATCATGCATCCATGTCCTATTTGGGACATTTCTGAAGCTGGTCAATGGAATTTACCCCCATCAAACCATATATTTTTGAAAAGTAGACACCCTAGGGTATTTCAAATGCTTGTATTTTAACACTTTCCATGCACTAATTCAACCACCAGTCTTTGTCAAACTTTTGGGTAGTCATTATTTTGTGTTATTTTTCACACACATTGTACTTTAGGCATGGATTCTCACTTCCTGTTATGTGTTACTGCCAAAAAACACCTCAATATGTGTTCAACAACATCTCCTGAGTACAGTGATACCACCCATGTATAGGTGTGTCGGGTTCTCTGGGGGCTAAAAGGCCTTAATTTTAGGAAGCGCATTCCAGTTTTTCAACTTGGAATTTTCACATCGGTCATCATGCACCCATGTCCTATTTGGGACATTTCTGAAGCCGGTCAATGAAATTTACCCCCATAAAACCATATATTTTTGAGAAGTAGACCCCCTAGGGTATTTCAAATGCTTGTATTTTAACACTTTCCATGCACTAATTCAACCACCAGTCTTTGTCAAACTTTTGGGTAGTCATTATTTTGTGTTATTTTTCACACACATTGTACTTTAGGCATGGATTCTCAGTTCCTGTTATGTGTTACTACCAAAAAACCCCTCAATATGTGTTCAACAACATCTCCTGAGTACAGTGATACCACCCATGTATAGGTGTGTCGGGTTCTCTGGGGGCTAAAAGGCCTTAATTTTAGGAAGCGCATTCCAGTTTTTCAACTTGGAATTTTCACATCGGTCATCATGCACCAATGTCCTATTTGGGACATTTCTGAAGCTGGTCAATGGAATTTACCCCCATCAAACCATATATTTTTGAAAAGTAGACACCCTAGGGTATTTCAAATGCTTGTATTTTAACACTTTCCATGCACTAATTCAACCACCAGTCTTTGTCAAACTTTTGGGTAGTCATTATTTTGTGTTATTTTTCACACACATTGTACTTTAGGCATGGATTCTCAGTTCCTGTTATGTGTTACTACCAAAAAAAACCTCAATATGTGTTCAACAACATCTCCTGAGTACAGTGATACCACCCATGTATAGGTGTGTCGGGTTCTCTGGGGGCTAAAAGGCCTTAATTTTAGGAAGCGCATTCCAGTTTTTCAACTTGGAATTTTCACATCGGTCATCATGCACCCATGTCCTATTTGGGACATTTCTGAAGCTGGTCAATGGAATTTACCCCCATCAAACCATATATTTTTGAAAAGTAGACACCCTAGGGTATTTCAAATGCTTGTATTTTAACACTTTCCATGCACTAATTCAACCACCAGTCTTTGTCAAACTTTTGGGTAGTCATTATTTTGTGTTATTTTTCACACACATTGTACTTTAGGCATGGATTCTCACTTCCTGTTATGTGTTACTACCAAAAAAACCCTCAATATGTGTTCAACAACATCTCCTGAGTACAGTGATACCACCCATGTATAGGTGTGTCGGGTTCTCTGGGGGCTAAAAGGCCTTAATTTTAGGAAGCGCATTCCAGTTTTTCAACTTGGAATTTTCACATCGGTCATCATGCATCCATGTCCTATTTGGACATTTCTGAAGCTGGTCAATGGAATTTACCCCCATCAAACCATATATTTTTGAAAAGTAGACACCCTAGGGTATTTCAAATGCTTGTATTTTAACACTTTCCATGCACTAATTCAACCACCAGTCTTTGTCAAACTTTTGGGTAGTCATTATTTTGTGTTATTTTTCACACACATTGTACTTTAGGCATGGATTCTCAGTTCCTGTTATGTGTTACTGCCAAAAAACACCTCAATATGTGTTCAACAACATCTCCTGAGTACAGTGATACCACCCATGTATAGGTGTGTCGGGTTCTCTGGGGGCTAAAAGGCCTTAATTTTAAGAAGCGCATTCCAGTTTTTCAACTTGGAATTTTCACATCGGTCATCATGCACCCATGTCCTATTTGGGACATTTCTGAAGCTGGTCAATGGAATTTACCCCCATCAAACCATATATTTTTGAAAAGTAGACACCCTAGGGTATTTCAAATGCTTGTATTTTAACACTTTCCATGCACTAATTCAACCACCAGTCTTTGTCAAACTTTTGGGTAGTCATTATTTTGTGTTATTTTTCACACACATTGTACTTTAGGCATGGATTCTCAGTTCCTGTTATGTGTTACTACCAAAAAAACCCTCAATATGTGTTCAACAACATCTCCTGAGTACAGTGATACCACCCATGTATAGGTGTGTCGGGTTCTCTGGGGGCTAAAAGGCCTTAATTTTAGGAAGCGCATTCCAGTTTTTCAACTTGGAATTTTCACATCAGTCATCATGCACCAATGTCCTATTTGGGACATTTCTGAAGCTGGTCAATGGAATTTACCCCCATCAAACCATATATTTTTGAAAAGTAGACACCCTAGGGTATTTCAAATGCTTGTATTTTAACACTTTCCATGCACTAATTCAACCACCAGTCTTTGTCAAACTTTTGGGTAGTCATTATTTTGTGTTATTTTTCACACACATTGTACTTTAGGCATGGATTCTCAGTTCCTGTTATGTGTTACTACCAAAAAAAACCTCAATATGTGTTCAACAACATCTCCTGAGTACAGTGATACCACCCATGTATAGGTGTGTCGGGTTCTCTGGGGGCTAAAAGGCCTTAATTTTAGGAAGCGCATTCCAGTTTTTCAACTTGGAATTTTCACATCGGTCATCATGCACCCATGTCCTATTTGGGACATTTCTGAAGCTGGTCAATGGAATTTACCCCCATCAAACCATATATTTTTGAAAAGTAGACACCCTAGGGTATTTCAAATGCTTGTATTTTAACACTTTCCATGCACTAATTCAACCACCAGTCTTTGTCAAACTTTTGGGTAGTCATTATTTTGTGTTATTTTTCACACACATTGTACTTTAGGCATGGATTCTCACTTCCTGTTATGTGTTACTACCAAAAAACCCCTCAATATGTGTTCAACAACATCTCCTGAGTACAGTGATATCACCCATGTATAGGTGTGTCGGGTTCTCTGGGGGCTAAAAGGCCTTAATTTTAGGAAGCGCATTCCAGTTTTTCAACTTGGAATTTTCACATCAGTCATCATGCACCAATGTCCTATTTGGGACATTTCTGAAGCTGGTCAATGGAATTTACCCCCATCAAACCATATATTTTTGAAAAGTAGACACCCTAGGGTATTTCAAATGCTTGTATTTTAACACTTTCCATGCACTAATTCAACCACCAGTCTTTGTCAAACTTTTGGGTAGTCATTATTTTGTGTTATTTTTCACACACATTGTACTTTAGGCATGGATTCTCAGTTCCTGTTATGTGTTACTACCAAAAAAAACCTCAATATGTGTTCAACAACATCTCCTGAGTACAGTGATACCACCCATGTATAGGTGTGTCGGGTTCTCTGGGGGCTAAAAGGCCTTAATTTTAGGAAGCGCATTCCAGTTTTTCAACTTGGAATTTTCACATCGGTCATCATGCACCCATGTCCTATTTGGGACATTTCTGAAGCTGGTCAATGGAATTTACCCCCATCAAACCATATATTTTTGAAAAGTAGACACCCTAGGGTATTTCAAATGCTTGTATTTTAACACTTTCCATGCACTAATTCAACCACCAGTCTTTGTCAAACTTTTGGGTAGTCATTATTTTGTGTTATTTTTCACACACATTGTACTTTAGGCATGGATTCTCACTTCCTGTTATGTGTTACTACCAAAAAACCCCTCAATATGTGTTCAACAACATCTCCTGAGTACAGTGATACCACCCATGTATAGGTGTGTCGGGTTCTCTGGGGGCTAAAAGGCCTTAATTTTAGGAAGCGCATTCCAGTTTTTCAACTTGGAATTTTCACATCGGTCATCATGCATCCATGTCCTATTTGGACATTTCTGAAGCTGGTCAATGGAATTTACCCCCATCAAACCATATATTTTTGAAAAGTAGACACCCTAGGGTATTTCAAATGCTTGTATTTTAACACTTTCCATGCACTAATTCAACCACCAGTCTTTGTCAAACTTTTGGGTAGTCATTATTTTGTGTTATTTTTCACACACATTGTACTTTAGGCATGGATTCTCAGTTCCTGTTATGTGTTACTGCCAAAAAACACCTCAATATGTGTTCAACAACATCTCCTGAGTACAGTGATACCACCCATGTATAGGTGTGTCGGGTTCTCTGGGGGCTAAAAGGCCTTAATTTTAAGAAGCGCATTCCAGTTTTTCAACTTGGAATTTTCACATCGGTCATCATGCACCCATGTCCTATTTGGGACATTTCTGAAGCTGGTCAATGGAATTTACCCCCATCAAACCATATATTTTTGAAAAGTAGACACCCTAGGGTATTTCAAATGCTTGTATTTTAACACTTTCCATGCACTAATTCAACCACCAGTCTTTGTCAAACTTTTGGGTAGTCATTATTTTGTGTTATTTTTCACACACATTGTACTTTAGGCATGGATTCTCAGTTCCTGTTATGTGTTACTGCCAAAAAACACCTCAATATGTGTTCAACAACATCTCCTGAGTACAGTGATACCACCCATGTATAGGTGTGTCGGGTTCTCTGGGGGCTAAAAGGCCTTAATTTTAGGAAGCGCATTCCAGTTTTTCAACTTGGAATTTTCACATCGGTCATCATGCATCCATGTCCTATTTGGGACATTTCTGAAGCTGGTCAATGGAATTTACCCCCATCAAACCATATATTTTTGAAAAGTAGACACCCTAGGGTATTTCAAATGCTTGTATTTTAACACTTTCCATGCACTAATTCAACCACCAGTCTTTGTCAAACTTTTGGGTAGTCATTATTTTGTGTTATTTTTCACACACATTGTACTTTAGGCATGGATTCTCACTTCCTGTTATGTGTTACTGCCAAAAAACACCTCAATATGTGTTCAACAACATCTCCTGAGTACAGTGATACCACCCATGTATAGGTGTGTCGGGTTCTCTGGGGGCTAAAAGGCCTTAATTTTAGGAAGCGCATTCCAGTTTTTCAACTTGGAATTTTCACATCGGTCATCATGCACCCATGTCCTATTTGGGACATTTCTGAAGCCGGTCAATGAAATTTACCCCCATAAAACCATATATTTTTGAGAAGTAGACCCCCTAGGGTATTTCAAATGCTTGTATTTTAACACTTTCCATGCACTAATTCAACCACCAGTCTTTGTCAAACTTTTGGGTAGTCATTATTTTGTGTTATTTTTCACACACATTGTACTTTAGGCATGGATTCTCAGTTCCTGTTATGTGTTACTACCAAAAAACCCCTCAATATGTGTTCAACAACATCTCCTGAGTACAGTGATACCACCCATGTATAGGTGTGTCGGGTTCTCTGGGGGCTAAAAGGCCTTAATTTTAGGAAGCGCATTCCAGTTTTTCAACTTGGAATTTTCACATCGGTCATCATGCACCAATGTCCTATTTGGGACATTTCTGAAGCTGGTCAATGGAATTTACCCCCATCAAACCATATATTTTTGAAAAGTAGACACCCTAGGGTATTTCAAATGCTTGTATTTTAACACTTTCCATGCACTAATTCAACCACCAGTCTTTGTCAAACTTTTGGGTAGTCATTATTTTGTGTTATTTTTCACACACATTGTACTTTAGGCATGGATTCTCAGTTCCTGTTATGTGTTACTACCAAAAAAAACCTCAATATGTGTTCAACAACATCTCCTGAGTACAGTGATACCACCCATGTATAGGTGTGTCGGGTTCTCTGGGGGCTAAAAGGCCTTAATTTTAGGAAGCGCATTCCAGTTTTTCAACTTGGAATTTTCACATCGGTCATCATGCACCCATGTCCTATTTGGGACATTTCTGAAGCTGGTCAATGGAATTTACCCCCATCAAACCATATATTTTTGAAAAGTAGACACCCTAGGGTATTTCAAATGCTTGTATTTTAACACTTTCCATGCACTAATTCAACCACCAGTCTTTGTCAAACTTTTGGGTAGTCATTATTTTGTGTTATTTTTCACACACATTGTACTTTAGGCATGGATTCTCACTTCCTGTTATGTGTTACTACCAAAAAAACCCTCAATATGTGTTCAACAACATCTCCTGAGTACAGTGATACCACCCATGTATAGGTGTGTCGGGTTCTCTGGGGGCTAAAAGGCCTTAATTTTAGGAAGCGCATTCCAGTTTTTCAACTTGGAATTTTCACATCGGTCATCATGCATCCATGTCCTATTTGGACATTTCTGAAGCTGGTCAATGGAATTTACCCCCATCAAACCATATATTTTTGAAAAGTAGACACCCTAGGGTATTTCAAATGCTTGTATTTTAACACTTTCCATGCACTAATTCAACCACCAGTCTTTGTCAAACTTTTGGGTAGTCATTATTTTGTGTTATTTTTCACACACATTGTACTTTAGGCATGGATTCTCAGTTCCTGTTATGTGTTACTGCCAAAAAACACCTCAATATGTGTTCAACAACATCTCCTGAGTACAGTGATACCACCCATGTATAGGTGTGTCGGGTTCTCTGGGGGCTAAAAGGCCTTAATTTTAAGAAGCGCATTCCAGTTTTTCAACTTGGAATTTTCACATCGGTCATCATGCACCCATGTCCTATTTGGGACATTTCTGAAGCTGGTCAATGGAATTTACCCCCATCAAACCATATATTTTTGAAAAGTAGACACCCTAGGGTATTTCAAATGCTTGTATTTTAACACTTTCCATGCACTAATTCAACCACCAGTCTTTGTCAAACTTTTGGGTAGTCATTATTTTGTGTTATTTTTCACACACATTGTACTTTAGGCATGGATTCTCAGTTCCTGTTATGTGTTACTACCAAGTGATACCACCCATGTATAGGTGTGTCGGGTTCTCTGGGGGCTAAAAGGCCTTAATTTTAGGAAGCGCATTCCAGTTTTTCAACTTGGAATTTTCACATCAGTCATCATGCACCAATGTCCTATTTGGGACATTTCTGAAGCTGGTCAATGGAATTTACCCCCATCAAACCATATATTTTTGAAAAGTAGACACCCTAGGGTATTTCAAATGCTTGTATTTTAACACTTTCCATGCACTAATTCAACCACCAGTCTTTGTCAAACTTTTGGGTAGTCATTATTTTGTGTTATTTTTCACACACATTGTACTTTAGGCATGGATTCTCAGTTCCTGTTATGTGTTACTACCAAAAAAAACCTCAATATGTGTTCAACAACATCTCCTGAGTACAGTGATACCACCCATGTATAGGTGTGTCGGGTTCTCTGGGGGCTAAAAGGCCTTAATTTTAGGAAGCGCATTCCAGTTTTTCAACTTGGAATTTTCACATCGGTCATCATGCACCCATGTCCTATTTGGGACATTTCTGAAGCTGGTCAATGGAATTTACCCCCATCAAACCATATATTTTTGAAAAGTAGACACCCTAGGGTATTTCAAATGCTTGTATTTTAACACTTTCCATGCACTAATTCAACCACCAGTCTTTGTCAAACTTTTGGGTAGTCATTATTTTGTGTTATTTTTCACACACATTGTACTTTAGGCATGGATTCTCACTTCCTGTTATGTGTTACTACCAAAAAACCCCTCAATATGTGTTCAACAACATCTCCTGAGTACAGTGATACCACCCATGTATAGGTGTGTCGGGTTCTCTGGGGGCTAAAAGGCCTTAATTTTAGGAAGCGCATTCCAGTTTTTCAACTTGGAATTTTCACATCGGTCATCATGCATCCATGTCCTATTTGGACATTTCTGAAGCTGGTCAATGGAATTTACCCCCATCAAACCATATATTTTTGAAAAGTAGACACCCTAGGGTATTTCAAATGCTTGTATTTTAACACTTTCCATGCACTAATTCAACCACCAGTCTTTGTCAAACTTTTGGGTAGTCATTATTTTGTGTTATTTTTCACACACATTGTACTTTAGGCATGGATTCTCAGTTCCTGTTATGTGTTACTGCCAAAAAACACCTCAATATGTGTTCAACAACATCTCCTGAGTACAGTGATACCACCCATGTATAGGTGTGTCGGGTTCTCTGGGGGCTAAAAGGCCTTAATTTTAAGAAGCGCATTCCAGTTTTTCAACTTGGAATTTTCACATCGGTCATCATGCACCCATGTCCTATTTGGGACATTTCTGAAGCTGGTCAATGGAATTTACCCCCATCAAACCATATATTTTTGAAAAGTAGACACCCTAGGGTATTTCAAATGCTTGTATTTTAACACTTTCCATGCACTAATTCAACCACCAGTCTTTGTCAAACTTTTGGGTAGTCATTATTTTGTGTTATTTTTCACACACATTGTACTTTAGGCATGGATTCTCAGTTCCTGTTATGTGTTACTGCCAAAAAAACACCTCAATATGTGTTCATGTGTTCAACAACATCTCCTGAGTACAGTGATACCACCCATGTATAGGTGTGTCGGGTTCTCTGGGGGCTAAAAGGCCTTAATTTTAGGAAGCGCATTCCAGTTTTTCAACTTGGAATTTTCACATCGGTCATCATGCACCCATGTCCTATTTGGGACATTTCTGAAGCTGGTCAATGGAATTTACCCCCATCAAACCATATATTTTTGAAAAGTAGACACCCTAGGGTATTTCAAATGCTTGTATTTTAACACTTTCCATGCACTAATTCAACCACCAGTCTTTGTCAAACTTTTGGGTAGTCATTATTTTGTGTTATTTTTCACACACATTGTACTTTAGGCATGGATTCTCACTTCCTGTTATGTGTTACTACCAAAAAACCCCTCAATATGTGTTCAACAACATCTCCTGAGTACAGTGATACCACCCATGTATAGGTGTGTCGGGTTCTCTGGGGGCTAAAAGGCCTTAATTTTAGGAAGCGCATTCCAGTTTTTCAACTTTGAATTTTCACATCGGTCATCATGCATCCATTTCCTATTTGGACATTTCTGAAGCTGGTCAATGGAATTTACCCCCATCAAACCATATATTTTTGAAAAGTAGACACCCTAGGGTATTTCAAATGCTTGTATTTTAACACTTTCCATGCACTAATTCAACCACCAGTCTTTGTCAAACTTTTGGGTAGTCATTATTTTGTGTTATTTTTCACACACATTGTACTTTAGGCATGGATTCTCAGTTCCTGTTATGTGTTACTGCCAAAAAACACCTCAATATGTGTTCAACAACATCTCCTGAGTACAGTGATACCACCCATGTATAGGTGTGTCGGGTTCTCTGGGGGCTAAAAGGCCTTAATTTTAAGAAGCGCATTCCAGTTTTTCAACTTGGAATTTTCACATCGGTCATCATGCACCCATGTCCTATTTGGGACATTTCTGAAGCTGGTCAATGGAATTTACCCCCATCAAACCATATATTTTTGAAAAGTAGACACCCTAGGGTATTTCAAATGCTTGTATTTTAACACTTTCCATGCACTAATTCAACCACCAGTCTTTGTCAAACTTTTGGGTAGTCATTATTTTGTGTTATTTTTCACACACATTGTACTTTAGGCATGGATTCTCAGTTCCTGTTATGTGTTACTGCCAAAAAACACCTCAATATGTGTTCAACAACATCTCCTGAGTACAGTGATACCACCCATGTATAGGTGTGTCGGGTTCTCTGGGGGCTAAAAGGCCTTAATTTTAGGAAGCGCATTCCAGTTTTTCAACTTGGAATTTTCACATCGGTCATCATGCACCCATGTCCTATTTGGGACATTTCTGAAGCTGGTCAATGGAATTTACCCCCATCAAACCATATATTTTTGAAAAGTAGACACCCTAGGGTATTTCAAATGCTTGTATTTTAACACTTTCCATGCACTAATTCAACCACCAGTCTTTGTCAAACTTTTGGGTAGTCATTATTTTGTGTTATTTTTCACACACATTGTACTTTAGGCATGGATTCTCAGTTCCTGTTATGTGTTACTGCCAAAAAACACCTCAATATGTGTTCAACAACATCTCCTGAGTACAGTGATACCACCCATGTATAGGTGTGTCGGGTTCTCTGGGGGCTAAAAGGCCTTAATTTTAGGAAGCGCATTCCAGTTTTTCAACTTGGAATTTTCACATCGGTCATCATGCACCCATGTCCTATTTGGGACATTTCTGAAGCTGGTCAATGGAATTTACCCCCATCAAACCATATATTTTTGAAAAGTAGACACCCTAGGGTATTTCAAATGCTTGTATTTTAACACTTTCCATGCACTAATTCAACCACCAGTCTTTGTCAAACTTTTGGGTAGTCATTATTTTGTGTTATTTTTCACACACATTGTACTTTAGGCATGGATTCTCACTTCCTGTTATGTGTTACTGCCAAAAAACACCTCAATATGTGTTCAACAACATCTCCTGAGTACAGTGATACCACCCATGTATAGGTGTGTCGGGTTCTCTGGGGGCTAAAAGGCCTTAATTTTAGGAAGCGCATTCCAGTTTTTCAACTTGGAATTTTCACATCGGTCATCATGCACCCATGTCCTATTTGGGACATTTCTGAAGCCGGTCAATGAAATTTACCACCATTAAACCATATATTTTTGAGAAGTAGACCCCCTAGGGTATTTGAAATGCTGGTATTTTCACACTTTCCATGAACTTATTTAACCACCAGTCTTTGTTAAACTTTTGGGTAGTCATTTTTTTGTGTTATTTTTCACACACATTGTACTTTAGGCATGGATTCCCAGTTCCTGTTATGTGTTACTGCCAAAAAACACCTCAATATGTGTTCAACAACATCTCCTGAGTACAGTGATACCACCCATGTATAGGTGTGTTGGGTTCTCTGGGGGCTAGAAGGCCTTATTTTTAGGAAGCGCATTCCATTTTTTACACTTCCCCTTTTCACATCCCATGCACCCATGTTCTATTTAAGACATTTCTGAAGCCGGCCAATGTAATTTACCCCCATAAAACCATATATTTTTGAAAAGTAGACATCCTAGGGTATTTCAAATGCAGGTGTTTTAACACTTTCCATACACTAATTCAACCACTAGTCTTTGTCAAACTATTGGGCATTCATTTCTTTGTGTTATTTTTCACATACATTGTACTTTAGACATGGATTCACAGCTCCTGTTATGTGTTACTACCAAAGAAGACACCAATATGTGGTCACCAACATCTCCTGAGTTCAGTGATACCACCTATGCATAGGTTTGGTGGCTTGTTTGGGCGGTGCAATGCCAAATGTCTGACATGTGTTTGTGATTTTTTTTCACATTTAACATATTTTCTTTGCCTATCGTCTTTTTTGGGGGTCTTTTAAATATACCCCAATTTATTTGTTTTCCATAAATGTGATTATATTTAAAAAGTTGACCCCCCAAGGTATTATACATGGAGTGGTTTGATGACTTTGATGCAACCGTTTTAGCCCAAAAAATTGGAGAAAGTATATGGTGGTAATTTTTCAATTTTCATTGTTACAGACACATTGCTTTTTTACTATGATTTAGGAGAGACTGTTGTAAGTTATTGCAAAAGAATACTTCAGGTTGTTTTCTGCAAGGCACCCTGAGTACACCTATGCCCCCCATGCATAGGTTTGCCAGGATTTTGGGAAGGTTATGTTACATGATTTTAGTTATTAAAAATGAGAGTATTTCTTCTGATAGGCCTATCTTTAGTTTGGGGCCTATCGCATACCCCACTTTTATTTATTGCATTCAAAGTGTATATTTTTTAAATGTTGACACCCCAAGGTATTGTATATGGTGTGCTTTGATGCCTTTGAAGCAACCGTTTTAGCCCAAAAAATTGGAGAAAGTGTATGGTGGTAATTTTTCAATTTTCATTTTTACAGACACATTGCTTTTTGACTATAATTTAGGAGAGACTGTTGTAAGTTATTACAAAAACATACTTCAGGTTGTTTTCTGCAAGGCACCCTGAGAACACCTATGTCCCCCATGCATAGGTTTGACAGGGGTTTTGGTTAAAAAAAAACAGGCCCAATTTTAGAAAAAAATAGAGTAGTGAAATGTAAAAATCTGGCACAGTAAAAGTAAAAAAAACAAAAAAACATCTAACTGTAAACATAACCAAAAAAAAATATATATATATGTAACAGCAAATGTATTTATTTTGTGTGTGCAGGCTGTCCAGGGCAATCAGGACAGTAATATATGGTGTCCCTTCTCTTCCCCCTCTTGGTACAGACTCTGCATTTTTTTTGTGGTTTCTGCTTTGTGGCAGTAGAGGGGATTTTAAAAATAAAATGGGTAGCCCCAACTGTTAGAGTGTTAAGTGCAGACGTAGGAAGGGTTACCGCATAGCAAACAATGGGGCTGCGTTAGGAGCTGAACGCGGCTTTTTTGCAGGTGTTTGGTTTTTTTTAAGCTCAAACAGCCCCATTGTTTCCTATGGGGGAATCGTGCACGAGCACGTTTTTGAGGCTGGCCGCGTCCGTAAGCAACTCTGGTATCGAGAGTTGAAGCTGCGTTAAAAATGCTCTATGCTCCTTTTTTGGAGCCTAACGCAGCCTTTATGTGGTCTCTCAATACCAGAGTTATTTTTATGGTGCGGCTAGAAAAAAGCCGGCGTTAGTTTTTCAGGTCATTACCGACAAAACTCCAAATCTAGCCGATTGCTTTTTGACTATGAGAGACTGTTGTAAGTTATTACAAAAACATACTTCAGGTTGTTTTTTGCAAGGCACCCTGAGAACACCTATGTCCCCCATGCATATTTTTGACAGGGGTTTTGGTTAAAAAAAAAAAAAAAAACAGGCCCAATTTTAGAAAAAAATAGAGTAGTGAAATGTAAAAATCTGGCACAGTAAAAGTAAAAACAAAAAACAAAAAAAATCTAACAGTAAACATAACAAAAAAAATAAATATATATATATATATATATATATATATATATATATATATATATATATATATATATATATATATAAAACACCAAATGTATTTATTTTTTTTAAAATTGACCATTGTATGGTACCGCTTGAAGCAGTCCCCAATGCAGAGTGCAGGCTGTCCAGGGCAATCAGGACAGTTATATATGGTGTCCCTTCTCTTCCCCCTCTTGGTACAGACTCTGCATTTTTTTTGTGGTTTCTGCTTTGCGGCAGTAGGGGGGATTTTAAAAATAAAATGGGTAGCCCCAACTCTGCTCTCTCCCATCACCGCCCGGGGAGCAGGTGCATCATGATACAAAATCCCAGTAATAATCTGGAGCTGAAACTGTAAAAAAGTTTTTTTAACTCTGGGGTTTGCTTTTTTGAACAACAAAAAAGCGTTGTGGGTTGCAATCTGCATTAGGTAAATTGCAACCTTTTTGTACTAGGCCCTTGTCTTCCGCATAATTAGGTAGGGCTGCAGCAGCTGATCATCCAGATCAACCCCACCCATATGCCGGTTATAAGATTTGATGCACACTGGCTTCCTTATGATCTCAGCTCTGCCACGTACAGAAACCGCCACCGTCCTCTCTGTGTGGATGGTGGTAAGAAGGTATACATCCTTCTTGTCTCTGTACTTAAGTGCCAACAGCTCCTCTTGGCGCAGAGCTGAGGTCTCCCCCCTTCGTAGCCGGGTGCGTACAAGTTGTCCTGGGAAACCTGCACTGTTCTTTTTAATTGTACCGCAAGCTACTGTATCAAAGCAATACAGTAGCTTGAACAAAAGGACACTTGTATAAAAATTGTCTAAGTACAAGTGATACCCTTTGTTCATTAGGGGTAATATCAGGTCCCAGACAATCTTGCCAGTGGTTCCCATATGTTCTGGGCAACCTGGAGGGTCAAGGTGGCTATCCTTTCCCTCATACACCCGGAAGGCCTGAGTATACCCAGTCTCGCTGTCACAGAGCTTATACACCTTTACCCCATATCTGGAGCGTTTGGAAGGAATATACTGCTTGAATCCCAGCCTTCCCTTATACTTCATTAGGGATTCATCAACGCATATATTCCTTCCAGGTGTATAAGCCTCTGCAAACCTGGCAGAAAAGTGGGTTATCAGGGGGCGGATTTTATACAGCCTGTCAAATTGGGGATGCTCCCTAGGGGGGCACAGGCTGTTGTCGCTGAAGTGCATGAAATGCAGAATCATTTCATACCTCTTCCTCGACATAGTCTGGGAGAAAATGGGGGTAGAGCAGATGGGGCTAGTACTCCAGTAGGAGCGAATGGAGGGTTTCTTTATGATGCCCATCAGCATAGTCAATGCCCAGAATTTTTTGAATTCTGGCACATTGATGGGGGCCCATTGCTGCTTTGCCAAATATGTTCCAGGCTTTGCAGCACGGAACTGATGGGCATATAAATTAGTTTGGGCGACAATGTTCCCCAATATATCATCGCCCAGAAACACTTCCAGAAACTGCTGGGGGCTAAAACCTGCCACATCTATATTTATGCCAGCATTTGCTGTGAAGGGTGGGATATCTGGCCTCTGGAGATGAGGCGTTACCCACTCTTCAGCAGCAATGGCAGCAACACGCCTCCTTCTGGCAGGGGGGCTAGCAGGGGGGCTGGCAGGGGGGCTAGCAGCCACAGATACATCACTATCAGTTGAGACTGCATCTAGTGATGTATCTGAGCACATGGCAGGGTCAAAATTGGGGTCTGAGTCAGAAATAGAGGCATCTGACTCTGACGCAAGGATGGCATACGCCTCCTCAGCACTATATCTTTTCTGTGACATTTTTGTATCTGTCACAGAAAACAATTACTAAAAAAATTAAATTAACTAAATTAATTAACTAAATTAACTAGCAAAAATGTACAGCTATGCTACTGCCAGTGATTTATAGCGATCACTGGCAAGCTAGAGGTTAATGGCTCTGAAAATTAAATTAAATTAACTAAATGTTTCTGAAAAGAGCCTTTGGGTTTTTAAAAAATTACAACAACAAAATTAACCCCTAAAAAAAATGCACAGACAGCAAAAAAGTACAGCTATGCAACTGCCAGTGATTTATAGGGATCACTGGCAAGCTAGAGGTTAATGGCTCTGAAAATTAAATTAAATTAACTAAATTAATTAACTAAATTAACTAGCAAAAAAGTACAGCTATGCTACTGCCAGTGATTTATAGCGATCACTGGCAAGCTAGGGGTTAATGGCTCTGAAAATTAAATTAAATTAACTAAATGTTTCTGAAAAGAGCCTTTGGGTTTTTAAAAAATTACAACAACAAAATTAACCCCTAAAAAAATGCACAGACAGCAAAAAAGTACAGCTATGCAACTGCCAGTGATTTATAGCGATCACTGGCAAGCTAGGGGTTAATGGCTCTGAAAATTAAATTAAATTAACTAAATGTTTCTGAAAAGAGCCTTTGGGTTTTTAAAAAATTACAACAACAAAATTAACCCCTAAAAAAATGCACAGACAGCAAAAAAGTACAGCTATGCAACTGCCAGTGATTTATAGCGATCACTGGCAAGCTAGGGGTTAATGGCTCTGAAAATTAAATTAAATTAACTAAATGTTTCTGAAAAGAGCCTTTGGGTTTTTAAAAAATTACAACAACAAAATTAACCCCTAAAAAAATGCACAGACAGCAAAATGCAGCAAAAAAAAAGTGCACCTATGCTACTGCCAGTGATATATAGCGATCACTGGCAAGCTAGGGGTTAATGGCTCTGAAAATTAAATTAAATTAACTAAATGTTTCTGAAAAGAGCCTTTGGGTTTTTAAAAAATTACAACAACAAAATTAACCCCTAAAAAATGCACAGACAGCAAAATGCAGCAAAAAAAAGTGCACCTATGTTACTGCCAGTGATATATAGTGATCACTGGCAAGCTAGGGGTTAATGGCTCTGAAAAGAGCCTTTGGTTCTATATTTTTTAACAAATAAAAGAAATAAATCTCTCTCTCTGCTAAATACAGGTCTCTCTCTCTCTCCAACAAAATGGCAAGTGAGGAGAGGGAGGGAGATCCACACTGATCATAGTCAATATTTACAAATATTGACATGATCAGACAAATGGGGTATTTTATTATTATTATTTTTTTTTAGGGTGGGAGGCTCAGATTGGGTGACCCTAGCTTGCCCCTATGATGATGCAGGCTAGGGACACCCCCAGAGGCCCCATGATGCACTGGGCATTGCCATCTTGGATGCCTAGTGAAGGGGGAGGGGGGGGCTATTTAGGGCTTTTTTTATTTTAATCGTTTTTATTTTTTTATTTTTTTTTATTTTAATTTACAACTAACTAAGTGCCTCGACCCACCGAGGCACTTAGCAAACAAGCAGAGCATCGGAAGCGTGTCCGATCGCTTCCGATGCTCTGAAACACTGCCGGGCTCCACGTGGAGCGAAACCGGAAGTGATCACTCGTGGGGGAGTGATCAATCCGGTCCCGGCACTCGGGAACAGTATTGCAGGATGCCTAGACATCAAGGCAAGCCTGCAATACTGTTAGAGCAGCTGGAAGCGATTTCGATCGCTTCCAGTGCTCTGTTAAACCGACGACATATGCCATACGTCCTCGGTCGTTAAGTGCTTTTTTTTTGAGGACGTATTGCATACGTCGTCGGTCGTTAAGGGGTTAAGGAACAGAGCCAAATACTTATAAGGCATAAATGCAACATTGAATGAAATAAGTTAAAAAAAAAAAGAAACACTTATCTGCTAAAGCTGTTTAAGAGGCTACTCTATACCATAATGCAGGAAGATTACATCCAAAATGCTATTCTGCATGAAGTAAAGCAAGATCAACACCAAAAAATCTTGCCTGTATGCACTTCCTGATCATACTTATATGATTCCCCTAAAGGTGTATCACTGGTGATGTCACCAGGGGAGTTCTTAGAAACTCGAAGGTGGCAACCCTACTGGGACAGAATGAACAACTGGGTGGGACACTGGGACAGCGCCTCCAAACAGGGACAATCCCAGTAAAAGTGTGACTTCTGGTATGCCTACATATAAACATTGGGCCAGATTATGAGTGGCGAGCTAACAGTTACGCGCAAACAATATTGGGTCTATCGCGACTGTTTGCATCCGTCGGAAAGATTGCTTGTGTTACAAGTCGAATGTAAATATGAACGCGTGAGCGCAATCGCAAATTACCGCAACCTCAAAGTTATGGTTAACTGTTTCACGAAACAAAAAAGTTACACTCATATATATAATAAAAATTATTTTAATAAAATTTGTACCAAAAAGTTATAAGGGATCAGAGATATGAGGTAGAGATACATACATATACATGTTTTCAATTTTTAATGGGATTGTCTCATTTTTTTAACAAACTTTTCTTTTGTTAGCAGAACTTTTTGCAGGGCTGTCCCAGTTTTTGTCATTACTGTTTACTTATTTTTTTATTATAAATGCACAATGCTCGCACTGGTATTATGTTTATGTCCATCGCAACACTATGGTGTGCAATATCTGCAGCCGTTAGCAGCTTTTCAGCCAGGGAACTACAGTTCCCTGCATGCTGCGGTTGTGGACTTGTGTAAAAGGAGGCGGGAGATGTCTATGCACCTTTTTGATGGTGTCTGTGAG
Organism: Bombina bombina; assembly: GCF_027579735.1. Classification (NCBI taxonomy): domain Eukaryota; kingdom Metazoa; phylum Chordata; class Amphibia; order Anura; family Bombinatoridae; genus Bombina; species Bombina bombina. Next base: position 1,020,304,657 of record NC_069499.1, on the reverse strand, counting down.
CAAAGAAAGAGTTGAGCAACAGAGAGAGAATGGACATCAGAGAGCAGTTGAACATAACAGAGAGAGAATTAAAAAATCAGAGACAGGGCTGAACAGCAGAGAAAGAGAGAGTTGTATTACTCTGTGAGACCCTATTAATAACTACTAATGTATTTTATTGTGAAGTGATATCTGTTGTGAATATTATATTTATATTACCAAATGCGTGTGACAGGTAGAAGACACACCTTTCAAAATATAGAAGAAGTTTTCTGCATAACCAACTTTAAAAATCACCAGTTACGACTGGTAGGTATTAGAATTAATTATGCCTGGTATATATTGTTATTTGTATGTGTTCAGCAATATTGCATGAAGTTGTTAATTAATAACAGTCACCTAGATTACGAGTTTTGCAATGGCAATTTCAGCGTAAAAGCAGTAATCGTGTCAGTATAGCTAAACCGCAAGCATTTTAGCCTGTAACGCAACGTATATCCCGAACTCAAAAAAAATATGTTTTTGCGTGGTATTACAGGTTATGTGTTCAGGCTAAAATGCTTGCATTACAGCCTATACTGACACTATCCATACCACCATCTGAGAGCAGTAGTTATGAGTTTTGCGCCTCAAAAATGTTTCACAAAACACATAACTAAAGTGTTACAAATTACACTAACACCCATAAACTACTTATTAACCCCTAAACCACCACCCTCTCGCATTGCAAACACTATATTAAAGCTATTAACCCTTAATCTGCCGCCCACCCACATTGCGACTATTAAATACATTTATTAACCCTAATATGCCACTCCCGACATCGCCAACACTAATAAAAATGATTAACCCCTATTCCGCCGCTCCCCGACATCACCGCCACTATAATAAAGCTATTAACCCCTATACCGCCACTCCCTGACATCGCCACCACTAAATAAACCTATTAACCCCTAAACCTCCGGCCTCCCACATCTCCATCACTAAATAAACCTATTAACCCCAAAACTTCAGCCTTCCACATCTCTGCCATTAAATAAACCTATTAACCCCTAAACTGCTGGCCCCCCACAACGTAAAACACTAAATTAAACTATTAACCCCTAACTCAGCACCCCCCCCCCCCCCCCCCGGGGAACCGGGGTAAGCAGAGTAAACACTGTGCCTCTGCATCCACTTGTTAGTCTGTAAACAGCGGATAACCATATACCCACCTTCATTAAACTAAAATGGAGGAGCTATACTTTATTATTATTATTATTATTATAAGATCTGATGGAGAAACGTGAGGAGCTAATCTGCAAAAGAATGGACCGACTAGCTGCGCAGCAGTCCGCACTTTCCCTGGTAAATAATGCAACTGATTGTAGTGAAGCACTTCAGAGCGATCCGCAGAGACTCCCATTGTGCAGTCCGAGCTCTAGGGAAAACAGTAAACAAGCACAGCACATACCTGGAGGCCATTTTCCTTCCTTGGTACCAGAGAGAAGTGAACTAGGGGTGTCTGGATGTGCTGGGACAGATTGCGGCCATAAGGAGATTTACCGGCACCTCTCAGTTAGGTGCGACCAGTGGAGCTACTTGCACATCAGTGCGGAGAGAGTCGCTCCAGCAGCCTCGCTGGAGTAGGAAGCAGAAACCGGGGAGCCGCAGCAACCCAATCTAGTGTCAGTTAAGAGGTTGAGCACAATGGTGGATCCGGCTACTCTACCTAAATCTGCTGTCCTTGTTCGGAGGGAAGTGGCCGGCCTTCTGGATTGGGGCGGCGGGATAGGCCCGCATGAGCTACACAACCAATTGGATGTGATGGCTAAGATTGGGTCCCGGGTGATCCTACAAGGCTTGAGACTGCGTACAGCGATATGTCTAGATGGTCTCATGGATCCTGTCCCATCTCCATCTACAGCTGGAGACTGTTGTGAAGTGGCGATATTGCTTGTCATCCCTTGGGGAGTGATTACTCATGGATACACTAGAACAGGTGTGGGATAGACTATGGTGAGAGTCTTACAGCCCCTATTCTCTTATAAATTAACTTTGGCTCACAGGAATTTCTGGAACTGAGACTCACCTGGAGCTTAAAGTGTATCTCTGGATGGGGGTAGTAGTTAAACAAAATGTGGTGGACTTTCCCATACCATGTCACTTCATATCATTGTATAAAGGGGGTCTCTGTAGAGGGAATATTGTGTCCAATAATAGTCAGACTAGAGGTTCCTCAGTAACAGAAACGTACCCACTGTTTATTTGCTTAGCATAGCTGTAGTGTTGTTTGTGTTCCTAGGATTGTTAGTTATAAATATTCCTTTTCGCACTCAGGGCTTAACTGTAATACCCTCTCATGGCTCCTTTAACACATACCTTCAGCTTTGGTGGTTTAAGTGAGATCGCTAACTCGCATTTGGGCCTGCCCAGCACTATATATTTGCCTCACCCGGAGTCTGGGGGCCCCATGGAGGGATATATTGCTTGCTCCTAGGTGTATTCCTAAAATTAGTTGTGTTAATATAGTGTATAGCTTGATAACCCTGTGGAGTGCTAAGTTATCATACAGACACCTGATGTATACTGGGCCATATTGATGGTCACAGGATGACCCTCAGTTTTATCTGAGCCTTATTAGTTAGCAAGCTATAGGCTCATTACATTACCTAATTGATCCTTTGAGCCTGAGAAGTGTTTTCCCTACTGCTAAAATCTTTCTAGTGGCCTATATTTAACTGTTCCTTATAAGCCTGAGAGGGGTGATACCTGCCACTAGATGCCATATAAGGATCTGTGTTTATTTAGGCCTGAGAAGTGCATTACCTACCACTAAAATCTGTATAATAATTTGAATGTAATTACTCTGTTAGTAGCCTGAGATGTGGGTTACTCACCGCCAAAGTTTGTATAATCGCTTGTACCTAATTGTTGTTTACTAGCATGAAAAATGTTACTTATTGCTAATATCCTTATAATGGCCTGTATTTAATTGCATAATACTTAAAATTTCTGATGTGTTGAATTATATATAGGGGCCCAAAAGTGGCCTATATATAATTTATTTTGTAATTTTAGAATGGGTCCAAGAGTGGCCCTGTTAATACTCCCCCCAAACTTTATCCCCTGCTTATACTTAAAACTTGTGGTCCAAGAGTGGCTACAAATTCTTAATTGGGGTTTACATAACTTGTATTTATTTGCTTATTTTAGGGGGCTATTTAAAGGTAAAGAATATATTGTCATAGCATTGGGTCTAAGAGTGGCCCTGCTAACATCTCTCCCAATCTTCACCCTTCACCTATATTTCCCATCCGTGGTCCAAGAAGGGCCACTAACTTTTAGCCGGGGTGTACTTGATTTTTTCTCAGTTACTTTGGGAGGCTCTCTGATAAAGAAAATTATGTTTATTTGGTAGTTTGCACCTTTAATTCCTGTGTTTTTGTTATTGAGACATAAATGGCATGGTACTCTGCAATATCAACGTGTTAATTTTGAAATGCCTTTAGTGAATAGATTTAGACATGGACTAATGGTCGAAAGATTGAGTCGCTTTGAAGGCCCAAGAGTGGCCAGTCTGTAACCTATGGACTGACGTGCATGGATATGATGTTTGGATTTGTCATTTGATACACTAATATGTTATATATATTTTGTACTGTGCAAACTAGATGTTATTTTTATTTGTAAACCTCAATAAAAACTATTAAAAAAAAATAAAAAAATAAAAAATACTAAATTACAAATTTAAAAAACACTATGAAAAAATGGAAAAAATCTAAAATTACAAAAATTTTAAACACTAAATTGCGAAAAATAAAAAAACACTAAGCTTTCAAAAAATAATTAACGCTTTGGGAGCTATACTACAAGATTCTGGTCCGCTGGCACCTTGTCCGAACTACACTACACACGATATACCAATCGCAATCTCCTGAGTGCTGGAGAAAATGCAAAATGCATGGCACCCAGCTCCACATTTGGTGGTCTTGCCCAGTAATCCAGCCATTGTGGAAAAAAATGTATACACTTCTTCAGTCACTCGGTTCCACCCACCCATTTACCCCTGAAGTAGCCCTTTTACACATGCAGATGCCCAATCTCTCCCCTTCTGGAGAAGCCCTCACAATTTATGTCCTCATGGCCACAAAATTAGCCTTAGCAAGGACATGGAAAAAAGAGGAGCCTCTGGCCCTCTCCCAGGTAATCTCAACTATACACTATATTGGCCAAATGGAACAATACTCATACAAAGTACTTGACAAGACTGATTCTTTCCATGAAATATGGTTCCCATGGATCACAAAATTCCCAAATTGGTCATCAAACCTCTAGACCCCATCTCAGATCTCCTCCCCATCCTCGCCCTCCTTCTATCCCTCTTCACTCCCCCTCCCCCCTTTTTTTTTTCTCTCTCCTCTTCCCTCCTTTATTTTCCCTAATCCCTATCGTGCTCACCTTTCATGAGCCTTGTCGCTATATAATCTAACAAAATCTGAGCACCAACACTATCATATCCAAAACCACAGACACAGCATTCAAACCTTTACCCACAATAGATCACTTTCAGAAAAGAGACCCTATTTTTGCCTGTATCCGTTTCCTCTCCTGCTGTTACACACGTATACAAATGTTTAGCTTATACAATACTCAAATATGTATTCCAGTTATATGTTTTTATAGCCTCAGTTTTCTGTATCTCCAGGCACTGTTGTTTCATATAATTTTGTCTCAATAAAAAATTTTTTGTTTAAAAATAAAATAAAATAAATAATTAACGAAATTATCAAAAATTAAAAAAATGACACCTTATCTAATAGCCCTATAAAAATAAAAAAGCCCCCCAAAATAAAAACACCCCCTAACCTACAATAAACTACCAATAGCCCTTAAAATGACCTTTTGTAGGGCATTGCCCTAAGTTAAACAGCTCTTTTACCTGTAAAAAAATACAAAGTCCCCCCAACAGTAAAATGCACCACCCACCCAAACCCCCAAAACAAAAAAAACTAACTCTAAAAAAACCTAAGCTACTCTTTTTCATTGCTCTTAAAAGGGCATTTAGCTCTTTTTCAAAATCCCAAAGCCCTAATCTAAAACAAAACCAACCCCAAAAATAAAAAAATACCTAACACTAACCCCAGAATATCTACCAACGGTTGCTGAAGTCCAGACATTCAGGCGTCTAGAAGTCTTCATCCAGGCGGCGACATCTTCATTCATCACGGGGTGTCTTCTATCCTTACCCCGGCAGCGCAGAGCGGAGCGGCGAAGACATCCAGCACGGAGCGTCCTCTTCATACGATCCCCGCCGTACACTGAAGTTTCAATGCAAGGTAGCCGTTTCAAAATGGCGTACCTTACATTCCTATTGGCTAATTTGATTCTTCAAATTCAAATCAGCCAATAGGATTTCAGTAGCTCTCATCGTATTGGCTGTTTTGAACAGCCAATAGGATTTTAGAAGCTCTCATCCTATTGGCTGATTTGAATTTGAAATTTTGAAATGGCTACCTTGCATTAAAGCTTCAGTGTATGACAGGAACCGCATGAAGAGGACGCTCCGCACTGGATGTCTTTGCTGCTCCGCCCTGCACCACTGGGATGAAGATAGAAGATGCCCCCACGATGGATGAAGAAGTTGTCGCCTGGATGAAGACTTCTCGCTGCCTGGATGTCCGGACTTTAGCAACCGTGAGTAGATATTCTGGGGTTAGTGTTAGGTATTTTTTTATTTTTTGGGGTGGTTCTTTTTTAGATTAGGGCTTTGGGCTTTTGAAAAAGAGCTAAATGCCCTTTTAAGAGCAATGCCCATACAAATGCCCTTTTAGGGGCAATAGGTAGCTTTTTAGAGTTAGGTTTTTTTATTTTGGGGGGTTGGTTGGGTGGTGGTTTTTACTGTTGGGGGGACTTGAAAGTGATGTAGCATAGCTGTAAAAAGATGACTAGAAAATATCACCTGAACATCTCTATGTAAAAAAGAAAGATATTTTACCTCAAAAGTTCCTCAGTAGCCACATCCCATTGTAAAGGACTTCTAAGCAGCAAATCAGTATGCCTGTCCCAGGACAGGCAAAGGAGCGAACTTCATGCACACTCATGTTATTTCCCCAATCAGTTTAAGGAAGTTTACTATGAAATCTCATGAGAGTTAAGTGAAATCTCATCAGATCACAGTAAAAGAGTTTATGACCTCAGCACTGCTGATGCTGATTGGCTGCTGTTCATTTCTTCATTTTTTTTTACCTGCAGCTGGGCAACAGCAGAGTATAACTTTTTTACACAGAACTTACTCTGCTGAGCTGAGGAGATTGTGAGGTAAAATATCTTTCTTTTTTACATAGAGATGCTCAGGTGATATTTTCCTGTCAGCTTTTTACAGTTATACTGCATCAGTTTTAAGTGATTTAAAGGGACAGGCTACACCAGAATTTTTGTTTTTTTAAAAAGATAAATAATCCCTTTATTACCCATTCCACAGTTTTGGATAACGAACACAGTTATAATAATATACTTTAAACCTCTGTGATTATCTTGTATCTAAGCCTCTGCAAACTGCCCCTTTATTTTAGTTCTTTTGACAGACTTGCAGTCTAGCCAATCAGTGACTGCTCCCAGATAACTTCACGTGCATGAGCACAGTGTTATCTATATGAAATACACGAACTAACACCCTCTAGTGGTGAAAAACAGTTAAAACGCATTCTGAAAAGGGGTGGCCTTCAAGGTCTAAGAAATTTGCATATGAACCTCCTAGGTTAATCTTTCAACTAAGAATACCAAGAGAACAAAGCAAAATTGGTGATAAAAGTAAATTGAAAATTGTTTAAAATTACATGCTCTATCTGAAATATGAAAGTTTATTTTGGCATAGACTGTCCCTTTAACATATGAGTATTATGTCCCTTTAAGGGCTATTGGAAGTTTATTGTAGGCTAGAGGGTGTTTTTATTTTGGGGGGGCTTTTTTATTTTTATAGGGCTATTAGATTAGGTGTAATTGTTTTTATTTTTGATTATTTTGTTTATTATTTTTTGTAAGCTTAGTTTTTTTTATTTATCGTAATTTAGTGTTTATTATTTTTTGTAATTTTAGATTTTTAAATTTTGTTCGTAGTGTTAGGTTTTTTTAAATTTGTAATTTAGTATTTTTAATTGGTAGTATTTTTTATTTTATTAGAATAGTAAGCTTAGGTTAATTTATAGTTTAATGTTAGATTTATTTTTATTTCACAGGTAAGGTTTTTATTTATTTAAATATAGTTATTTTGTAATTTTAATTTAAAGTTAGGGGGTGTTAGGTTTAGGGGTTAATAGTTTAATTTAGTGTTTTGAGTTGTGGGGGGCCTGCGGTTAAGGAGGTAATAGGTTTATTTAGTGGGGGAGATGTGGGGGGCCGGAGGTTTAGGGGTTAATAGGTTTATTTAGTTGTGGAGATGTGGGAGGCCGGATGTTTAGGGGTTAATAACTTTATTATAGTGTCGGGGAGTGGCGGAATAGGGGTTAATAACTTTATTATAGTGGCGGTGATGTCGGGGAGCAGCGGATTAGGGGGTTAATAACTTTTATGAATGTCGGCGATGTCGGGAGCAGCAGATTAGGGGTTAATAACTTTATTTAGGTGTCAGCGATGTTGGGGGCAGCAGATTAGAGGTGTTTAGACTTGGGGTTTATGTTAGGGTGTTTTTTTTCCCCCCTGTAGACATCAATGGGATTTCGTTAAGGAGATTTTTCATTCTGCACTATATGTGTTAGTTTTTTTCTAACACCTTCTCCCCATTGATGTCTATGGGGGAAAGCGTGCATGAGCACATCAAAGCAGCCCTTGGCTTTTGTGCGGTATGGAGCTTAACACCATCATATCGCACGCACAAGGAGGCTTTTCAGTAACTCGTAATGGCAGCGATATGGAGGGTGAAATAACACAACTTTTTTGGTGTTAGTTTTGCACCCTGTTTAGCGCAAAACTCGTAATCTAGGTGAGTGATAATAAAGGCAGGTATACTTTTCATTTAAAACAATTGCTTTGAAGTGCTACATCCAAAATTTTTGAATTAGTAAAACCTGCTTATATTTTTAAATAAAAACAGTGAAATCTAGCCAATGATTTGAAACAGATGTGTCCCAGTAGTTTCAAAGGACTTTTTGAAGACCTTTCATAGAAGCAAAAGATACATGGCCAGTATTAAAGTAAAACAAGATAAATCTATACACTTTCCTTAAACCGTGAGCCCAGGGGAAAGGGGGGGGGCAGATGTGATTCTGATGGAGCCTGTGTCCCATCAGACCCAACCTGTGGTAATGCCACTATTGATTATAGTGGAATATGGACCTAGTCACAGTTAAGACCTCCAAGACCCCTTTAGTTACTCCCCTGTTTAATTTGTACCTGCAAGGTAGTCAATGCAAAGCTTCTCTCTGAGATAACTCATCATAAGAGTCATCTATTCAATCTTAAAAACTTGTAAAACAATATTTTGGAGACATCAGATTATTATGGTTAGCTAAAGCAGCCTGTCAACAGGAAATTTGAATTTTTCACTCTCTTTCAGAAGCAATGTTCTGACATGTAATGTTTTAAACTCTGCACAATTTTAGATCCATACTCATATTTTTAGAATGATAACCTATACCTCTGTGGTCTGCTGCAGTCACAACCTATTCCTGATCACTCTTGGAGAGTAATGCTGTTACTTGCTTTGTTAGTCACTGTACAGATTATTCTCATACAGTTTGCAGATACATATATTTGCTTTCCATTTTAAAACTACATGACATGCTTTTTATTGTTTCTATCAGGCTAACTTGGTTTATTACACCATACCAAAAAATGCAACTCACCATGGTATGAAGAGATTCTCTTTATACCATGAAAAAGAGATTTCTAAGCTTAACATGTCAGCTTAAATGTTAATGTTAAATGATATTCCTAGCATTTAGTCATAAAGAAGATGGTTTGAGTGTGCAGGTCAGGGACAAACCAAAAGTTAGTGCCAGAGCGTATCTGCACAGCGATCCTCAGCGGTCGCACTTTTTAGAGCTCCTGTTGAATCTTCTATAAACCGCCGATTAAGGGAGAACAGTTACAGCAAAACCTCCTTTTCAGCAAGCTGAAGTGCTCCATCAATTGAGGGGCCATATAACAATTTATTAAACATTGTATTTTTGATACCGGAGACCTGACACATACATCTGAGACCTAGAACGGTGGCTCAATATAGGCTATCCCACCCCCTCGTTAACACAAGGTACTTAGCCATAACTGACTACATCGGCAAACCTTCTAGGGACTATATTACTTTTACCTAGGAGACCTAAGAAGAAAAGGCTATTAAAGCACTGTCAGTATATGGCAGGGTTATAACACAATATATTTAATAATTATTCTTTAAAATAAACCCACAATCAAATATGCATTTACTAAGACAATAAAATTAATATAAATTCCTGAATTCTTTTTATTAGTTGATATCTATAAACACATTGAAATATATTTGTAGGAACCAGAGTATGAGTCAATATTATGCACGTTTAAAACTATTAAAATATGCTATGCAAAGTTCATAAAAGTTTACCTTTAAAACTAGCTTTATTCACAATTGAATTTCATTCAATTAACACAAAGAGATTCCAAGATATTACCTACTAACATCCAGACTGGTACAATTTTAACAGTGCTTAGTTAAACTATAGGACAATATACACTCTAATTGAAATACCAGAGATTATATATATATTCTATATTTGAACAGTTACTTTAAATGTCCATTTATTTAAACTGGAACAAATTCTTAGTTACTTATAATTAAAACCAATTCTAAGATATATATATATGTTTTGCAAAGATAAACAACTTAACATTTAGGATTAGTTTAAAATATACAGGCTATGAATATAAGCTAAAATACAAACTGCTCTCTTAAATCTATTACTTACAATTTGACTTTGATCTTACCAATTACCTTTGAATACTTTACCCAGATAAAACAAATCGATATCCAATATTTCTCAACAGGTTCAATCTCACCTCAGAATACCAAAAATTGGAGTATTGTCGCATATGGAGAATAAAAGTAGCTGTTTGCTTATAATAACCGCAGAAGTTATTCGTCCAGGGTTTTAGCAAAACAGTTTACCAGCCAAAGTTAGCAAGAGTTAGCCAGCAGCCTCCTTTCTCTCTCTATGCTTGGGGTTAAATTATCTGATCTCACCCCTCCCCTTTATTGATCAGTACCATCATTGGTGAGATTGGAAATGCCCAACGGAAGCTTGTCTCGGATTGGCCCTTTGAAACTGAACATGGATTGGTTCATCTGGGAAGTATCTTTTAACAGTCAAGTTTTTGGCTGTAATACCGGATTTTGGCCATCGGGGGCAGCAGACAAACAAACAGATTAATTTAACCATTTCTAACATTTTTAACAATTGAATATATTTTTATAAAGTGATCATTTATCAGACCATAACTTTTTGCATCAATCACTTACAACCTAAATTCCAGACAGGGTAGCATCATGCCATTTTCTTGATTATTTTTTTTTTTTTTTTTTTTTTTTTTATAAATTTTTATTGAGTGATAAATAGATACAACATCGATAGCGTTACATCAGTCTGTTGATTACTTTACATAACAGGTATGATCCTGGTACACAGTCCAGGAAGAAAAAATAATAAAAGAAAAAGTAAAGGAAAACAGGGTACCAAAATAAGGGGAAAGAAAAGAACATAAGGCAAAACTTGTGCACTCATAAGCATTTTCCTAAACATTAAGTTCACAATGTCATTCCTCAAGCCATAATATCAAATCACTTAAAACAGTTATATCATTTTACTACGTCAAATAACATTTCCTTCCTGGGTGAGAATCAAACTATACTACGAAGGCATGGCTATGATCGGGGTGAAGGTAATACTACGGGGTATGTAGTGACCTGTACTCTTCCCACAAAAAGGAAATGGACAAATAATCATCTAACCTTTTAGATATCACAAAATGGTTCTTTTCTAGTAATATAGTGGTGGATACTAAGGATCTCCATTTCTCCACTGTGGGGGGGTCTATTTGTTTCCAGTGTTGTGGGATCAATCTTTTGGCACTATTGATCAGTATATATAGTAGTTGGAGTCTGAGTTTGCATCTAACTTTTGGGAATTTATTAAATAATATTGTCACCGGGTCTAAAGGTAGTGTAATGCCAAGAATCTTTTTGATTTCTTCTATGATTGCTACCCAAAAGGAGTGTATCTTGGGACATAGCCACCATATGTGCGCAAAAGTGCCCGGTTGCTCACATTGCCTCCAGCAGACCGGTAAAGTGCCCTTAAATATTGTAGCTAGCCTAGAGGGTGTGAGGTACCATCGACATTGAAGCTTAACATTCATTTCACGTATTGATACTGAGGAGGTGTATCTGTTCATGTTTTGAAATATCTGAAGCCATTCCTCCTGTGATAAGTGGAGCTGCAGGTCCTCCTCCCACCTAGCTGTATACGAGGGGAGTGTTCTAGAGTGGTGTGTCAATAGTAATTTGTATGTTAGAGATAATAAGCCTTTTTTAGGAAATTCCATATAACACATATTTTCAAAAGCAGTAAGGGGCCTTAAGATGTTTTCTTTCTCTTTGTGGCTAGTGATAAAATGGGTGAGTTGATTATAGCTAAACCATTGTCCAAATACCCCATCTTGATATTCTTGAAGGTCTGATCTAGGTTTCACTGTCTTATTGTGTAATACATGATAACACAGTGTGGATTTGCATAATGTTGTGACTACCGTTGGGGAGCTGGGGACTCGAAGAGGTAGACTTGGATTGTGCAGTAAGGGGGTGAGTGGCGATGTGGGGGAGGATATAAGTGATATTTTCGTAAAATGTTTGTCCCACAGTTTATATGTCTCTAGTGTTAACTTGGAAGTGTCCTGGGCAAGTCGTCTATTCTGAGGGGTGATCCAGCAATAGCTTCCCAGCTGTGTTGCTCCTGCTAGAGCGTGTTCTAAGGACACCCATTCTTTACTTTGTAAATTTTTGCTCCAGTCGGCTATTCGGGTAAGAAACACCGCCCATCTATAAAATTGCAAGCAGGGTACCCCCAACCCACCATTTTCTTTTGAACGATAGATCGTAGTTTTAGCTATCCTCTGTCGTTTGTTGTTCCAGATAAACGAGTTAAGGATCTTTTGTAGTGTGTTTATTTGCGAATCTGGAATGTATATAGGGAGTGTTTGGAAAATGTAGAGTATTTTTGGTAGTATCGACATTTTGACTGCATGTATCCTTCCTATCCAAGAGAGGGTTTTATTTTGCCAGGAGTTCAGCTCTTGCTGTATACTTTTGATAAGGGGATGATAGTTAAGTGGGGCCAAAAGGTGTGGTTTGCTAGTTAGATTAATCCCTAAATACTTAGTAGAAATGTTTTGGTATTTAAATTTATGGGCTAGTACTATGGTGTGGATATCATCCTGGGAGAGGCCAATACTTAGGAATTCTGATTTGTTGACATTTACTTTGAAATTTGAATATGATCCATAGTGAGTGAGTTCTTCCATTACAGCTTGTATAGAGCTGCATGGTGATGACAGTGTGAGGAACACATCGTCAGCATAAAGTGTGACTTTGTATTCCTGTGAACCTATGCATATACCTTTAATATTTGTGTTTTGTCTGATTCTAATAGCCAAAATCTCCATAGCCAGTACAAATAGTAGTGGCGAAAGTGGGCACCCCTGTCTTGTACCGTTACTTATCGGGAATGAAGAGGAGAGAGCGTTATTTAGTACTACTTTGGCGCTAGGGCGACTATAGAGAGCGAATATCTTAGTAATGTATGCGTCTGGGAATCCAAATTTGTCTAATGTTAGCCGAAGGAAAGCCCAATGTAGCCTGTCGAAGGCTTTTTCTGCATCCATAGATGCAAATATAGAAGGTAGATGGTGTGTGGATGCATGTTCTATCAGGGTGATTATTTTAGTAGTGTTATCTCGGGCCTCTCGGCCTGGGGTGAACCCAGCCTGGTTGATACCTATCAATGATGGAAGGACTTTATTCAAACGGTGAGCTAAGATTTTGGCGTAAATTTTTGCGTCCACATTCAGTAGTGATATAGGTCTAAAGTGAGGTGCGCAATCAGGGGATTTTCCCGGTTTAGGAAGAACTGTTATGTGGGCTTCCAACATAGACTTAGGGAAGGATCCAGTGTGTTCTGCATGATTGAAGGTATTTAATAAATGGGGGAGTAGAATTGATTGAAAAGTTTGATAATATCTGGTCGTCAGCCCATCGGGACCGGGGCATTTGCCTGCATTCAAATTTTTAATAGCTGAAGCTATTTCCGAGGGCTTTATTTGTGACTTCAAGGTCTAGATTTGGTCGTCAGTAAGCTGTGGGAGGTTACAGGAATCTAAGTATTTCCGTATATCGCTTTCCTCTCTATCTGCCTCTGTGTTTCTATCGATATTATATAAAGTATGGTAATAATTATGGAATTGTTGCAAAATCTTAGGGGTTGTCTGAACCTTAGTATTGTCTGATAACTTAAGGTGATGAATATATGCTTTTAGTTTTTTCCGTTTGAGTGTTCTAGCTAAAAATTTGCCTGCCCTGTTTCCTTCATAGAAAAATAGTTGTTTAATTCGCAGATGGGTTTTTTGTTGTTCAATGGACAAGAAGTCATTGAGTTGATCGCGGATGTTTTTTATGTCTGTTAAAATATGGTTATTGGTGGGGTCTTGTTTGTGGGCATATTCAGCTTGAGTCAATTTAGAGGTGAGTGAGTTGTATAGTTGTGTGGCTATTTTTCTAATACGGGACTTCAGTTCAATGAATTCTCCCCGGATTGTACATTTATGAGCTTCCCACAGGGTGAATGGACTGTCTACAGAATGCATGTTTTTCTCAAAGTACTCAGTCAGGGATTTAGTTATCTTTTCTAAATTTAGCGGGTTATTAAGGAGGGAATCATCTAATCTCCAAATATAAGGGGTTTGTCGGGTGTCAGGCCATTTAATTTTCACTTCCACTGTAGAGTGGTCTGACCAAGAGCATGGCGTTATTTTAGAGGTGTGAACTAATGAGAGACCTTCCTGATTGGTCATAATATAGTCTATTCTGCTATAGGAAAGGTTTGGAGGGGAAAAAAAGGTATAGTCCTTTTTGTCAGGGTACACAAATCTCCACACATCGTACAGATTATTGTCTTTAAGGGCCTTCCAAAGAAAGTTGGCAGTTTTTTTAGAGGACAGCGATTTTGTGTTAGAAGTGTCTAGGTATGGTTCCATCGGAAAGTTAAAGTCACCTCCCAAGAAAACCAACCCCTGTGCTAAGTCCAGATATTTACGGAAGAGTGATTTAAAGAAAGGGATATGTTTGGAGTTAGGAGCATATATATTTAAAAAAGTTACTTGTATACCATACAGTAGCCCCGATATTCCTACATATCTGCCGTCTGTGTCTCTGTCAAGTTTTTGAAGTGTAAATGGTATATTTTTGTGTAGGAGAATACTAACTCCTCTTTTTTTAACGTCAGCTGAGCTGTGATAGTGTTGAGTAAACTGTGACCCAAGATATACTGGCTCCTTGTGTTTTTTAAAATGGGTTTCCTGTAAAAAAAGGATGTCTGCCCCCTTCTTGGCCATATCTGACAGTGCTTTATAACGTTTATTGGGAGAGTTGAACCCCTTAACATTTTGCGTGATCAATGTTAATCTACGGGCCTTCGAATTCATAATAGACGTGTAAATAGCATAGTAGATGTAGGATTTGTTTATGAGGAATGAATACATAGCCATAAGTGCAGCATAACATAACAATAAACAATAGAACAAGAAAAACAGTTAAACACCTCAGGACCAGACCGACTGGGTCTGTAGCGGGCCCGAGCGCAGGCACAGCCCTAGAGGCTGCCCCTGCCCACACTTCCACTATCCTGAAAAAAGAAATTGGAGGGTATATGACGACAGCACATTTATACACATTTAAATGCAATTGGTAATAGTGATAATGGTGATGATGATGATAATAATGATGGTGGGGGTCTATGCATAAATTTTACTTAAACTAATAACAATGCAACATGGTGGAACCAAATATCTCAAACATCAAAGTGCAGAAAATGGTAAACATAAATATGCCAAAGAAAATAACAATACAGTTTACAGGCCCTCAATCTGCAAATCTGTTAATGAACCATTACCGTACACATTCCAAGGCATACTTAGAAAAAGTCAGTAGTAGTTCTAGGGATCAGCGTCCAGCTTTCAATCTCGGTGACCTAGGTTGTATAGTCCTTTGGGTCTTAGGGGTCTGGGATTGCTGGGGTGAAGGAGGTCTTTTCTGTGAAGTGCCCGCTTGATGCCATTTCTGTAAAGTGTTGGCAGACGGAGTCTTGTCCTGTGAAGGTGGCGGGACCTCTTCATCTTGCAGAACTTGAGGAGGCTCTATTTTTAGGATCTTACAAAAGGCTCCTATTTCCGAGATGTCTCTACATATATGCCTCCTATCTTCATGGATGACCAAAAGTTGAGTTGGGAAACCCCATCTATAGGGGATTCTTTTTAGCCTGAGGAGCTGTGTTAGAGGACTGAATTCTCTCCTTTGTTGAAGTGTTCTCTGGGACAGATCCGCATAAAACTGCAACACATTGCCCCTGAATCTAATCGGCTGATTCTTCCTCGAGAGGCCCAGTATTTCTTCTTTTTCACGAAAGTTCTTGAATTTAATAATTATGTCCCTTGGAGGAGCAGAATCTGGTGGTTTCGGGCGCAATGCTCTGTGGGCCCTGTCCCAAAGTATGTCTTCGTTAGAGTTAGACCCTCTCAAATGATTAAACAGAGCTGGTAGATAGGTAGGTAAGTCTTTTGGTAACACAGACTCAGGAATGCCGCGGATACGCAGGTTTTTCCTGCGGCTCCTGTTCTCTAAGTCATCCACTTTGTCATACAACAGGTCTATAGAGTGTTGTTGACGGTCATATTTTAACTGTAGTTGGTCAAATTCCTCTCTAATAGTGTCATTGCCATCTTCCAATGCTTCTACCCTGAAGCCTAGGGCATGAACATCTTGTTTCAGATCTGCTAGTTCCTCTCTCACGCACCCCCGGACTATGTCCGCAATATCCTGTTTAGATGGTAGGGAAGAGAGAACATCTGCTGGGATTTGCACTAATTCTTGGGCAGTCTGTGTTAGTCCCAGGGGTGTCCCAGATAGCATAAGGTCGGGCCCACTCGCCACATTGTCAGTAAGGCTACCCTGTTCCACAGTCCCGAAATAGGATGTAACTGAGTTGTTTTTATTTGGTAGGGATTTGCTTATTTTATCTGGTTTGGATTTCTGCTTGGAGGTCATGATGTATGCAGATTATATGCTTTAGTATTTTCACTAAAAGTTCTGCCCTTCTAGAGTTTAGCATATGATGTCTGAGACCGGATAAGTTTCCTATGGCAATATTACTGCAGCAAGTTCCCTTTCTTTGGGTTATGTGTGCTATATCCGTGAGGCCTTAACAGGCCTGACCCACGTGGCTGTCTAAATTTCTTATGAGTTATTGCAAATAGCCCTCAATGCCGCTTGTTATTACTTTTTTCTGGGATTGTCTCTTGTCTTACGGTAAAGAGGGGGTAAGTGGCCTGTGGCCGTTTTCACTTTTCTCCTTAACGTGACCTTATCGGTAGCTTGGGCCTACGCAGTGCGTATGGGAGATAAAAAGGCCCCTCGGCCGCACTCACCACCATGCAGGACTAGCCGATCTATTCAGGGATCCACTGACCCCGGTCCTGTCTACTCGATACTGCGGTCGGCCTCCTGTACAGTGCGTTGAAAGATAGCGTGGGCTGGCGGACCGCACCGGGAGTTCCCAACTGCTGTGATCGCGGTCAAAGGCGTCTTTTAAGTTTGTAAAAGAGCTCCGGTGCAGGTGTGATAAACTCTTGCTGAAGGCTACACCAGTTTGCAGGAATATTTTAGGCACGAACCCCCTAGTTATAGTTATCTGTGCTGTAACATCAACGGAGCTCGGAATTACACGTCCATCTTGGATGCGCCCGGCTCCGCCCCCCCCTCCAATTTCTTGATTATTTTAATATGAAACATCAAATTATTTTTAATATCATATTACATTAAAGTAATTTATATTGCTAACTATTCCAAAATTAATAGCATTTAAAATCCTGATATACATAGATACATAGGTTATTATTCCATACAGATTAATATTGCATATCTTTATATCTCTCTTTGAGAGGATAAAATACACAGCTTTCCAACTCAAACCATCGTAAGAAAAAGCAGAACGCTAACTAAATCTCCTCACAACCTGTGTGCTGCGGATCTGCACACAGCACGCTGACGTCATCCCGACACAGACACAGGACGCAGCAGACACAGAACGCTGAACTCTGTTTGGAAGTAAACTGATACCAGCGTATGCTGACTGAAGACTCCATTCCTCTGATGATACAAAGTAACGGTTACTTACTCAAGGACTTCAGACCTCCCATGACCATAGCGCAAGTATATTTTTCTTACATTGCTTCTGTCTATGAACTGTATGTGTAATCACTGCTATAATTTGACTGTGTCAGCACACGTCTATCCTGCATTCCAAAAAAACGCTCTTAACAGTATTGAATTGAACCTACTAAATCTCCTGTTACCATACTTTCCCATTGAGAGTTCAGATTGTCTCATTATTAACTCCATAAGGGTCAACAGCTCTGATTCTTTGGGTTCCATGTAAATATCCATTGTTTACTTCGGAGCCCCATCTAACAAGTTAAAAGAATAACTCACCACTTTTATTCCTATATATTAGCAGACTCACAGTACAATTGAGTCCCGCTTATATAGGATTACCTACATTCATAATATTAGGCAACATATTTATTAGGGAATATTGCAGAATTATCAAGCCTCAAAAATAAAAGTCAAATGGATCCAGCTTAAATGACTAACGAAATAAGCACTCTGAACCAGAAGGTGGAGTTGCTTGCACAGGGGTTAACTGAATTGCAAACTGAGAACAATACTCTCAAAAGACTAATGAATGATTACTTCACTCCTAAAGCAACTGATCATCCAGAACCTCAAATTAACCCCCCTCACCCTTTCTCAGGGGTTCGTGCAAAATACAGAGAGTTTAAAAACTCATGTTTATTATTGTATAGCATGAAACCTAAAACATACTGTACAGAGCGCATCAAAGTGTGTACAACAATATCTTATCTGAGTGGGGAACCCAGAGCTTGGCCGGACAGGTTCTTTGAATCCGGAGATCCCATACTGGATTCCTTGGATAATTTCTTCACAGCCATGTCCTCCCTATATGAGGATACAAATAAACAAAGTACAGCGGAACATAATCTAAGGTCTTTGAAACAAGGCAAAAGAGCTGTGGAAGACTATATAGCTGAGTTTCAACTCTGGGCCACAGACTCTCAATGGAATGTTATCAGCCTGAAGAATCAGTTCAGGCTGGGTTTATCAGAACATCTAATAGACGAACTTTCACAAATAGAACTCCCAGACACCCTGGAAGCATTAATAAAGATCTGCATCTCAATGGACCGTCGTCACAGGGAAAGAAAACTTGAGAGACAAAAGCCAGAATCCTACAGCAAGAAATATTATCCCCCACATGTCGAAAACCCCACCACATCTGCTATAGCTATGGAAATTGGAACACTCAAGGGTCCTTTGTCTCAAGAGGAGAAATCAAGACGCCGCCTGGCGAATTTATGCATGTATTGCGCTAGTAAGGACCATACAGTATCCGCATGTCCTTTGCTGAGCCGTCAAAAGAAGGGTAAGAATTACCCCATATCTATCAATCTCTCCCCTAAAACACACACCCAACTAACTATACCTATGTCTTTACAGTGGGATCAACACCTCTACCAGAGCGAGGCTATGATTGACTCCGGTGCTTTCGGAATGTTCATTGACAAGAACATAGTCACTGTAAATAAAATACCCTGTGTGTTGAAAGATAGTCCTGTGTATGTCAAAGTTATTGATGGCTCAATTTTTTTAAAAGGTTCAATCACACACCACACCATCCCTCTCCTAACCACAACACCATCAGGTCACAAAGAATATATTACATATGACATCATCCCCGGATCTATTTATCCTTTGATACTGGGTTACCCCTGGCTGCAAAAACACAATCCTAGAATAGATTGGTCTCAAAATAACATAAAACTTGATTCCCCATACTGCTTATCTACATGCTTTCCTTATGTACAATTCAATCATGTGGAACCAGCTCTACCACATGACTATGCAGACTTTTCTGATGTATTCAACTTAAAAGAGGCTGAAAATCTACCACCTCATAGACCATATGACTGCCCTATTGATACCAAACCAGGTGCAGTCATTCCATTTGGTAGGATCTTCCCCTTATCTCAAAAAGAGTTACAATTTTTGAGGGAGTATCTAGATGAAAACTTACGTAAGGGCTTCATCTCACCCAGTACCTCTTCAGCGGCGGCAGGCATATTCTTCGTCACTAATAAAGATGGCACACGTAGACCCATAATTGATTACAGAGCACTTAATTCCGTAACCATTAAGAATAGGTACCCCCTTCCGATCATCCCTGAGCTTCTCGAAAGGCTAAGTGATGCCAAGATATTCACCAAACTAGATCTCAAGGGTGCTTATAATCTTATAAGAATGAAGAGTGGGGATGAATGGAAAACAGCATTTAGAACCCGATATGGGTTGTTTCAGTATAATGTTATGCCATTTGGCCTCACGAATGCACCAGCCACATTCCAATACTTTATAAATGATATATTCAAAGACCTTATGGATGTGTGCGTAGTCATTTATTTAGATGACATTCTAATCTATTCCAGTAATACATCTGATCATATCAAACATGTGAGGTGGGTTCTTGCTAGGTTACGCAAACATAAACTCTATGCCAAGATGGAGAAGTGTTGTTTCCACGTAAACACTATAAAGTTTCTGGGTTACATAATTTCACCCAAAGGAATTAATATGGATCCCGAGAAAGTTTCTGCCATATTGAATTGGACCACACCTACTTCTGTAAAGTCCTTGCATCGCTTTCTTGGTTTTGCAAACTTCTACAGAAGATTTATAAAGAACTTCTCCACAGTCGTTAAGCCTCTCACCAGACTAACTGGAAAACAAAAATTCCTTTGGAACAACGAAGCTCAAAATGCATTTCAATTACTTAAAGATAATTTCTCTTCAGCCCCGATTTTACAGCTTCCACATCCTGAATATCAATATACCCTAGAAGTGGATGCCTCCAACATTGGAATTGGAGCAGTACTATCTCAACAAAGCCTAACCAATCCCACATCCCATCCGGTTGCGTTTTATTCCAGAACGCTAACACAAGCTGAACAACACTACTCCGTGGGGGACAAAGAATTGCTTGCGATAAAATGTGCTCTGGAACATTGGAGGCATTTACTCGAGGGTACCCCTAAACCCTTTTATATATTCACAGATCACAAAAACCTTCAGTATCTGAAAAACAACAAGACTCTGTCTTCTAGACAGGTCCGTTGGGCTTTGTTCCTGGACAGGTTTGACTTTCTTATCACCTATAGACCCGGATCAAAGAACATAAAAGCAGATGCCCTCTCCCAATCACTTAAACCTATCTTCGAAGAACAGGAGAAAAAACATCTCATCCCACCACACAAAATAGTTGCATCAGCTACCTCCTTTTCATCTGAGATAACAAAAGCAATGCAGTCTGACAATGATATACCGGCTTGTTGTGAAAAGGATCTTAGAACAGGAATATATTCCTATAAAGGAAAGACATACATACCCCCATTACTAAGGGAAGATCTACTCAAACATTTTCATGATTCTCCTCTAAGCGGACACCCTGGAATCATAAAAACTAGAGAGCTTCTCAACAGATCCTTCTGGTGGCCGTTTTTAAACCAAGATATAGACAACTATGTGAATAAATGTGACACCTGTGCCAGAAACAAAAAAGACCATCATAAACCGTTTGGTCTTCTCTGTCCACTGCCTGTTCCTGAAGTCCCTTAGAGTATGATAGCCATGGACTTTATAGTAGACCTACCACCCTCTAACGGCTACACCACCATCTTAGTAGTGATTGATCATCTCACTAAGTTATCTCACTTCATACCACTAAAATCATTACCAACAGCTATTACCACGGCAAAAATATTTGTTTCCCATATTGTTAAGCTTCATGGCCTACCAGAATCAATTGTGTCCGACCGAGGAACACAATTTACATCCAACTTCTGGAAGGAACTATGTAGAATCTTGCATATATCCTCCCGTCTCTCTACTGCTTTCCACCCTCAATCCAATGGTTTGACGGAATGCACCAACCAAACACTCGAACAATATCTCCGGTGCTACATCTCACACCTCCAGGACGATTGGGTGGATTGGTTACCATTAGCGGAATTCACATATAATAATTCATCCAATGCATCCACAAAAACATCCCCTTTCTATACTACTTATGGTTACCATCCGAAAACTTTACCTATGAGAGAGTTGGTATCGAATAACCCATCTGTATCTGACTTCACCCGAAACATCAAAGATTCACTACATCTCCTAAAAAAGCATCTAGAAGAAGCCAAGGCCACACAGAAAAGATACTATGATCCAAAAAGGAGTACACCACCTAATTTTAAAGTTGGGGATCGTGTCCTACTTTCCACTAAGAATCTCAGACTAACTGTTCCTTGTAAAAAACTGGCCAATCAATTCATTGGTCCATATCCTATCAAAAAAATTATTAACTCCAATGCTGTTATGCTGAAACTCCCTTCCACTCTCAAGATCCTTCCTTCCTTCCACGTCTCACTCCTGAAGCTATACCGTGGTCATAGGGATGACCTGACAAGGGATGATGACCCTACCTCAGTGGTGGCACCAGATCGAGATGAATATGAAGTGGAAAAGATCCTTGATTCACGATGCAGATGGAGGAGAGTGGAATATTTGGTTCATTGGAAGGGGTATGGCCCTGAGGAGGACTCATGGGTTTCCTCCTCTGATCTTCATGCTCCTCAACTTCTCTCTGAATTTCATGCAAGATATCCTGACAAACCGGGTGCGTTGTCTCGGGGGGAGGCGTCCTGACTGGGGGGATCTGTCATATCTGCTGTCCCTTTAAGTAGCAGATATCCTCTTTCAGCAAACTCTATAAAGGAGGGACTTAGACCTCAACCCAGTGCTTGATAATTGCAAGTGTATAGTATCCTGACTTCCCAGGAAACTTCCTGGATACTAAACTCCTAATTTTGAAGCCTTTCAGTTATTATCCCTAAAGGGAACTTTACCCTTCAAACTCTCCTACTTTGGCCAAATCTAATAAGCCTTTACAAAGCTTTCCAACTCAAACCATCATAAGAAAAAGCAGAATGCTAACTAAATCTCCTCACAACCTGTGTGCTGCGGATCTGCACACAGCACGCTGACGTCATCCCGACACAGACACAGGACGCTGCAGACACAGAACGCTGAACTCTGTTTGGAAGTAAACTGATACCAGCGTGTGCTGACTGAAGACTCCATTCCTCTGATGATACAAAGTAACGGTTACTTACTCAAGGACTTCAGACCTCCCATGACCATAGCGCAAGTATATTTTTCTTACATTGCTTCTGTCTATGAACTGTATGTGTAATCACTGCTATAATTTGACTGTGTCAGCACACGTCTATCCTGCATTCTAAAAAAACGCTCTTAACAGTATTGAATTGAACCTACTAAATCTCCTGTTACCATATTTTCCCATTGAGAGTTCAGATTGTCTCATTATTAACTCCATAAGGGTCAGCAGCTCTGATTCTTTGGGTTCCATGTAAATATCCATTGTTTACTTCGGAGCCCCATCTAACAAGTTAAAAGAATAACTCACCACTGTTATTCCTATATATTAGCAGACTCACAGTACAATTGAGTCCCGCTTATATAGGATTACCTACATTCATAATATTAGGCAACATATTTATTAGGGAATATTGCATAAATATACATACACACATTCATTTCTATGCAGTGTTTAAAATTATACAAAATACAGCAGATTATACATTGTTATATAGTTATTTAAATTTTCATTAGATTTCTGGAAAACAGAGAGAATAACATTTTTTTTTTTATCTTTAAGTTCATGGTTCAGTGTTTGTATACTTGACACAGCAGGCACTAATTTGCATTGAACTGTGAATGGTTTCTTTTCCACAAAATATGTCACCTACGCCAGACAACTAGGCTACGTTGTAAACGTGTTTTTACTGGTCAAAATGTTATTGTTTCCATACACAGCAGGGTTGTGAGCTTCAAAAGCTATGTTAATCAGGAAAAAGTGTCTCTATCTGATGTCATATACTGAGCATATAGCTAATATTATCAATTGAGACAATTTGTCCTTCTTTGAAATGACTCAATGGTCCTATCCTATCTCAACAGTTTAAACGTTTGTCATTTTCTTTGAAATGACTGTTTAAATAGACCAAATGTCTCCTCTAAGATTACTTTGAAAACATTTCTTTGTTCTTCAAATAATTTATTTGATGAGTGAGAGAGGGGACTGGTTTACATATATTTTCCCTTTTTGGGTCCCATAAACAAAATTAATTATTTGGTGTACACAGACATATTATTATTTATAAGTATACATGTGTATATTATTTTATGATATTCTTATACCCTGACATAATTCCCCCTTCCAATTCAAATAGATGTAGGACACATGTGTTTGAATTGGCTTAAAGTCAGCGGTATCTGGTGAGTTTGTTGACCATACACATCATAGACAGTCCTCTATGTAGAGAGTCCGTCATCATTTTTTTTTTTAGCCTTCATGCTTATCAGCTAGGCATCTTTAAACTACAGTATGTCTTTAGTGCATTTGGGGATATGACACCTCATTCTCCCTCTATGACTTGTAGTTGGGACCTAAGATGACATGCTCGCAGCTGATTGATATGGACCTATTTATCTATGAAACTTAAATTTTTGGGGATCCTTATTTTATAGGCCACTGGAGATATTTTGTCAGTAATGACAAAAGGACCTTTCCATGATGGAAGAAATTTCTTCTCCCTAACCTGATCTCTTCCAAAGTTATAAAGATAAATGTTATAATTTATTTCATATTCCTTTTTGGACGTCTTGAGATCATAATAAGTTTTAGTGGTAGTTGCGACTTTCTCTAAGTTCCTTTGAGCAAATGCAAAGGCATATTGCAGGTGCTTTCTTAGGTTCTCCACATATTGATGTGTATTGGCAGCGTTTATCAAATTTTTGTCTGATGTACGGTACAGTAGATGTTGAGGTAGAACCATTCTTCTACCAGTCATCAGTTCAAAAGGTGACATCTTGGAAGCACTACTTGGAGTTGCTCTTAATGCCATTAAGACTAGAGGTAGTTTTACATCCCAGTCTTTAACCGTTTCACTCACAAACTTTTTGAGGATTTTAACAATGGACTGGTTGTAACGCTCTACTCCACCACTTGAGGCAGCTATATAAGCAAAATGGAGCTTTCTTTTTACCCATAGTATTTTCCACATTTTGGTCATCACTTCACTAGTGAAGTGGATACCCCGATCTGATTCGATTCTTTGGGGCAAACCAAATCTGGAAAACACATGGTTGATGAGCAATGCTGTGCATGTTTCAGCACTATTATTCGTGCACTGATGCACTCTACCCATTTAGTGAATAGGCATATCACTGTTAACATGTATTTGTTACCTCTTGATGACCTGGTTACTGGACCAATAAAATTAATCTGTATATCTGACCATGGCATTACCATCAGAGCCACTTAAAGGAGTCTGATCATCTATCTGTAGGATAGTGATTTCAGGTACAGAGTTATTCCTGAAATGAATCTCCACAGCATCTGGTTTCTCTTCCACCACGTGACAGTTATGTCGGGTGCAAGATATACCGGATTGCTCATAATTTATTGGCCATTTTACTTGTGACCAAATTACATTATTTATGCAATCAATTATGGTGCTTAATCGCTTCAGGAGATCACTACCAATAATTAAACGATCAGTTGGCAGATCCACTATAATGACAGGGTATCTTATGGCCCTGTTCCCCAGTGTAAATTTTAACCAGGCCATACCATAGACTTTTAGATAGTCACCCCCAACACCTATTAGTGAACCATTAAATTCTTTTATTTTAGGTTTGTGGGGTGTTAGCTCATTTAGCTGTGTGTAGTACCTGTGGGAAAAAATAGTTGCCTGAGATCCAGTATCAATTAATCCCATGATAGGGTTGGAGACTAAATCCTGCAGCTCAGCTAATACATAATATCTCCCTGCAGTTTCTACCATTTCACACATAAAATTGGCATAATTGCTTCGCCACATGTTACCTGAATCCGCCGCATTAACCTGATGCAGAAGAAACGTAATTTTTACCCGGGTCACCTCTATGCCAGGGTCGACTGGGTTCTTGTGTACTGCATCTGTGGAAATAAGGTTATGAGAACACTGCAAAGGAAGAGATTGGTTAATTTTTCC
Organism: Bombina bombina; assembly: GCF_027579735.1. Lineage (NCBI taxonomy): Eukaryota > Metazoa > Chordata > Amphibia > Anura > Bombinatoridae > Bombina > Bombina bombina. Next base: position 1,020,279,166 of record NC_069499.1, on the reverse strand, counting down.
CGTCTGAGGTTGCTTGTCATCACAGCTAAATCGTCCGTTTCCAAGCTGTGGGGAGAGAATATGATTAGTACCATTATTGACATTTATCATTACATTTTGTATATCTCTCCCTTCCTTTTCAGGTGATACTGCAGTATTTATGACTGTGCCTGTGGCCCACTGCTGACCACTGGCTGTACCCCTAAAAAAGTGTTTTTTGGTTGCTAAGCCGTAAAAGGTTGACTCATATTAGCGAATTGTTCGCTCAACCGATTTAACTAGGTATAAAGCTGATCTACTTGATCGTACAAGTTACCTCTACCCCTGGCATGTCACTGTTAATAATGCAGATCACAAGGGGCCAAGATTTTAGTATTAGTTTGTCTCGCTTTTTGAGAACCTTGCATTGATTAATCATGAATAATTCTTGGAATAATTCACTTTTTGCATTCCATCTATCATCATCAATGGCAAGATTTTTAGCCTTAATTTCAAGCATATTCATGTACTCATTGAATTCACCCGCAATATTAAACCTCTCTTTAATGTGGCCTATAATGTCCCTCTTAAGGGCACAACCTTCAACGTTATGTCAACGTTATGTACAGAATTAAATTATTCACCCCTAGTAACAGACATTATTATATTGGCTTAGTATTTAGTTAAATTAAAACGCTAATACAATTTTTACCAATAAAAAGAGAGAAAAAAAATTATATTTAAAAAAAATATTAATATTAATTTTGAAATATGAAAAATCAATATTTTTATTAATTTTGAAATATGAAAAATTAATATTTTTATTAATTTTTGAAATATGAAAAATTAATATTTTTTATTAATTTTGAAATATGAAAAATTTATATTTTTATTAATTTTTTTTTTTTTTTTTTAAATATATTTTTTATTGAGGTTATGGAGAAAATACAACATATGTAAAATACCATAAAATATAGATATCAGATTATATAACAAACAGATATATATTGATTAAATCAAGAATGATACATTAAATCTATATGGCTAGTCATGTTAAACCTCTTTTATATATTATATTTTGAAATGAATTCCTCTATGAAAACAAAGGGTTACTTTTGAACCCAACAAAGCTGATGGACACTGAGAGAGGAAATTAGCATTGAGAATGGTCACTTTTGGACCTAGTACTGAAGAAAGCAAGATGGGGAAAATCAGCAGACCAGAGCTGCTTTAGAGAAATGAAAGAGGGGGAGAGAAGAACAGATGAGAAGAAGGAGAGAACAGGAGGAGTGGGGGGGGGGGGAGGGAGATTGGGCCCCTGTTAGAAACGTGTGTTATCTGAGGTTGAGGGAATGAAAAGAGAAACAGGGGGTTAATGGAACTCAGTAAGTATAGATATTCTGAAGAATGATGGTTTATACTGGATCTGGGTCTAGAAATATCGACATTATCTGTATGGGAGCTAGCAAAGTATAGTTATTAATTGTTCAGTAATACCAGAGCATGAACCAACATCCTGCTAATCTATGTTAAAGGCAACTCTGAAGGAGTACCCAATATCTAATATGGAGGCTATAATCTGAGGCAGGGGACTCTCTGAGATAGGGTAAGTGAGAGAGCATGTTAAAGTCGGTATGTCAGACCTCAACTGGATATAATGCTCTAAGCTAAGAAGGGCCAGGTTAAAAAAAAAAATCATGTGCAGGAGACCTTCTTATTTGGTATAGAGATTAACCCTGCTGTGGTTTAGGTATAATGTATTACCATGAGTGAGCTAGAGTAATTTCCCATCAGGTAAAGGGACATACATAAATCTGTGCAGGCAGAATATAGGTAGAATAAGAATATAAGTAGGTCATAAGTGGAACAAGCCATTCAATATTAAAACATTCTGAGAAGACACTTGCTCATACATGTACCTTTAGACAGAAATGTAGCTATATGATTACAGTACTATACTATGAGGAGTTTAAATGATATATCTGTGGGATCTGCTACTATATACATAAGACAGCCTAAGATTAGGAACCAGGCATATATAACAGGGGATCTCTCAAGTGGTTTAAATGTCTCTCATGTCTATAAGGAGATTAGGCTAAGCTATTGTAAATAAAGGACTTTGTAGTACACTTATATGTAAATGGGAGACCTGTATGCTATGAGACCATTTACTAGGCTGAAAAGAGTGTGAGACCTTAAGCTATGTAATATATTAATTTGTCCCTTAGCAGAACATAATGGAGGCTGACACCACAGGGGAGACTGGATATGCTTTACCGTTAGTATTTACTATTGCGTTATCTTCAACTATATAGTAGCTACTGTACCATAGACCTCACCTTGTTCTAGATGTACTGAAACCAAACGTGGGTGAGAGAGTGTTAGAACCAATCTAGGTAGGATAAACAGTTATAAACAAATATATATGAGTAAATGGTGTTAGTATCATTCAGTCCACTATCGCAGTAGAGTAAGCAATCAACTAGGTTTGTTAAAGATGTAAAGCTAACACTTGAGAGCAGATACGAGTCAAATTAGGCTCCTAAAGACAATAAATCAAATGTTAGGGATGGGAGCTGGAGCGGTAACTGTGGGTGCTCCACTGTCTCTAGGGTAGAGGTTGTTGGCAAAAACATATAGGAGCGAGATGAGTGTCTCCATCTGACATGCATAACACTCTATAGTTCTTACAGGGATGTAAAATGGAGAGGTCTCTGGAGCAGGGGATTCCAAAAGTTGCAGAAAGGTGGTACTAGTGACTATTGTCCCGGCCATGTGGAGAGCTGCTTCCGATCAAGAGTGCCAGAGGTATACAGAAAGCAGGCTATACTTAGTGGGAGATCAGCTGATGCCAATTCTAGACTCAGGCAGTATGGGACCAGCTGCCCAGGCTAAGATGTAAGGTAAGTTGCGGCTCCGGACACAAAGTACTGGAGTAAGGTGACCGGAGTCACTAGTCGCCAGCCGGGCGGTTGCAGAAAATCTTGGTAGTCGGGAATAGAGCTTAAGTTCCAACTGCAGCACATCTATTGATCGATCCGACTTGTGCAGAACACAGCTTCCCACCATGGCATACACGTCCTCAGACAGAGGTAGCGGCTCATTCAAAGCTACGGTAGGAGCGACAGTGTGGTCAAGCTGAGTCGGGACCTGGTAGGTAAAATGAGTAATACAGCAAGGTAATGCCGTCTCAGGTCCTTCTAGGCTAGCGGCACTGCATGCAGGCTCTGGGCGTACCGAGCAAGTAAATTCTCAAAACACTCATCCATTTTCCGTTCGAAAGCCTTGAGCGTGTCCATGATGAGTGTATGGGAGAAGTGTTCTGCCATGTTGAAGGGGTTATCAAAGCTTTAATATTGCCAGAATAAGCTACTTTCGAAAAAGAGATATCAGCGTGGCTGAGCTATCAAGATGGCGTCTTCCCCTCTTGCTGGAGCGATCTCTGTGGATCTAAGGTGTAGCGCTGAGCCAAAATTTTATTCCATCACGCTTGCCGAGGGTATTCTGCTGCTTAGTCCATTGCTGGTCAATGAAGAAGTTGCCTGCTCTGAGCGGTCGAAAAAAAGGGTAAATCTGGTAGAAATAGCCGGAGCTCATATGAAGTGTGACCGCTCAGAAGCAGGGCTAGCTCCTCCCCCCATTTTTATTAATTTTTAATAATATTTCAAGATATTAATATTAATCTTGAAATATGAAAATCAATATTTCAATTTTCAAAAAATAAATAAATTATATTTTCAAAATATTAATTTCGAAATATGAAATTTTTCTCTTTTTTTATAATAATTTCTATTTACTACAAATATATTATATCAATATGATAATATTAATAATATCTCATGCAATGCCTCCAAATAATATGCCAGTATAGTATATGGCATATTATTATTCTTTAAAATTATAATTATTCTTTAAAATAAAACCACAATCAAATATGCATATACTAAGACAATAAAATTAATATAAATTCCTGAATTCTTTTTATTAGTTGATATCTATAAACACATTGAAATATATTTGTAGGAACCAGAGTATGAGTCAATATTATACATGTTTAAAACTATTAAAATATGCTATGTGTTACGTGTTGGTTTCAGGAGGGGGGTGTCAGTTCAGGACTGGGCATCGGGCACACCATACCAGCTGGAAATCAGTACTTATCTGTTCAGGACGTCCAGGAGAATAGATTTCAGACCACGCAGCTATGATTCCAAAATCTATTCTGTTTATTGCAAGTTGAAAGGCACTGTTTTATAGCCAAGAGTTACAGCATATAGGTTTAACAAGTGACGTATTCATAATTACATCATTTCATATAGTATTTCTATAAGAACAAAGAATCTCATTTAAAATATAATTGGAAGAAAAGGAGTGTTAGGGAGTCATTTCTACAGAAATACCTAACTACAGATAAACAGTAACTGGGCCTCCTAGCCCAGCACAAATCACAGCCGTTTGACATCTTGTAGAGATAACAATGCATCCAAGCACATCATCAGGGTCATTCTCAGGGCTATTATATCTATGCAAGTCTCCCTAACATCAACATATTTCTTACTACATAATAAACCACTATAATAAAAGATTTATTACCCAAGATGGATGCCTAAGACAAAATGGCGGCGAAGAACAAGATGGCGCTAGTCATGCTAACAATAATTCCTAACATACCACTCTTTTATTCTAACAGAATAACACAAAAATAGACAGGCGCAGAAAATTAGTAAAGCCTTTAACAACAGTACAGGAGTGCAGAATTATTAGGCAAATGAGTATTTTGACCACATCATCCTCTTTATGCATGTTGTCTTACTCCAAGCTGTATAGGCTCGAAAGCCTACTACCAATTAAGCATATTAGGTGATGTGCATCTCTGTAATGAGAAGGGGTGTGGTCTAATGACATCAACACCCTATATCAGGTGTGCATAATTATTAGGCAACTTCCTTTCCTTTGGCAAAATGGGTCAAAAGAAGGACTTGACAGGCTCAGAAAAGTCAAAAAATAGTGAGATATCTTGCAGAGGGATGCAGCACTCTTAAAATTGCAAAGCTTCTGAAGCGGTGATCATCGAACAATCAAGCGTTTCATTCAAAACAGTCAACAGGGTCGCAAGAAGCGTGTGGAAAAACCAAGGCGCAAAATAACTGCCCATGAACTGAGAAAAGTCAAGCGTGCAGCTGCCAAGATGCCACTTGCCACCAGTTTGGCCATATTTCAGAGCTGCAACATCACTGGAGTGCCCAAAAGCACAAGGTGTGCAATACTCAGAGACATGGCCAAGGTAAGAAAGGCTGAAAGACGACCACCACTGAACAAGACACACAAGCTGAAACGTCAAGACTGGGCCAAGAAATATCTCAAGACTGATTTTTCTAAGGTTTTATGGACTGATGAGATGAGAGTGAGTCTTGATGGGCCAGATGGATGGGCCCGTGGCTGGATTGGTAAAGGGCAGAGAGCTCCAGTCTGACTCAGACGCCAGCAAGGTGGAGGTGGAGTACTGGTTTGGGCTGGTATCATCAAAGATGAGCTTGTGGGGCCTTTTCGGGTTGAGGATGGAGTCAAGCTCAACTTCCAGTCCTACTGCCAGTTTCTGGAAGACACCTTCTTCAAGCAGTGGTGCAGGAAGAAGTCTGCATCCTTCAAGAAAAACATGATTTTCATGCAGGACAATGCTCCATCACACGCGTCCAAGTACTCCACAGCGTGGCTGGCAAGAAAGGGTATAAAAAGAAGAAAATCTAATGACATGGCCTCCTTGTTCACCTGATCTGAACCCCATTGAGAACCTGTGGTCCATCATCAAATGTGAGATTTACAAGGAGGGAAAACCGTACACCTCTCTGAACAGTGTCTGGGAGGCTGTGGTTGCTGCTGCACGCAATGTTGATGGTGAACAGATCAAAACACTGACAGAATCCATGGATGACAGGCTTTTGAGTGTCCTTGCAAAGAAAGGTGGCTATATTGGTCACTGATTTGTTTTTGTTTTGTTTTTGAATGTCAGAAATGTATATTTGTGAATGTTTGAGATGTTATATTGGTTTCACTGGTAAAAATAAATAATTGAAATGGGTATATATTTGTTTTTGTTAAGTTGCCTAATAATTATGCACAGTAATAGTCACCTGCACACACAGATATCCCCCTAAAATAGCTATAACTAAAAACAAACTAAAAACTACTTCCAAAACTATTCAGCTTTGATATTAATTAGTTTTTTGGGTTCATTGAGAACATGGTTGTTGTTCAATAATAAAATTAATCCTCAAAAATACAACTTGCCTAATAATTCTGCACTCCCTGTATAAGCTTAATACTATGGTAACAGGACTCTATGTGAGAATAATATACAGCAAAATATTCATATGTAGTGGTATAATTTTATAGGCTAATAGGGCACAATTTGTTACTGCACATAGGTGCAGTCCCTCCAATACTCAATTTGCCATAACTGTAAAAATTTAGTATTAAAAACAAAACAGTAAGATCAACTACTACAAATATGGAAATAACAATTAATGACACTATAAGATGTACGGATACTAATGTTGTATACCTATTACAGTGTTCATGTAATCTACAATACTTAGGACAAACTAGTAGAAAGTTGAAAGATAGAATAAGAGAACACATCAGGAGCATGGAGAGAGAGAAAGAAAACACAAGACTATATACCCATTTCAAAGAACACCATATAGGAAACCCCAAAGACATGAGATATTGGGGAATAAGAAAGGTCAGAACAGATGGAAGAGGGGGGAATATGGAAAAGAGACTACTCTACCAAGAAGCAGAACTAATTTTTAAGCTGGGAACCCTATATCCTAATGGCCTGAATAGCGAACTTGATCTTAATGCTATCATTTGATGGCATTACAAGCTATGGATTGCTTCACATATTTTATAATCCACCTTTATTATACCCCTTATATACATTTGTAACATTACAGTTATGCCCTCTGATCCATATCTAACACATACATTTATGATATAAAACCCTGAAGCCCAAAGATTATAGACACTACAGAATGCTGATCCAATTTAAATTGGTTGCCCTAAGAATATATGTCTTCATTCGGAGTTATATATGTACATACTACACAATTTTAAACATTTTGTATATCTTTTATATAGTATGTATGTTTATTACATATCGTTTGTTAAATATAATTTGTTAAATACAATATTGGTTAAAGATATTGTATGTTGTCTTTGTACTTTAATATCGATTGGTTAATGTGCCAATTTTTCAATTTTATCTGATCAACCAAGCCCTGTATGCTACTGTTATAAGTATCTACCAATATAAGATTACACGTGCAATTAGACTTAATCACTTAATCACCAATGGGTTAAATAATTAAATGATGTGCTGAAACGCATTGATACCAGATACACAGATTGAGAAGAGCAGGAGCTAAGCTGGAGAGGTACACGGTACAAAACAGAGCCGTTCATACACTCCTGAGTCAATCCCCAGTTCGGAAGGGGTACGCAAGCTGAACCGCCATCTAAGTGAAGCAAGCGGTCACTAATACACCGTGGAATAACATTTGGAAACCATCCCATTTCTAGCGGTCTGTTAAGAAGAACAGGAGCTAAGTTGAAGAGGTGCACGGCACATTCAAAGCCGGTCAAACACTCCTTGATCCACCCCCAGCTTGGAAGGGGTCCACAAGCTGAACCGCCACCTAAGTGAAGAAAGCGGTTACTAACAGACCGTGAAGCAACACTTGGAAACCATCCTGGTTCTAGGGGCCCGTAAAGCTGAACTGCCACCTCATTGTGACAAGCGGTTATTAACAAACCGCGGAGAAAAGGTGACATACACAGATTTGAGTGAGGAGAAGAAACACGGAAGGAGGGTCCTCTTTGGAAGATTTTGTGACGTCCCCTTGGTCACTTCGTCTATTAGTGTGTCCATACGGAACACTATCAGGTACAGATGGGCTATTAAGCCGAAGAGAAATTGATATACAGCTAAAAGATCATATGTTTTCAATACGAACTCTGGTGACACTTAAGAATTGTATTAAGGACTGCCTGTCACTATTTTTAATGATCATTAATAACACTGTTGGCCATACGATCTAGTTGTCTATACAATATTGTAGCTAACATATTACAGCTGCTTATATATTGTTGCCACTACAGCTGCGTATATTTAAGAGCAACAAATACATTGTTGCTAATATTGCTGCTGACACATTCACGCTATATATCATAATATTGTTGTTTATATGTATTGCATAACGTGGGGGTAATCTATTATTTTATTAGAGCCCAGTAATACCACACAGAGATATATATATTTTTTTTAAGCGACACCGGTGTCCAGTTGTTTTAAAATAACATTTAAAACTGTATGTATTAATTTTTGAAGCTACTTGGTTTTAACATTTTTAAATTTATATTTTTAAAATTTTTAAATTTTATATTGATGTTTTGGTGTTATTAACAGGAGTATACAGAATATTGGTTGTTTGGGAATTAGCAATTTCTATTGCGCCACCTTATACCGCATCTAATTTTAAAACCTTTGGGGATTACGTTTTTAAAGGTGAGCTTATTCCCTACCGGCCTTTCAGTCAACCCTCCTTTTTTTCTTTATTGATAGTGACACATGTATGGGGCTCATATATTAATACATAAATTATGTCAGTAGTATCTTAGGCAAAAAATCTTATAAATGCCTGTATTTATGAGCGTTATACTTCATATTACTATGCCTCACTATAATGGGAAGTGATTATCAGGTTTATCAAGTTTATCGGATAAGCGTATTAACTATATAGCATAGATTGGTTAGATCAGATCTCCACCAAACACCAGCGTTTTATCATAACTATAAAAGTTGTCAACCAAAGTCATAACTCCTAATATTGATACAAAGTATCCTCAGCGGTATCTAACAAACCGCTACTTTGAGTGCTACGTGCGGAGTTTAGCCAGACCACACACGATCCTCTAAGGCCACGCCCATCTACGCGTTTCCGTCACTCAAACGTGACTACGCGTTAGACTACGCTTCTTGTACTCTTCAGTTTCCATGGTAACATAATAAATAATTTGCTGAGGTGTTACACCACATTGGCAATTTGTATTGACTTTGTTTTAACAAGTGAGGCATAATTTGAATATTACATTTGCCAAAGATATGTTTAGGTTTTATAGTAAACCGATCAAAACAGCAACTGGGAAATATGTAGGGTAATAGTAATCTTTGTACGTATCTTTTGTTGGAACTGTGAACCACTTATTAGGCAAAGAAAAAGATCTCATACTTATGTCCTTGATGTACAGTGTTCATGTGTTGTGCCACCGGTATGTTACGGTTCCATTTGATATCACCTACATGTTCTAGTACTCTCGTACGTAGTACTCTGGAGGTTTCACCCACATAAATTCTAGGGCATTTGCACATAGCGACATAGATCACTCTTTTAGATCTACAGTTTAAGAAATCTGAAATTTCATATTTTCTACCCGTTTTCGGGTGTATGAACATTTTTGTCTGGGCCATATTTTTAAAAGGCTGACATCTGCCACATGTATGGAAACCTTTTGTTTCTTTCAGCCATGTTCTGGCTTGCTCTTGTGAATAATGACTATTGATTAGGATATCTCTTGGATTCTTAGATCTTCTGTGTGTTATCACTGGTTTTTCAGTGATTATTTCTGTAAGGTCCTCATCTTCCTGAAGTACATGCCAGTGTCTCTGAAAAATATTCTTGATGGAGCTATTCTTATCATCAAAGGTTCCTATTATTCTTAAAGTCTGTGGCTCGCTTTTTTGTATACTTGTCCTTGCACATTGGTTATCCAGCAGTGAAGATCTGTCTAGAGCCTTAGCTCTCTGATATGCCTTTTTTATGCATCTGCCTGGGTAGCCCCTTTCTTTGAATCTTCATCTTAATTCACTTGCCTCAGCTTCAAAATCTGCTTCTGTGCTACAGTTTCGTCTTGCCCGTAGGTATTGTCCAAAGGAAAAACCCATTTTTTGGCTTTTGGGGTGAAAGCTACTGCACTGTAGAAGACTATTTGTAGATGTCTCTTTTATGCATAATTTGGTATTCCGAGTTCCATCTATCTCTTTTCTAATTTCCAAATCTAAAAAGGAAATATGTGTATCATTTATCGTAGATGTATAAATCATCCCATATATATTATTGTTCAACCATAGCATGAAATTACTAAAGTCAGTTTGTGTGCCTGTCCACAAAATAAGTACATCGTCTATGTACCTGATATATACATCCATGTATTTCATATAAGGATTCATTTCCTGATTTAGTATGCTTTTACTTTCAATCCACCCCAAAAATAGATTTGAATATGTTGGGCCCATTGCTGTCCCCTTTTTTTGCAAATAAATCTTTTTATTGAACAAAAAATAATTATGTCTTAGTACGAAATCTAACAAATCAATGATGAATTCATCCTCTTCATTGCCTTTTGGATTGACTGTTTTCTGAAAATATTCAACAGCTTCCCTACCCAAAATATGTGAGATGTTGGAGTATAGACTGTGCTATTCCAATCAGCCAATAGAATGCAAGATCATTCCTATTGGCTGATTGGATCAGCCAATCAGATGAAAGCTCAATCCTATTGGCTGATTGCAACAGCCAATAGGATTTTTCCCCCTTAATTCCTATTGGCTGATAGAATTCTATCAGTCAATCGGAATGTAAGGGACGCCATCTTGGATGACGTCATTTAAAGGGAAACTTCATTCTTCGAAAGCCATCGGAAAAAGAGGATGCTCCCGCGCCGGATGTCTTGAAGATGGACCCGCTCCGCGCTGGATGGATAAAGATAGAAGATGCAGACTGGATGAAGACTTCTGCCCGGCTTCGATGAGGACTTCTGCCCACTTGAATGAAGACTTCTGCCGCCTGGATGAGGATGGAAGTGGATCGTCGGTGGTTAGTGTTAGGTTTTTTTAAGGGTTTATTGGGTGGGTTTTATTTTTAGCTTAGTGTTTTGGGCAATGTAAAAGAGCTAAATGCCCTTTTAAGGGCAATGCCCATCCAAATGCCCTTTTCAGGGCAATGGGGAGCTTAGGTTAATTTAGATAGGATTTTGTTTGGGGGGTTTGGTTGTGTGGGTGGTGGGTTTTACTGTTGGGGGGGTTGTTTGTATTTTTTTTACAGGTAAAAGAGCTGATTTATTTGGGGCAATGCCCAGCAAAAGGCCCTTTTAAGGGCCATTGGCATTTTAGTGTAGGCTAGGGTTTTTTTATTTTGGGGGGGGGGGGGATTTTTTATTTTGATAGGGCTATTAGATTAGGAGTAATTCATTTTTATTTTTGATAATTTATTTTTTTATTTTGTGTAATTTAGTGTTTATTATTTTTTGTAATTTAGATAAATGTATTTTGATAATTTAATTTATTTAATTTTATTGTAATGTTAGCTGTTAGTGTAACTCAGGTTAGGTTTTATTTTACAGGTAACTTTGTATTTATTTTAATTAGGTAGCTAGTAAATAGTTAATAACTATTTACTAACTAGTCTACCTAGTTAAAATAAATACAGACTTACCTGTAAAATAGAAATAAAACCTAAGATAGATACAATGTAACTATTAGTTATATTGTAGCTAGCTTAGGGTTTATTTTACAGGTAAGTAAGTATTTAGTTTTAAATAGGAATTAGTTATTAATAGTAAGTTTTATTTAGAATTATTTTAATTATATTAAAGTTAGGGGGTGTTAGGGTTACAATAGGGTTAGGATTAGACTTAGGGTTATGTTAGGGGTTAATATATTTAGTTAGTGTTAGTGATGTAAGAGGCCAGAGGTTTAGAGGTTAATAACTTTAGTATAGTGGCGGCGGCGACATTGGGGGCGGCAGATTAGGGGTGAATAAATTTATGTAGGTGGGGGCGACATTGGGGCCGGCAGATAAGTGTAATATAAATGAGCAAAGACGTCACGCTGTAAACTGCTGAAGTCAAACAAATATTTTGTTTATTAAGGAAAGTCCTTCTTTACAAATATATATCAAGGCACAGTTATGAATGAACATCTGACGCGTTTCGCGCAGGCGTACATGCGCTTCTTCGGAGGCTAATTAGAATCAATTTGTGCAAGCTTATATGTGTAAGGGAACCAATCAAAAGTAATGTAACATTGTAACAGAGCAACAAATGTCAATTAATGTTAGATAAAGACACTATATGTGGATTGCATAACATTAATAACATAAATAAAATACAATGAAAATATTAATAGTAACTAAGTTATATAAATGTATGTTTGCAAAACAAAAATATTTAGAGTTTTAACCACTCATCATCAAACAATACTAACAAACGATACAGAATACAAAATGTAAAAATGCAAAGTGGCAAAATTTGAACAAATAAACAGTAGATAAAAATAAAAGTAAAATGTCAAAAAATCGCATATAACCATATCAATCATCCCTAAATAATTAAAAAAGAGGGTAAAAATTAAAAGAACTAAAAAATTATTAATCTGATACTGTTGCTCAAATACATCATATTCAGAGACAAATATAAAAACTGACAAATCTCCTAAAGCATTCAGTGTAATACTGAAAATTGAGGTGGTGAATGAATGCTTAAAGGGGAGATGCGCCCCCTTGTAATTGGTGTCAGTAAGTATACCAAGCTGAATGTCACTGAATATAATAAATAATGAAATGCCCAGGGAATTAGGGCTAATCTTGCATTATGGAAGAAGAGAGAAGAGAGTTTTAAGTATAGGAGTTATATATCATAGGAATTTCCTCTATTTACTGTTTCACTATTTTACCATATGTAGTAGGCATAAAAACAAAGTAAAAAACAAAAATTTTCTAACAGCTACCGGTGAATATAAGAAGGTGGTACGATGGTTCGGTTGTATACTATTGCTAAAAATAGAGATCAACATCTAGTCGTCTATTGATACCACTAGGGTATCTAGTATCTAGTTTAATAATCCAAAGATTTCTCTTTTGAGCAAACGAGTGACCATGTTCCCCACCCCTAGCATTTTTAACTATTCTATCAATTCCTTCAATGAGAAATATTGTGCGCCTATACCATGTAATCTAAAGTGTTTCGCTACTGGTGTTTTAGGATCTTTTTCTGTTAATGATAGAAGATGCTCTCTAATTCTATCCTTAAGGGGGTGTGTCGTTATACCTGTATATTGTTTAAAACAGTATTTGCAAGCAACAAGATAAATTACAAACTGTGAAGTGCAGTTGATTCTATGTTTAATAATACAAGTCTCATTAGTACTATTGGAGGTAAAGGTATGAGTCTTATCAGTATATAATCACAGCTTTTACAAGGCTTGTGGCCACATTTAAAGAAACTTGGGTTAGTGCTTAGCCAGTTAGGAGTAATTTTCTTTTTTTCTGAGAAATTCTTGTTGGTTAAGTCCCCCAGTGAAGGCGCTCTCTTTGCCACACATTTTATTCCTTTAGAAATAATATTCCTGTATTTATTGTCACTTTTCAGAATGGTTAAATTACTTTTAACAATCTTACAGATTTTGTGATATTGTCGACTAAATTTGGTTGTAAAAAGGATATTATCTTTCATGTTGGCTTTATATTTACTCTTAAATAAAGGTTTTCTATCTAACTTTTCTACTTCTTTACTTATTGTAATGAGTTAATGTTTATTATAACCCCTTTGGACTAACCTGTTAGTGAGTTCAGATGCCTCCCTTATGTAAGTCTCAGAATTGGAGCAATTCCTGCGTAATCTTAAGTATTGTCCTTTGGGTATACCTTTTTCAAATGTAGTGCATGACAGGAATCTGCTCTAAGGATAGTATTTCTAGAAGTAGGTTTCCTATTGGTTGAGGTAATGATGTTGTTAGAGTGGTCAATAGTCAGTTTTAGATCTAGATAATCAATGGTGCAGACATTGCTATTGCTAGTGAATGTTAAGTTGAATTCATTGTCATTCATATAGATCATAAATTCTTGAATTGTAGCATTATCTCTGTTGATCCAAATGATTATCAGATCGTCTATGAAACGACCATACAGTATAAGGTTTTCTTTAAAGGGAAAATCATCTGCAAAGACGCGGCAGAGCTCAAGCCAGCCCATGTATAAATTAGCATAGGCCGGGGCAAACTTGGCACCCATGGCTGTGCCGCGCCTTTGCAGATAATATTCACTCTCATGTACAAAATAATTGTGATGAAGTAGGAATTCTGCTACTTCCACAATGAAATTGACATAATCTCTTTCATATTCTGTGTGTCTCAGGAGCATTTTAAATAGAGCCCTCAGGCCCATCGTATGAGGTATATTTGAATATAAGGCAGTTACGTCTATAGTGAGCCACATATATCCTGTTTTCCATTGGATATTATCAAGTTGAGTGATAAGATGGGCCACTGTCTTTAATATAACCTGGGAGGATTTGTACTACCGGTTGCAGAATGTAATCAAGCCAATCACCTAGTCTTTCACATAAAGAGCCTTGGCTGGCCCCTATGGGTCTGCCAGGGGGATTAATAAGACTTTTATGGATCTTAGGTGCAATTTTGAAATTAGGTATGGTAAGGGCTTCTACCAACAAGAAATTTATAAGTTCTGGAGTCATATACCCCTTATCTCTCGCAGTATCTAAGAGACTATGCAGTTTATTTTTAAATGATAAAGTAGGGTTAAATGTAAGTTTTAGGTATTGTTCAGTATTATCAAGTTGTAAGGAGATTTCTTTTAAATAATCTTCAGTATTTAATAATACAACTGCTCCTCATTTGTCTGTTCTAGTAATGACTAGTTCAGGTTTATTCTGTAGTTCTCTAAGTGCTTTTCTTTCATTGAAAGTTAAATTATCTCTGACTACTTTTTGTGCAGAAGTGACTAATGTTCTATTAAGTTCTGTTAGTTCCTTTTCTATCGATCTCTGAAAAAAGTCGATCAAATGATCTCTAGCATGAACAGGGTAAAAATGTGATTTCTCTTTAAACTTATATGAAGTGCACGTAGTTAATGGTGTGGTTGAATCTCTAGTCGTTTGTTTTTGTAATGTGGTAAGATTTGTCATGTCTTGAATGTCTGTATATAACAGACCTACTGTGAGTAATTCTGGTTGAGTGATGGGGGAAGTGACTGGGGTGTCTTCTGTGTCAAAAAAATGTTTTCTGAAAACTAACTTTCTAACAAATTTGTTAGCATCTTTCAGTGTTTCAAATAAATCAAAATTATTGGCTGGTGCAAAGGATAAGCCTTTGTTTAATAAAGAGTGATGATGTGGTGTTAAAGTAAAGTCAGAGAGATTAATCACTGCTATTTCTTGATGTTTTTCCTTGCCCTGCTAAGGTATCTATAAGATTGTTCTTCTTTATTGAGAGTACTAGTTTCCTGGGGGGGTTTAATCAGAGATTTAAGTTTTTTTCTAGTGTTGGGGGTATGTTCTAAATTGTCCCCTAGTTCATTAGAAATTACTTCTGTTTCCTCACTATTAGATTCTACTGTCTCCCCATCTTGGTAGTCTGTGTCAATACTGGAAAAAACTGACTTTTCTAGATGTTTGATTTTTTTGTATATTGTTTATTCTTATTTTTTTTTGTATTTCCTTTATTCTGATTTTTTTATGGTGATAAGACCCTTTGTTTATAACTGGCTTAGTTTTTTGCCAAGAATATACTATGTCTAAGTCAAAATCTCTTTTGTCTCTATGATATTTTTGGACCTTCCTTTCAGATAAGGTTATGTCCAATTTCTCAATGTGTCATCAAGGTTTCTTTTTGTAATCAGTGTATTTTTGTGTAGTTTCAAATGATTTGATGAAATCAAATGTGCTATTAATATCTAATATAATAGTATATCTTTCTAGCTTTTTATGTTTTAGGAGTTGTTTCATGCAAATAATGGAGCAGTTAGTAAGATTGGTGTTCCATTCCTCCATAAACATAGGGTTAGCCAAAGCAAAAGAGGGATATTTTTTCATGTGTAACCCCCTGGGAACCTTGCTCTCAGAAATATACAGTTCCAAAAACTCTATGTCCCACCATAGATTGGTCTCTTTGTATCTCAATCTCTCTAAATTGGAATAAATTCCATCTAAATTATCTTCCCTTATAGATTCTGAAACATGACTGTGACCTTTAAGGTCTGTCTCCATAATGGTCTTCCTTTTGCCTTCATCTATTACCCCTGTGGGACAAATACCAGTGGCCATTTTGGAAGCTAGGAGTATGTCCTTTTGACAATGTAAAAAACAAAAAATATCAATGTAATTACCAACTGTGTTAGTCTAATTTGTAAGTTTGTCTTCAAGCTGAAAATGTTTAACAATGAACATTAGATGGTGAACCAAGTCACTGAGAATACAATGGATAATAGTTCAAACAGATATAGGAGTGCTTGGTATGTTCAATTATCTCTACGAAAAACTTTGTGGAAGAGATCCATATACAGTGTTAGAGTCCCAATAAATGTGTTAAGGGACACAAAGTCAAAAGCTGTTATATAAGGTAGTCCTTACTCAATCCTGTATGCCTCCGCTTCTGCCTCTATGTCGGTATAGTCCGATAGACATGAGATATTATTACAGCTCTTACCCCTTCCGGGCAAAGTCAGTACCTTGGATTCACTGCAGACTTCTAATCCTAGTGGGCGATGAGGCCCCTCCAGGACATGTCCGTCTGTGCTTCCTCTGCGGTGGTATATCAGCTGTGTGTGTAGCATATAGTATCTCCAAGTCGGTGCTTCCTAGTGCATCACCAGTGAGTTGTGAGGCTATCAAACAATACTAAAAATTTTGCACTTTGCATTTTTACATTTTGTATTCTGTATCGTTTGATGATGAGTGGTAAAACTCTAAATATTTTTGTTTTGCAGCATACATTTATGTAACTTAGTTACTATTAATATTTTCATTGCATTTTATTTATGTTATTAATGTTATGCAAACCACATATAGTGTATTTATCTAACATTAATTGACATTTGTTGCTTTGTTACAATGTTACATTACTTTTGATTGGTTCCCCTTACACATATAAGCTTGCACATCTTGATTCTAATTAGCCTCCGAAGAAACACATCAGGCGTTCATTCATGACTGTGCCTTGATATATATTTGTAAAGAAGGAGTTTCCTTAATAAACAAAAGATTTGTTTGACTTCAGCAGTTTCCAGCGTGACGTCTCTGCTCATTTATATTGTTACTACGTGGTTGGGTATACCGCTCTGGTCCGCTTACTGCAAGCTGATTCTCCGTTGTCAAGAACCTTGTTTGTTGTCAAGGAGCCTCTCCCCCTCCCCTCCTACCAATAGCCTCACAACTCACTGGTGACGCACCAAGAAGCACCGACTTGGAGATACTATATGCTACACGCACAGCTGATTAACCACCGCAGAGGAAGCAGAGATGGACCTGTCCCGGAGGGACCTCATCGCCCACTAGGATTAGAAGTCCGCAGTGAATCCAAGGTACTGACTTCGCCCGGAAGGGGTAAGAGCTGTAATAATATCTCATGACTATCGGACTATACCGACATAGAGGCAGAAGCGGAGGCATACGGGGTTGAGTAAGGATTACCTTATATAACAGCTTTTGACTTTGTGTCCCTTAACAGATTTATTGGGACTCTAACACTGTATATGGATCATATAATTGAACGTACCAAGCACTCCTATATCTGTTTGAACTAGTTAATAAGTGTAATGTGGGTGTCGGCGATGTCGAGAGCGGCAGATTAGGGGTTAATAAGTGTAATGTAGGTGTTGGCGATGTTAGGGGCGGCAGATTAGGGGTGTTTAGACTCAGTGTTTATATTAGGGTGTTAGGTTTAAACATACATTTTTTCCCCCATAGACAGCAATGGGGCTGCGTTACGGAGCTTTACGCTCCGCGATTGCAGGTGTTAGGCTTTTTTTAGCCGGCTCTCCCCATTGATGTCTATGGAGAAATCGTGCACGAGCACGTTAAAACACTGCTTGTATTTGGGTGAAGCATGGAGCTCAACGCAACCATATCGCTTGCACAAGCCAGTTTTTTTGCAAACCTGTATTAGCAGCACTATTAAAGGTGAGTGGTGGAAATAACTTGCAAGTAATTAGCGAGCTAGTCATAACGCAAAACTCGTAATCTGGCTGAAAGTGTTTAACTGTGTATTTCATGCAAATATTTCACATTCCAGTGTTCTTCACATAGGGGAATATGTTCTTTCTCTTTTTTAAATAGATATTCCTATATATACCTGTACCTATATATAATTATATATATATATTTTTTAATTTATTTTTTTTTAAAAATCATATATATAGAAATTTGTATTTAAGAATAAAACATTTTCTGCTATTGAATTCTTTTGAATTCTGCTATTGAATTCCATTGAATTCTTTGTGAGAATACATTAACGTGGTCATGATATTGTAACTTCGGCTTTTTGCAAGTGTCAAGTTAGAGCGAAAACTTTTTACTTTCATCTTGTAACACGTGCGGTAACTGACCCTTGCAAAAAGCTGAAGTCGATCGCAGTAAGCGTGCAAGCAGGAACGATTAATAGCACTCATATCATAATCCAGCCCTTAATCATGTTGTCCACCACCAGGATGTATCATGATGTTCAGAGGGAGGCACTTACCTATGATTTATCACGGCATATAATGGTTGAAGAATATGCACAGGAGCCAGGGTTGTATGCCTAGCTCTAGCACATGTTTCACATGTTTCACAGGAAGTGACAAATTGTAGAACATCCTTAGCCAACAAAAGTCACCAAAATTATCATGAAATAGCCTCCTGCATCTTCTTGATTTCCCCAAGACCAACAGAGAAGGAATTATGAGGAAATTGCAACAACTTGGAGAGAGGAACAAAAATATAAAGCAACAGTCCATCTGAAGCAGTGAGAGGCAAGAGAAAAGATAGAGGATTAAGATTATGGGGCTTAACGGGACAGTCTAGTATAAATTAAACTTTCATTATTCAGATAGGACTTTTAATTTTAATCAATTTTCCAATTTACTTTTATCATCAAATTAGCTTTTTTCTCTTGGTATTCTTAGTTTAAACTAAACATAGGTAGGCTCATATGCTAATGTCTAAGCCTTTGAGTGCTGCCTCTTATCACATGCTTTTTAAATCTCTTTTCAACACAAAGAGACAGAAAGTACACGTGGGCCATATAGATAACACTGTGTTCAGGCACAGGGGGTTATTTAAAGGACCAGTAAACACAGTAGATTTGCATAATCAACAAATGCAAGATAACAAGACAATGCAATAGCATTTACTCTGAATTTCAAATGAGTAGTAGATTTTTTTTCTAACAAATTTTAAAGTTATGTCTATTTCCACTCCCCCTGTACCATGTGATAGCAATCAGCCAATTACAAATGCATATACGTATATTCTGTGAATTCTTGCACATGCTCAGTAGGAGCTGGTGACTCAACAAGTGTAGTTATAATAGACCTGTGCACATTTTTTTTTAATGGAAGTAAATTGCAAAGCTGTTTTAAAATGACATGCTGTATCTGAATCATGAAAGATTAATTTGACCTGAGTGTCCCTTTAAAATTTAGCACAAAACAATGCTAAATTTAAGACAATAGATAATAAATAGTCACAGTCCATGTGATCAGGGGGGCTGAAAGAAGGTTCCTAGATACAAGGTAATCACAGAGGTAAAAAGTATATTAATATAAACTGTGTTGGTTATGTAAAACTGGGGAATGGGTAATAAAGGGATTATATATCTTTTAAAACAATACCAATTCTATGACAGACTGTCCCTTCAATCTTGTCAAGCAAAAATAAAATGGTGGATCTCATGTAAGGCCTATGTGTATTTGGTACTGCTGCTTTTTAGACTTTCAAGGCCAAATATAGGGACTCCAATTCAGACTTGTGTAAAAAATGCTGATTTGTTATCTAACCTTAGTTTTTTTAATTGTCAGTTATTATCTTGTTAACCTATTGCCTAATTATCCTTTTATCCAATTATTTAATATCCTCTGTCTAATTACCTCTTAATTAAATTTTTATATTATACCTATGTTAGAATGTAATACAAGTCTTATTACACTTTTTAATGCAATTTTTGATGTTGTTCGGTTACCCCAATATACTTGTATTTATTTGTCAAGCCTTCAAATATTAAATTACATGGACATGTTAAACATGAATTCTGATGTGCAAGGAACATGTTGGTACATGTGATACAGTTTGCAATATCTGCCCTCCGCTTGTTGCATTCTCTTTACTTGAGGACATTTAAAGTAAGGTGTAAGTGCCAGAAACCAGTGGAATTGTTATTTTTGGTGATAACAAGTTTTAACAGTTGTTTTCTACTCATTTATTGTATGAATCCCTTTTGCTGAAGTTCTAACACAGAAACAAAACCATCTTTGAACAATTGTCTCATGCAGAGAAATGCTCTGAGCAGTATTACTATAGTAAAGTGTACCTGTCTGGTCAGAGTATGTTAGTAGTTGTTGGAAATATATGTGCCCTCTTGGATCTCTTGTATTTAGCTGTCTAGACTTGCTTCAAATTATTCCCATAATTAAACTTTTATTTAGAATCTCAAGTCAATGTATCTAAACCCAAATAACTACAAAAGTATCAACACTACCTTTTGTAAACCCAGAAAAAGTTCAGCAACAACAAAATCTAACTTGAGGCAAACAGGCTGTATCAGCAGTTCAAAGTAAAATTATTTTGTAGAAGAAGTATATTCAGAGCAAGCTGAAGTCAGAGAATGTAGAGAACATGTCCAACTAACAAACTGCATTTTGTGCACAGAAACAAGCGGGATTACAGGGCACATGTTCAGGCACAATATAAAGCAGGAGACCAAAGTGCAAGGCCAGGTGCAGCCAATTATAGTCTATTAAACTTTTTTCATATCATCAAAGAAGCAAAGTTGGCGTTTGTGGGTACAATGCCGTATTCATGTCTGTTCCCTGTACTTGTAATTATTACTAATCATAATAAAGTAAAGACGATGCAACACAAAAGGAATGAATTAAATATAATGTGTATTTTTAATAGACTCATAATATTAATTTTCTTTCCCTCTTTTTTGTAGACCAGCAGTCATTATAGAATAATTGGCAGGAGTTTCATTTTTTTTTAATACAAATGAGAAAATAGATGAATAAATATTCAAGCTGTATTTTGTAAAGATAAATGTAACATTGTTTTCTTCAATCTAGTTGTTAAAGGGACAGTGAAGTGAAAATTAAACTTTTGTGGTTTAAATAGAACACTGAATTTTAATCAACCTTCTAATTTACTCCTATTGGCACATTTTCTTTGCTCTCTTGGTATTCTTTGTTGAAGATTTTATATAGTTAGGCTGATAGGGAGCTCGGCAGCTTGCACATGTTTTAAAGGGACAGTCTAGTCAAATTGCATGATTCAGATAGGAAATGTAATTTACTTTCCAATTTAATTTTATAATCAAATTTGCTTTGTTCTTTTGTTATTATTAGTTGAAAGCTAAACCTAGGTAGGCTCATATACTAATATCTAAGCCCTTGAAGGCTGCCTCTTCTCTGAATGCATTTGACAGTTTTCCACAGCTAGAGGGCATTAGTTCATGTGTGGCATATAGATAACATTGTGCTCACGCCCATGGAGATACTTATGAGAGGGCACTGCCTGTCAAAATAACTGAAATAAGGGTGCAGTCTGCAGAGGCTTAGATACAAGGTAATCAAAAAGGTAAAAAGTATTTTAATATAACAGTGTTGGTTATTAAAATCTGGGGAATGGGCAATAAAGGTTTTATCTATATTTTTAAACCATAACAATGCTGGTGTAGACTGTTCAATGGCAGTAGTGTTTGCACATGTAAACAGTGTTACAAAGAATGTTGTAAAACACTGCTGTCATAGAATACTTAAGACAAGTGCATGCTGCTAGAGCCCTTATGATCCTGCCTAGGTTTACTCTTTAACAAAAGATTACCAAGAGAGGAAAATATATTTGACAAAAGAAACAAATTGACATGTTGTATCTGACTCATGAAAGTTTAATTTTGAGTTTACTGTCCCTTTAATCTGGAAGTAGTATTTCAACTCTTTTATGATGAAAAGATATGATAAACATACTGTTTGCTTACTTTCTTTAACCTGTTTGCTGATGTCTATAGAAAAAGAGACAGAACTCTTTGTTTGAAAGAATTAAAAAAAAGATGGAACTACAGAGGATAGAGGAGGGGTTGGTTGCCGCCCTGTTTATGTAAATATTATTTAGAAATGCTACTGCCTCTTTCAATTCCATGTGTCTCTTTCCTTAGATTTGATGAAGGAATCTGAAGTGATTTATTATCACCAAGATTACAAGTTGTGCGCTAAACCCGGTGTGTTAATAACGCAACGCATTGATGTCTATGGGGACAAGAAGGTTACGAAAAAAACCTAACACCCTAACATAAACCCATAGTCTAAATACCCCTAATCCTCCGCCCCCAACATCGCCGGCAGTAAATAAAGCTATTAACCCCTAAACCACCGCATCCCAATATCACTGACACTAAATAGAGTTATTAACCCTAAACCGTCGCCCCCCGACACTCGCCGACACAAAATAAAGTTTTTTGTTTTTTTAAACCGACTTTATTGGAAAAATATGCGTGATACAATATGGGAGACGCAGCTCCTTATAATAATCCAACATTGTTAGTAAAGATTTTTTTTTTTTTTTTAAACTTTATAAACAACAATAACATCAAAGAAAAAGGTGACCTCCTAATACTCGTAGGTTTTATGTCATTTTGTTAACCTGGGGAGGTTAATTAGGGAAGGAAGAGAGAGAGAGAAAAAAAAAAGAAGGAGAAAATACAAGTACCCAAAGATGGGTACAGAAGAAAGGAAGATAGATGCAGCCGAACTATGTACGCACCTGTTCAATATCTGTAATTTTGTCAAGACCACACTCCCAACTAGGAGTGAAAGTTGAATGTACCCTCATGCTAAGTTTAAAAATTGGTGTTGTGATTTGAGTTAGATCTGGCGTCTTTTAGGACACTGAAGTGGCATATCTGTGTTTCTCATAAAGTAACCCCTTGCTGCTATTTAGTTTGTCTGAGATAATGTTCCCAAGTGGCTAGAATTTCCGCATAAGTATCCATTTTATCATTGATCATATAATAGTATTCCTCTAGCTCTATGAATTCAGATACCCGCCACACCCACATCTCCACAGTAGGAGTGTATTTACTCTTCCAATTTTTGGCTATTAAGTATTTCACACTATTTGTCATAATGTAGATCAGCTTATAATAAGGTTTATGCTTGATTTTAGGCGGGTTGCTTAGCAACCAAATCAGTGGGTCCATACTGAATGTAGCTTCTAATATTTTTTCTATCTCAGTGATAACGGTCCTCCAGAAGTTTTGGATTACGTTGCACCACCACCACATGTGTGCCATATCACTGCCTCTGTGACCACACCGCCAACAATGATCCGATCTGAGGTGGAACAGTCGGTGAAGTTTCCGGGGAGTATGGTACCATCTATGTAGCAGCTTTAGATTAATTTCCACTAATGAGAGGGAGATAGATGATTTTATTATATTTTGGAAAATAGTAGTGTTTGTTTGTGGAAGGATTATAATACCTAGGTCTTCCTCCCATCTCTCCATATACGGTGGGACGTATCCTGGTGGGATAACAGTTAACATTTTATATATCTTGGCAAGTGTGTGTGAGAGGGGAGGTGTGCGAACACACAGGAGTTCAAAATTTGTGAGTGGTCGCAGCATATTTCTATGTTGCTCATGTCTGTTAATATATTGGTGTACACGGTGATAATTATACCAGTTCTGAAAATAACTTAACCCCCTATCTACCAGTTCAGATTGAGGGAGAAGTTTCTCTCCACTCGTCAACATATGTATATTAAGGTCACGCATGTTACTCTCCAGCAAGATATCTGTGCTATTCCGTCCCAGTGAAAATTGGTCGTTATCTATAAGAGAGGTTAAAGGGGATGGCCTAGATGATATATAATTATTGTGGGCCAAGAGGTGTTCCCATGTAATATATGTTTCTACCACCAAAGGAGAGCTATAGCTCAGTCTGGGTTTACGTTTCCCCATGTTCCAACACAATCTCCCCAGGTGTGAAACGCCTGAGACTAAATGTTCTAGGTGTACCCACCTTTTGTGGTGAAGGTGTATGTGCCAGTCAACTATTCTTTGTAAACAAATGGCTTGTCTATATAGGGAGATGTTAGGGATCCCCAAGCCTCCCTGGAGTCTGGGGGATTGCATGATATTAGTGCTGATTCTGGGCCTTTTTTTGTGCCAAACAAAGTCACTGAATGCTTTTTGTATGCTCAAAATATAGTGTTTGGGTAGAGGGATAGGCAAGGTTTGGAGAATATACAGAAGTCTAGGGAAAATGTTCATTTTAAGAACATTTATTCTGCCTGTCCAAGTTAGCTTTTTAGAGAACCACAACGAGAGATCTCTGATAATGTTCTTTTTGATTGGTTCATAGTTGTTTTTGAAAACTAGTTCCAGATTATGTGCCAGATTTATGCCAAGATAGTGTAGTGTGTGTTGGCACCATGTAAAAGGGGCTATTTTTTTAACGCTATGTAGCGCAATATCCTCTAGGTTAATGTTTAGGATCTCTGACTTAGCGGAATTTATTTTAAAATTGGAGAGGGAATGGAAGAGATCCAATTCTTGTAATAATGGTGGGATAGATGTTTCCGGGTTGGACAGGGAGAACAGTATGTCGTCAGCGAAGAGGGATAGTACAAATTCCTGATCCTCAATCACTAAGCCTGTAATTTGGTGGTTAAGTCTAATTTTAGTCGCAATGGTTTCAATAAAACATGCAAATAAGAGTGGGGATAGGGGGCAACCTTGGAGTGTACCATTAGATATAGAGAAAGGTTGTGACAGGGTTCCATTAATTAATAATTTAGCATTGGGATTTGAGTACAAGGAAAATATTCTGTCTAGTATTTTAGGGCCAAATCCCATATGTATCAAGGTGAGGCGTAGAAACTCCCAATCAACACGGTCAAAGGCCTTTTCTGCATCTAGCGACAACAGAACTGTCGGGATATTTTTGTCTTGTGCATAATGGATTAAGTTTAAGGCCCTGACCGTGTTGTCCTTGGCCTCGCGTTTGGGAATAAACCCCACCTGGTCCTGATGGAGGATTTCTGGTAAAAAGCAGTTTATCCGGTTGGCTAAGACCTTTGCATATATTTTTATGTCGGAGTTTAAAAGTGAAATAGGCCTATAATGTGACGGATGTTCTAATGATTTGTTTGGTTTTGGTAATAGTATGATATGAGCCTCTAAAGCACTCGTGGATAGTGTTTTGACTTCGTCAATATGTCGAATAAATTGAGTGAGATGTGGTATTAATTCTTCTTGGAATTGTTTATAATATTTATTGCTAAATCCATCAGGACCTGGTGTCTTACCATTTGGGAGGTCTTTTATAACTCGTTTAATTTCGTCTGCTGATATAGGTTCCTCTAATTGGTCTTTTTGAAGGGGGGATATATGGGGAAGCTGGAGAGAAGTTAGGTACGCATTTATAGCATTAGTTTTTGTTATCTGGGTTGAGGTTGTCAAATTGGGTGGGCCATTTAAATTATATAGTTTTTGGTAGAAGTCTCTAAAAGTGTTTGAAATTGATCTGGAGGAGAAGTGCTCTCTGTTACTGTCATCCCGTATTCGTAATATATAGGATTTGTGTGCCTTTTGTTTGAGATATCTTGCAAGAGATCTACCAGCTTTATTTCTTCCCTCATAGTGTATTTGCCCTAATTTTAATGTTTGTCTTTTGTGTTCTTTATTATGATACTTGGCTAAGTTTTCGCGTTCTGTTTGCAAGGCTATTAACAAGGAGTGGTCAGATGGACATTTTTTGTGTTTTTCCTCTAAGATCTCTAGGTTAGATAGTAGAGTTGCTAAATACGTGCTTCTTTGTTTCAGTGTATGTGCTTTAATGCCTATAAATTCCCCCCTAATCACACATTTATGTGCTTCCCAAACATCGGATTATGAGACATCTGCTGTTACATTATTAGCAAAATATTCCGTAAGCCTTTTAGAGATTTGTTGTCCTACCAGTGGGTCTAGTAGGAGGTAGTCTTCTAGCCTCCATATGAAGTCT
This sequence comes from Bombina bombina, assembly GCF_027579735.1. Taxonomy (NCBI): domain Eukaryota; kingdom Metazoa; phylum Chordata; class Amphibia; order Anura; family Bombinatoridae; genus Bombina; species Bombina bombina. The sequence goes on along the minus strand of NC_069499.1, from coordinate 1,020,253,103 downwards.
CGTATTGGTTTAGATGGCCAAGTTAATGTACCGATCACTGATGCGTGGTCAGACCAAATCAGCGGGGTGATCTGTGAGGAACTAAACTGTGATAAACCTGTCACATCTGTAAAAATATAGTCTATCCTAGTGTCACAAAATAAAGTTATTAACCCCTAAACCGCCGCCCTCGACATTGTCAACACTAAATAAGGTTATTAACCCCTAAACTGCCGGCCCCTCACCGCAAATATTAAACTAAACCTATTAACTTCTAAACTGCAGCCCCAACATCACTGACACTAAATAAAGTTATTAACCCCCAAACCGCCGGCCCCCCACATTGCAAATACTAAACAAAATCTATTAACCCCTAAACCGCCGCCCCCCACATCACGACACACTAAATTAAACTATTAACCCCTAAACCTAGGTTGTATTTTTTTGGGGGGTTTAGATTAGGGCTTTTTTATTTTTAATGGGCACTAAAGAGCTGTTTGCCTTTTAAGGGTAATGCCCATACAAATGCCCCTTTAGGGGCAATAGGTAGCTTAGGGTTTTTTTTTAGACTTAGGTTTTTTTTGGGTGGGGGGTTTTACTGTTAGGAGGTCTTTGTAATTTTTTAATGTAAAAGAGCTGTTTAACTTAGGGCAATGCCCTACAAAAGGCCCTTTTTAACTTTTTATTTTGGGACAGCTTTTTTGTTTTTATAGGGGTATAAGATTAGGTTTAATTTTTATGATTTTGGATAATTTCATTTATTATTTTTTTTTCGTAATTTTAGTGTTTGTTTTTTGTAATGTTAGATTTGTTTTATTTTTTCACAGTGTTAGGCCTTTTTAATTTTGTAACTTAGGTTTTTTATTTTTCGTTTATTTTAGTTTTTTAAAATAGTAATGTTAGGTTAATTTATAATATAATTTATAGTTTAATATATATATTAAATATATAATAATATACAGTATATAATATAATTTAGTTTAGTTTGTTTTTATTTCACAGTTAAGTTTTTATTTATTTTAAGGTAGTTAGAATGTTGTAACTTTAATTTAAAGTTAGGGGGTGTTAGGTTTAGGGGTTAATAGTTTACTTTAGTGTGTCGCCATGTGGGGGGCCAGTGGTTTAGGGGTTAATAGGTTTAGTTTATTATTTGCGATGTGGGGGCAGACGGTTTAGGGGTTAATAGGTTTATTATAGAAGTTGTAATGTTGGGGGTCAGCGGTTTAGGGGTTAATAGATTTAGAGGTTAATAAGTTTAGTTTAGTATTTGCGATGTGGTGGGATGGTGGTTTAGGCGTTAATAAGTTTAGTTTAGTATTGGGCGTCAGTGGTTTAAGGGTTAATAGTGTAGTTTATGGGTGTTAGTGTACTTTGTAAAATTTCTGTTATAAGTTTTGTGAAACATTTTTGTTTTGTAAAATCCATAACTACTGGTCTCTGATCGCGGAATGGATCATGGCGGTTTATGACCGCACAACCTGTAATACAGGTGTAATGAAAATTCCACACTGAAAAGCTATTTTTTGAGTGTGGAATGGAGAGTTGCGGTACAGGCTAAAACGCTTGCAGTATAGCCGTATCGCTGCGTCTTGTAATACGGGACACCTGTCATTCCGCGCACAAAGGCTGTACCGCAAAACTTGTAATTATGCCCTATTTTATTAAGTAGGGTAGTTGTTAGATTTTTTTGGTATATTGTCTCAAATAGAGAGATATTAAGTAATATATTTTGTTGGGTGTTTATATAGTGAGATTACACTATAGAGATTCATTTTGGGAAACTTATTAGTGAGATGAGTTTTGAGGAACACATAGGTATGGTTATCTACGTCTAAAATATAGGGATCAACATCGTGGATCCATTTAATAATGTTTGCACTAGCTAGAGTTTAAAAGGGACACATCCCATATAAAAAAACTGCAATATATATGAATCATTGCAATACACACAAAAGTTAGGGAAATTGAAAGAAAAAAAACAACAAAAATATATTACTTAACCTTTGTGCCTGGCTGCCCCTCTCCTTAAATAGACATGATTTTCTTTCATGATTCAGATAGAGAATATCATTTGAATCAACTTTTCCAAGTTACTTCTATTATCTATTTTGCTTCAGTCTCTTGATATTCTTTGTTGAAGAAACAGCAGCAATGCACTACTGGGAGTTAGTTTGAACACATCAGGTCAGCCAATAACATGAGGCATATACGTGCAGCCACCAATCAGCAGCTCCTTAATATACCTAGGTATTCTTTTCAAGAGTACAAAAACAAATAAGATAATAGAAGTAAAATGGAAAGTTATTTAAAATCACATTCTCTACCTGAAGCATGAAAGGAAAAAAAATGGGTTTCATGTCCCTTTAAGCCTTTTTGTTAACTTGTGCCAAAACAATATATACCGGTAATTTACCCTATTTTTGTGAAAAACTAGTAATCTGTTTCACAACAAATAGGATCATAATGAACTAATTCTGATTATCCTAACTATGTGACGGTATAATCCATCTGATGAAGAGTAAGAACAACTGTTAGGTCCTAAAAAAGTCAATAAGGTCTGAGAAACATCAGCTTGACCCCGAAGCAGAGTGTTTGTCGAAAAAACATTTAGATTAGAATCCTGAAATTGAAGCTATTGGAGCTGAAATTATAAAAACAAAGACATAAAAAATGCTGTGAAATATGGTGGTAAAATATTAGTCTCTATCGCTTTAATAAAATCTAGATTATACCATCACATAGTTAGGATAATCAGAATATTTTTTACAAGGAAAGAGACTCATATTTTGCCAGTTTAAAGCTTAAATGTAAGGAGGTGTGAATAGAATGAATAGGTTTAAATAAAAATGTCTAAAAATAGAATCTGAGAACCAGTCCTGTTGCATTTAAAATTTCTTGAAGGGAAACAGATATACAAAAAAGCTTTCAAAGCAGCAGCATTGTTGAAAAAAGTTTAAAACTAAACTAAAATCACAAAAATAAGAATAAGTAAGAAGAAAAAGAATGTTCCACACCTGCCTCAGACATAATTTCACCCAACTACTAATGGAAGTAGAAGTAACAGGAAGATGAGGAGGAGAATAACAAATTAAAAGTTGATTAGAAGAAGAGTTATTCCTACTCTTTGAGGCAGATAACAACACATACATTAGGAGACTCAGGAAAATAAGGATAAAAAATAGAAGATGTCATAGATTTAGTTCTGCAAGATACAGAAAAAAACACCTTAAGGAGAAAACATTTTAGAAGAGTAGTGAATAGCTCTCACATCAGAAACACGTCTACAGGATAGAAGACAAAGGAGTAGGGGGTGCGTTGTTTGAGGGAAAGGATCTCATTAGAGGGCCATTGTTGAAAAAAACTTTAAAACTAAACTAAAATCTCAAAAATAAGAATATTTAGGAGTGAGATGCCTTTTTAATTTAATTTAATAGATTTCATGAGCCTACAGACCGTAATATTTTGACCTATAGGGGAATTATGAATTAAAATGTATAGCTCTTTAGGCTAAGACTAATCTGAAAAGGGATCTATATTTCTTTGATGGCACCAATTAGACCAACAAAACCATGAAGATAGGTAACATTTGTGGATACCCAGGGCCATAGAATCTTGTAGTAATAGTTTAGCTGATGATGAAAGACCCTCGGAAGCCCATGATACTCTGAAATTGTATATGCAATAAGCTGAAGAAAATTTCAACATACTAGGCTGTAAGAATCTCCGTTTGTACATTTTTAAGGATGGTATAAAGCGTTTATTATAAGTTAAAGCTCAATGACAGACGATACTTGCACACCTTTGCAGAATCACAAAACTCAGACTGATAAGTTGTACAATCACTTTAATTGTGAAAGTTGCAATCATGTTGAGTTATCTGCACAGGGAAAATATTATATTTTAAATAACATCACCACGGGTATTCCTTTTCATAAAACTGACCCTTTTTAGACGATATCTCACTTACCTGGTCAGACTACCCAATGTACACATTTATTTGAACTTTGTTCAAAGGACCACTCAATGCAGTACAATTGCATAATTAACAAGTGCCTAATTAAAAGGCAAATTATTTTACACCTACTCTAAATTTCAAATAAGCAGTAGTTTTTTTTTCTGATAAATTTATTTTTCTCCCATTTTCCGGCCCCCTGTATCATGTGACAGATATCAGCCAATCACAGACTAGTATACGTATATCCTGTGAGCTTGTGCACATGCTCAGCAGGATCTTGTTCCCCAGAAAGTGTGAATATAAAAAGACTGTGCAAAATGTGATAATGGAAGTAAATTGGAAAGTGTCTTAAAACTGCATGCTCTTTCTGAATCATAAACATTTATTTTGACTGGAGTGTCCCTTTAAATAGAATTACACTGACTAAAAAGTTTCCCTGAACTACAAATCTGATTTAGTGACTAATGAAATTATCTTCAAAAATGTCCTGCCTAAGCAATTTATCTAGGGAAAAACTAAATAACATATCCCAGGATAATCATGTTGTCTCCAAGGTTGTATACAGTGAACACTTGGTAACAGGAAGAAACTGTTTACACTCAATTGTCATCACAAAAACAAACTTCCAAATGGATTCCAATTGTCTAGGCAAGAATTTCACAAAAGGCACAGCAATATAACTTAAAATAAGAAAATAAAGAATTATGTGAAATTGTATTAAACATATGGGTTTAAAATGTATAGTTTAATATGAGAATTTGCTATTACATATATTGTGATCATGTCATAACCAATACTCTATAATGTACAAACATACATGATATACTAAGTTATATTTAGAGCATATATATGGGATAGGAAATTCTGAGCCATTTAATGTTAGATAAGATGAGCCATGAAGCACACAGAAATATATAACTGAACATATATACACTTTATATAGAATATATATTAAAAAAAATATATTAAATTGAAATATGTATCTATCTGAATCGTGAGATTTTTATTTTAATCCCTTGGTTATATAAAAATAAGATAAAATATTACAACATGTAGGATATCTAATATCACTGTTATAGTTATGATTCCCAATATTCAATGCCAGTAATATAACGTGCCCCAAATGCATCATAATCGCGTACAATCATTGTAACATAAATAGGAAAGTGTATGAAGATTTACGTATATAGGGCTATGTTGCAAGTGGAGCGCTAACTGTTACGTGCAAACAAAAGGGGGTTTATCGCGGGTGTTTGTATCAAGTTTAGTGCTGGTAATACAAGCTGAAAGTAGATGCAATTGCTTGAGCTCAATTGAAGTTAACGTGCGTTGGGTTAGCGCAACTTCAGAACCATGGTTAACTGTTTCGCAAAACAAAAAAGTCTGATAAAACACATCAAAAATACATTGCAAAGTACACTTACGCTCATAATAACACCATCTAATAAAAATTATTACAAAAAAATATTGCACAAAAAGTTATAAGTGCTCAAAGATATGAGTTCTTATGTGTTAGAAAAAAATAAAAGGCAGGCAAAGGGTTTAATGTTGAGATACATACATATACATGTCTAAATATGTTTCTGTAAATATATATATATATATATATATTTATATATTTAAACAAGCAGGGGTTGGCACTCTATTAAGAAATAGTATGAAAATCAGCAGCTGCCGGGGTGCTCCATGCAAGTCACATACACAATTCCTTGAAAATAAGCAAAGGCACTCACCGTATGACCAAGATTGTCAAATTTATTAATATGATGTTTCGCGGTGGTGCCCCTTCATCAGACAGACAATACATAACCCAAGTGATTTACCCTCTTAAGTACCCATCACCAATTACCATCTAATGCGACCCACTGTTGTCCGACGGCGTCCTCCCTGCGCTACTGCCCATGTGCGGGACTGACAACCGTAACCCAGAAAGGCAAAACCTAAAACCCAAACAGGAAATGGCCAGAATTGTTGATCACATAACTAAGCAACCGTATCAGTGATCCAAACCACATGTAATGCAACGGAATTGACAGCCAGGAAACCATCATGTCCCATCCGTAATAGATGCCAGACAGTAGCAAATCGCTACTAAGTCAGGGATGTTGTTCATAGTGAACATTCAATTAATAACGGATTACATACATTATGGTAGAAAATCCTGGCTGCCAAGACAGCAACTCCAGCAGTACTTACATATATACAACATGTAAAACTATAAACAAACGATCATCAGTATACTACACAAAAACAGAACAGCAAATAGAAATGGCAGATTGTACACATCAGCCTGATGGACTACAAAATCATGAAAAACAGCATTCTCTGCAAATCAGTATACGCTATAATAAATACCTGAATAAACGCAGAGTCAAAAAAGATGCAAAATATTTGCCACATAATAATTGGGCCAATGTAACCCTATAGACAGCATGCAAGCAAGGAAAAATCCCTGCTAATAGGTCTCAGAGGAGAATACCACAACTGCTTGCAGGGATATCTACATTATAGATGCTGTACTATGCATGTCAAAATTAGGCTTAGATCAATAGTGGCCACAATGACCACTGGTAATAAAAATTTATTTTAAAAGGTGTTCCGGTGGGCGGGCCAACTAAGCAGACGTTCCTCATCACAGCTCCGTCTGATGGAGCATGTTACAGCCTGAAACCGCATCTTTCTGCTTGGTCCCGCACGACAGACTTGCTGGGCTTGTGGGAGAAACTTTGTGCCAGCTATCCATCCTAGTGTGCGGGGCAGATATCATCAGCTCTGGCAACCGGAGACCCCTGAATGTTCGGCGCATTTACTTCATCAGCGCCATCTTGGATTTCTCCTGGTCGCATTAAATCTTCAAGAAGGTGGTGGATTACTTGTGGCCTTCTACATTGCAGCCAGGGAGAAGCGGTGTACCCTCGTGGAGGGGAAAATTCATAAAGAGGAGAGAAGTGGAGAGAAATAGCAAAATAAAGGGAAGAAGAGAATAGGGAACAGGAAACAGCAGAGAAGGCCTTCTTGACTTCACCGACCGGAGCCTGGGCTATGGCTATCTCCCTTTACCGGCATAAACAGTGTCGTACCAGAGCAAATAATTCCCTGTGAAGGTTATCCTATGGGACCGCATACACATATATCCACCTCACCTTTATGGGGAAGGCCCTAAAGTTGCCCGGATAGTAGTAGCCTAGCTTCCAGCTCTGTGATGCTGTTTTCTGGAGGGTGAGGAGGAGGGAAAGAGGACCGCAGTGGAGAGGGAGCTATCAAATTCTTCTGGAGTGTTGCATAACATTTGACCTGCTTGGTTGATTCATTGATGGACTGCCCAGGTTTTATTACTTTTGACCCATAGAATAAAAGGTAGCTTTGTTGTCTGCTTGCACACCATACTGGCTGCATACAGGACTTGCATTCCCCTCACTTTGTTTCAAGCAGCATGGTAACAGACTGCCAAGCTACATGAAAGTTGACAAATATTTTCATAAACTTTCACCCCCCACGAAGGATATCATGAGTCAAAGAGAGAGCAACAGACAGACAGAGAGCAAAAGAAACACGCTGTGGAAAATGCATGCTGAAAGTTTAATTCAAGTTGATTGCTCAGACTCTCAAGTCCACGATCAAAACATCTTTACTGCAAGAGCTCAAATCTTTTTTCCTCCCAAAAGATGGATTCCTTTGCAGGCTGGGGTGGATACCTTAACAAGCGAGGTCAGACAGTTCTCCTCACAATTATGCACAGCCGAATCCCGTATCTCAGAAGTTGAGGATAGGCAAAACCAGCTCAGAAAAACACTCAAGCAACTTGTCAAGCAAAACCATATCCTTCAGGAGCGGGTGGAAGACTTGGAAAATAGGAGTCTGCGTAACAATTTACGCATAGTGGGGATTCCAGAGTCGGTGAAGTGAAAGGATCTCTTAGAATTTATCGCACTCACATTCCCCAAGATGTTGGGTATTCCCACAGATATTCTCCCCATAGACGGGAAAGAGCCCACAGGGTGGGTCTGAAAAGAACTCTTGAACATGCAAATCTACGACCCAGACAGGTTATATTTAAATGTCTTAACTTCCAGGAGAAACTGAAAATCCTGCGAGCGTACAGATCACACAAAGAAATCCTATATGAAGGCTCAAAACTTCTGCTGTTTCAGGACTTCTCCGTGGAGGTCACAAAGTAAAGGAAGGAATTTGCCCCCCTGTGCTCCCAACTGCATGAGCAGGGCCGCAAGGTGGCTTTACTCTACCCCGCCAAGCTACACCTGCAAACACCATATGGCACAAACTTCTTTCATTCCCCACATGCTCTATGCTGCTACCTGGCGACTGAAAACCAACACCCACCTACCTGAAAAAATCCTGTTTATCTTCAGGAACTACTAATTATCCCATCAGAATTAATAATGAAGATGTTATTTCTTTATACTTGGGGCCCAGATGATGGCCAATGAATTTAAAGACATGCACACAACCCAGGTGGGGTGAAGACCTAACAACCAGGTTAACTAATGTGAGTTTTCGGACTCTGATGTACTTTCATGTATTTGTTTTTCTCCCCTAATTAGCTCGGACATCCGCAAAGATGGAGTTGTATAAGAGGGTTAAGGCAAACATTGAAGTTGCTTGGTTCTATTGTGATGTTGTTTGGTTGGGGAGACAGAGGAGGTTATTGCTTTTTTCTTTCAGACAATCCTGGGACTATTTCCTCAGCAGGAGAACATTCATCATTTCAAGAATCAAATGTTTGACCTGTATAGTCTCAATTTACTGTTATTAGTTCTATTGTTGTTATTATGCTTTTGGTTTGGGTTGTTAGTTTTCATTCTAAAGACTAATTAATTGGTTACATTTGTCAATGTTCCCAGCACCACCTCTTTCAAACTCAGCAGGTGCCTCAGGCACAGGTAGATAGGACAGATCATACCCATACCATAGAATACAATTCCCCATCTACACTCAATAACTCGTATTCTTGCCACATATGCGAGGGCACCTCACACTGGTGAATACTTAGGGACTTTATAGTACCCATGCTGGAAACACAGTTACTACGCGTACATAGCACTTTCCCAAATTCAATGATTACAGTTAAGTTCTATACTAGGATCCATATCATATATGGCCCAGTCTGTCTTGCTCAATTTCTGTTGCAATATGCCCTACTCTCAGAGGCTATACAGTTTAGTATTACAGTAGCGAAACCAATGACTTGTTACCTTGCAGTGACTGAAGTTCACGTTCACGGCTGGGTTTTAGGATTATTGATAATTGGGCATATATATACCTCCACTAGGTCATATGCACCCCACATCAGAGCTCTCATACCTCAGCTATTTACACAGAGTGCCTTGCACCTAGTCACATCTCAGTTTGTCCAAACGAGCTTGAATATGGTAAGCTTCTGTTCATGTGTATGTGCTGCTTATTATACTTTGTGCAAGCATAATGTTTCACAGTTTATGTTACCCAGTTGCCTGTCACGGTTAGGAGATGTAGTCTGGCTTCCGCACTTGACACCTAGGGGTGAGACCAGGGTGTGGAGGCAATGGTTTTGTTCACATGCAACAAAAGACACGGCCATAAACACTTTGTCCTACCTGTGTCTGGTTCAGAGTAGATATGATTCTCTTTTCAGCTTTTCTACATGCATATGGTCAATGGCTCTATCCTTGCTTGACTGTGTCTTGAACAGAGACACTGCCTTCTACCCTGTTTACTGCCCTGTGTCCCCTCCCCCTTTTTTTTTTTATCTCTGCCTCTGAACACACTATCCCACGACTCTAGTCTAACATGTCACTTAAAACAATAACTTGGAACTTGGGGGAATTAATTCCCCATAAAAAGAAAATTGGTTCTCACTCACCTCAGGCGGATGGGAACTGACATAGCCTTATTACAGGAAACCCATCTAAATGATGTGGAACACCCTAAGTTACAAAGGGATTGGGTGGGACATATATGTTATCTTTCACACACCAGTGCTAGTCGAGGTTTAGCTATCTTGTTTGGTAAAAGATTGTTGGTGCATATCAACCACACCTACTCAGACGCAGAGGGAAGATTCTTGATAGTACAAGCTCTGTTGATTATGTGTTTTGTAATATTTATGCCCCCAACCATAGATTGTTGTCTTTCTGGAAAGACCTGATACAAAAACTGACACCGTATATAGGGTCAAGAATAATCATAGGCGGGGATTTTAACATTGCCCCTTCGCATGGACTGGACAGATTTTGGTTGGAAACCAATTCTGTTAGGGATCCAAAAGTAAATTACAAAGCTAGACATGAGTCCCAAAATTTTTAGCATGTTTGACTCGCACCTTGACACCTGTGGTATTCTGAGCTTTGTATTTCAGTAAACAAGCATTTGCACATTTGTTATAAAGGTTAGCCCTAAAATTAGAGCTTGTTGCTCTTTTTTGTAGTAATCAGAAAACAACTTCTATGTAGCCTGATTAAACAATATGAGACATTTAATATATGATGAATTTATATATTAACTACTGACTTAGGTGTTAATAAACATAAGGATTTATTAATATAATACATTATCTTATGTTCGATATATATATATGTAAACGGAGGCCACAGATGAAAAAGAAATACTGACACGCTCAGAATCAGAAATGGTAGAAACAAATTGATCCTTTTAACTTCACGCAATCACACACAGCCTAAAATATTTACAAGTTCAGACATTCCACAGACACACAATGTTTGTTTATATTGGATGTTGCAGGTAATAGGATATGCCCAATAATTCAGAATGGTGACAAAAAACAAGCAGGTATGAAGTTAAAGGCTTTAGCTTTGTTCGTGTACGTTACCACCTTGAGGACCGTGGTTATTCTGTTACCGCATTGGAAGATCCGTGTCTGGACAGGCAGCGTGTGTGAATGCGGCTTACTTCCGGGGTAGCGGTAAAAAAGTAGATCCGGCCGTTGAATGATCCAGACTCGGTAATGACAAAGTAGCGATAAGATCATAAGAGATTCAAGATGAAGCAAAAGTAAATATAGTAAATTACTTTGCACAGGATACAAGCAATAGGAGACCTGAAATAAGGAATGCTACAACAGAGTAGGTATGACTTCAATAATCAGGCAGTAAATGAGTGTTACAGGTAGTCCTTAAATAGGGTGGAGACCAAATAGGAGGGGTTAGAGTTAAAGGTATACCACATCTCCCCCCCTTCAAGGAAGCACCCCAGGGGTTTCCAAACTAGGTTTCTCAGGATAGCGGCGATGAAAATTTCGTAGAAGACGGGGAGTGCGAAGATCAGAATGAAGCTGCCAAGAGTTATCCTCCGAACCATAACCTTTCCATTTCACAAGGTACTCCAACCTCCGCCTATGGATCCTAGAATCCAACACACCTTCAACTTCATACTCCTCTCGATCATCAATGAGTATTGGAGGTGGTCGAGTCAAGGAGAGGGACTGAGGTGAAGGAAGATATGGCTTTAGCAAAGAGACATGAAAAGAGGGGTGAATCTTAAAATCCTGGGGAAGCTCTAATCTCACAGCATTGAGGTTGATTATTTTAGAAATCTTAAAAGGACCCAAGTATTGATTTGCTAGCTTTTTGCTAGGAACTGAAAGTTTGAGATTCTTCGTCGAGAGTAGTACTAAATCTCCAATCTGATAAGCAGGGCTAGCAGTGTGATGGGTATCATACAACCTTTTTGATAATCTTTAGCTTCCGAAAGATGTTTTTTCAGGATGTTAAGCCTTTCTTGTAGAGTAGTTGCGAAATCCAATGCTGAGGGAGAGTTCACTTGTTGAGAGGACAAGGAAATGGTAGTAGGATGATATCCATAAGTAACGAAGAATGGGGATAGTTTAGTTGATGAAGAAGTAGTATTGTTGTAACAGAATTCTGCCAAAGGTAAATAAGATGACCAGTCATCCTGCAGATGAGATATATAGCAACGAAGATATTGTTCAAGGGTTTGGTTGAGTCGTTCTGTAAGGCCATTTGTCTGAGGGTGAAAAGCAGTTGAGTATCTTGAATCAATCTTGATTAGCTTACATAAGGATCTCCAAAAATTAGAGGTAAACTGCGTACCACGATCAGTTATAATAACTTTAGGAAGTCCATGTAAGCAAACTATGTTGTCTAGGAAAACGTGAGCTGTTGTGAAAGCTGTAGGGAGACCTTTTAGGGGAATGTAATGAGCCAGTCTTGTTAAATGGTCAATGACAACTAAAATAGTATTGTAATGGTGGGATTCAGGTAACTCGACAATAAAGTCCATTGATATGGTACTCCAGGGTTTGTCAGGAATAGGCAGAGGAGATAAAAGACCTGATGGTCTTTTGTGAGCTAACTTGTTTCTGGCACAGGTATCACAATGTTTTACGTAATTTGTAATATAGGTATCCATGAGTGGCCACCAATAATTTCTCCTGGTTAGGTCTATAGTTTTAGAAATACCTGGATGACCCGCTAGTGTCCCGTCATGGGTTTGTTTAAGAATAGAAGATCTAATTTGTTTGGGGATATATAGTTTAGAATTATGATAAAAAGACCAGTATTGGAATCTTTTTGACAGTCTATTCCATGTGGTGGTTCATGTTTTAATTCTTTTAATATCTCCTCTTCTAAAGGTGTTAGTAAACCTATAATTTTTTCTTTTGGAATGATTTGGTTAATTTGATTATGAGTGTCTTGTTCATGTAGTCTAGAGAGAGCATCGGCTTTGGTATTCAAGTGTCCCGGTCTGTATGTTAAAAGAAAATTGAAACGATCAAAGAATATCGACCATCTTGCTTGCCTTGCAGACAAGGTCTTACTTGTTTTTAGAAATTCAAGATTTTTATGGTCGGTATAAATCTTAAAAGGTAGTTTAGAACCTTCTAATAAATGTCTCCAGTGATCTAGGGCACGTTTTATAGCTAGAAGTTCTTTATCTCCTATGCTATAGTTTTTCTCAGCGCTAGTCAACATTTTTGAATAGAAAGCAATAGGATGAATCTCAGTCTTGTTCTTATCTTGTTGTGATAAAACTGCACCGATACCTGAGTCGGATGCATCTACTTCAAGGATAAATTCTAAATCAAAGTCTGGCATAGCTAGAATGGGTGCTGTAGTAAAATATTCTTTCAATTTATTAAAGGCAAGACTAGCGGATTCTGTCCACTTAAATCTTTGTTTTTCACTAGTAAGTGTTGTTAATGGTTTAACGATTGAAGAGAAATTTTTTATAAACTTCCTATAAAAATTCGCAAAACCAATGAATCGTTGTACAGATTTTGTGGAAGTAGGAGTAGGCCAATTCAGAATTGCTGATACCTTCTCCGGATCCATTTGTATTTTGTTGGGACTGATGATATAACCCAAGAATTTTATTTCTGTGACATGAAAGGAACATTTTTCCAGTTTAGCATATAGTTTGTGTTCTTTTAAACGAGTTAATACCCAGCGTACATGCTTTTCATGTTCTTGTGGTGTTCTAGAATAAATTAAGATGTCGTCAAGGTATATTATGACACAAACGTCAATCAGGTCACGAAAGATCTCATTTATAAAAAACTGAAAAGTTGCCGGATCATTACTCAGACCGAAAGGCATTACATTATATTGGAAAAGGCCATATCTGGTCCTGAATGCCGTTTTCCATTCGTGACCTTCTTTGATTCTAATCAAATTATAAGCTCCCTTTAAATCTAATTTGGTGTAAATAGTGGCACCAGTTAGACGTTCCAAAAGTTCAGGTATTAAAGGTAAAGGGTATCTGTTTTTTATTGTGATGTTATTTAATGCCCTATAATCAATAATAGGTCTTATGGTACCATCATTGTTTCTTACTAGAAACATTCCTGCAGCTGCAGGGGATGTGGAGTGTGAAATAAATCCCTTACGTAAATTTTCGTCTAGGTAATTTCTTATATACTGGAGTTCCTCTTGAGAGAGAGGATAGATCTTACCATGAGGGATTTTGGAACCAGGTATTATATCGATAGGACAGTCAAATTCCCTATGGGGTGGAAGGTTTTCTGCCTCTTTTAAATTAAATACTTCTGCCAAATCCTGATAACACGAGGGTAAACCAATATCAAGTGACGCTATGGTTTGATGTGGGTAACAAGTGTTTAAGCAAAAAGCAGAATCTAATGTTACCTTATTTGAAACCCAATTTATGTGTGGGTTGTGTTTCTTCAACCAAGGATAGCCTAGGATGAGAGTATGCTGATGTATGGATATGAGATCAAAAGATAAATATTCAGTGTGTCCCTGCAATGATGTTACAAGCAGGGGAACAGTATGATGTGTAATAGGTCCTTGTTCTATTAATGAACCATCTATTAACTTAATAGACACAGGATTTTGTTTGCAAATAACAGGTATTCGATTTTTATTTACATAAGTGGAATCAATGTAATTTCCGGATGCTCCTGAATCAATTAATGCCTTGGTTTGGATATTTTTCTGGTCCCACTGTAAAGAAATGGACAAAGTCATGTGTGTATCATTAGCTATGCTGTAAATAAAGTCACTGGTTATTGTCTTACCATTCTTTTGTTTTTTCAACAAAGGACAAGTAGATACTACATGTTCTTTTTGAGCACAGTATAAACAGAGATTTTCCAACCTCCTTCTAATTTTTTCCTCTGGTGGCAGAGGTCCTCTAAGAACACCAATCTCCATAGGGGTAGCACTGCCATGAGCTCTGTCATGACTTGTTGTGACTTGGTAAGGTTTTCTGGGTGGGGTATCATAAGAGGCCCTCTCTGCCCTCCTTTCTCTCAAACGACGATCTAAAGATGTACTTAATTTAATAAGACCCTCAAGGGTATCTGGGATCTCAAGACGGGAAAGTTCATCTTTGAGTGTTTCAGATAAACCTAAACGATATTGATTCTTCAAACTGATTTCATTCCACTGAGAGTCCTCTGCCCACATCTGAAACTCAGTGGTATAATCTTCCACATTTCTCTTACCCTGTTTTAAAGACCTCAATCTCGTTTCAGCATTTATTTGAGTATTTGAGTCTTGATATAGACTAGTTAAAGCAGAAAAAAAATCCTGTAATGAATCCAGGATAGGGTTATTGTTTTCAAAAAACCTATTAGCCCAAGTCCTGGGTTCACCTTGTAGGAAAGATATTGTGGTACATACTTTAATCCGCTCAGTATGATAAGTCTTAGGTCTAAGAGAAAATAATAAGTTACAGGCATTCTTAAATTCCCTGAACTCAGAACGTTTCCCTGAAAAAGGTTGTGGATAATTAATATGAGGTTCAGGTGGATCATGAGGCTTTTGTGAAACAAAATCTTTAACTATAGTTTTAAGTGCAGCATTTTCAGTCTGCACTTCAGTCACTGCTCTTGCTAAATAATCAAGTTTAAGATAGACATTATTAAACTCCTTTTTTATTTCATTAGGATCCATAATGATAATTATTTCAAAAGACGGTTTTGGGCCTGATTATTATGTGGTATTCTGAGCTTTGTATTTCAGTAAACAAGCATTTGCACATTTGTTATAAAGGTTAGCCCTAAAATTAGAGCTTGTTGCTCTTTTTTGTAGTAATCAGAAAACAACTTATATGTAGCCTGATTAAACAATATGAGACATTTAATATATGATGAATTTATATATTAACTACTGACTTAGGTGTTAATAAACATAAGGATTTATTAATATAATACATATCTTATGTTCGATATATATATATGTAAACGGAGGCCACAGATGAAAAAGAAATACTGACACGCTCAGAATCAGAAATGGTAGAAACAAATTGATCCTTTTTACTTCACGCAATCACACACAGCCTAAAATATTTACAAGTTCAGACATTCCACAGACACACAATGTTTGTTTATATTGGATGTTGCAGGTAATAGGATATGCCCAATAATTCAGAATGGTGACAAAAAACAAGCAGGTATGAAGTTAAAGGCTTTAGCTTTGTTCGTGTACGTTACCACCTTGAGGACCGTGGTTATTCTGTTACCGCATTGGAAGATCCGTGTCTGGGACAGGCAGCGTGTGTGAATGCGGCTTACTTCCGGGTAGCGGTAAAAAAGTAGATCCGGCCGTTGAATGATCCAGACTCGGTAATGACAAAGTAGCGATAAGATCATAAGAGATTCAAGATGAAGCAAAAGTAAATATAGTAAATTACTTTGCACAGGATACAAGCAATAGGAGACCTGAAATAAGGAATGCTACAACAGAGTAGGTATGACTTCAATAATCAGGCAGTAAATGAGTGTTACAGGTAGTCCTTAAATAGGGTGGAGACCAAATAGGAGGGGTTAGAGTTAAAGGTATACCACAACACCTGTGATATATAGAGGTTGCAACACCCAGAGGGTAGGGATTATATGTGCCTCGCTAAAGCTAAACATACTTTATCTAGAATAGACCTATTTTTGATTTCTAACTCCCTTGTCACGCAAGTCTGTCATTGTAAGATTCACAACATATTGCTGTCAGACCATGCTCCTGTAGAACTGACTTTAGACTCGTGTGGACCACGCTCAACTAGAAACACTTTTAGATTCCCAACATACTTGGCTGCATCAGAAGCATTTGCAAAATTCTTAACTCAAAGTTGTACAGATTATTACACAGACAATATGGCACATTTAGAAAATGTCCAACTTTTCTGGGAGGTGGCAAAAACAGTATTAACAGGATCCATAATTTCTTATGTTTCTAAAATTAAATTCAAAATTCAACATAGGTACACAGGACTACAAAACAATTGAGCCTGGCTTACCAGGCATATTGTAAGACTAGGTCAGGTGACACATATGAGGCCTACGTGGCTGTGAAATCGGAGCTTGATGCTTTCATGAAGCAGCAGGCCGCCTCAGGTCTACTAAAATCAGTAGGTATATACTATAGGTTTGGAAGCAGATCTGGTAAATTGCTAGTGGCCCTGACAAAACCACGGACAGCAAAATCCAATGTAGCTGCACTGAAATTTCAAGGATGCACATACACATCTCCACAGGATATTACATAATGTTTTGCACACTTCTATGCACAACTATATACCCGCCAGGACCCCTCTGCCCTTGACTCCCAGGCTCGCTTTTGGCAAACTCTTAAACTACCCCAATTGACTCAAGACCACTTAGACGACTTAAACTCACCTATAACTGAAGAAATACCATTTACTTTAAAGTCTATCCTAATAGGTAAGGCGCCAGGCCCGGATGGTTTTCCCACTGAATTTTATAGGATTCTCCAACCACAGATTACTAGTACATTGACCAGATTATACAATACTTATTTTCAGGAAGAGACAGTGCCCTCAAGGGGTTTTACCTCCGCCCATATAACCCTCATTCCCAAGCCGGGTAAGGACCATTCCCTCTCAGAGTCATTCAGGCCAATATCTTTACTAAATACCGACTATAAACTCTTCATGAAAATTATGGCAAACAGGCTAAAGGTTGTTCTCCCTAAGTTATTGCACCCAGATCATACAGGCTTTGTCTTCAAATGCACCTCTGTGGTTAACCTTCGCAGAGTTCTACAGGTTATTGACCACTATTGGTCTTTGGGTGGGGGGGGGGGGAAGGAGTGACTGATGTCCCAGAGGCCTTTCTGATATCCCTTGATTCAGAAAAGGCCTTTGATCATGTGGAATGGCTGCACTTGATTGATAATATGCAACAGTTTAATTTTAAAGGTCCCTTCCTAGACTTAATACGTAAAATGTATAATTCACCTGTGGCATGCATATTAGTTAATGGCTTTTTTCGCCGGATTTCCAGCTTCAGAGGGGTACTAGACAGGATTGCCTCCTGTCGCCCCTACTGTTTAATTTGGCACTGGAACCGCTGGCAATAAAATTGAGATAGTCATTCCTGGCATCACAATAGGAGGCATCCCCATACACTTGGCCTTATAGGCAGACGATATGCTGCTATTTATTGACACACCATCACTACATATACCACGCATACTACAAACGATCTTGGGATTTGGTGACTTTTCTGGCTACAAGATAAATACGTCGAAATCAGAAATTCTGTGGTTGAATAAACATCCTAAGTCTCAATATAAATGTCCATTCATATAAGTGCCGAGCACTCTTATGTATCTTGGCATTAAGCTACATAGAGATCCACATAAAATGTATAAGTTGAACATTTCTGAAGTGTAATAGTCTTGCCACGCATTTGCATAGTTGGGTCAATCTCCCTTTAGGATAGAAGTATGAATCAGCGCTTATTTCTACCAGCCAAATACAGAATGGTCCCTCTCACAGAGACCAATAGGTAGTTAGAAAATGAAGAGAAGAAGTACTGGTGCTAACAGCTAGGTCTGTGATCAAACAAATAAATGAGTAATTCTCAAAATAAGCACGAGGGAGTGAGTACACCCAAATATGAAAGAGAAAGTATATACTTTCCAAGTAAATTTAAAAGATAACAATAGTGTATATAAAATGGATTTTTTTCACAAGTAATAGCAATAGTGTATATAATCTGGATTTTTCACAAGTAAAAGAGACAGAAGTCAAAATAGTAATATTATAAAACTTTAATGTTTATTTAATAAAAGAGATAAAACCTAAATAGGACTGCACAAGAGGTGTCTGGTGTGTAGTGGATAATTTTAGTTAACCTAGCTCTAAAGATGAGCTCGAACAAGCAAATTACAATAGGTAAGTATATTAAAACTATCCTATACACTGGTGACTGGTAAATCTTAGATAAAGAGCAATGACAGTAATAACAGTTGTAGTCACAGAGCTCTACTAGAGCTAAAAATAATAATACAGATAAAAATTATGTACATAAAAATACTAGCAGACTGGACGTCCAGTTAAAATAGTAAAATAGACAAAGTTTAAAACCAATTTGTACACAAGTAGTAGCTGCCAATTGAATACAGAGTCTATCTGAAAGACTGGAAATAATCAAATGATTGACCGGTCATAAGGCAAGTGGTATACGATCAAGCAAGAGTTGCTGGAAAATGTAAACAGTTCACTCTCATATGCTGTTGATCTTGCTCTGCCGAGTATTGGATCACACTAGCATATGAGAGGGGTACCTGTAGGTGGCCGGCGTAATATCCGTTGGTGGGGGCGGCTACCAGGAGCCGTGCACTCTTAACAATAATCGAGTGCTGTAGGAAATCCCCTTGTTGGAACTTTAATCTTCTGGGTCTTTTTCCTCCTATCGCAGACCGCTTGCTTTACCGTTGTCCTCTCTGATAGCGAGTGCGGTGCAGAGTGCTGGGACTGTTCCGATTCCCTTGGCTGTGTGAATGACGTATCTGCTTACGTGTTGAAGGTTTACGTGCGGTCGTCAACAGCTGGGCTCAGGTTTGGACTATATCCAAGAGAGGTCCGATTCAGGTGCCTCTCTTGGATATAGTCCAAACCTGAGCCCAGCTGTTGACGACCGCACGTAAACCTTCAACACGTAAGCGGATACGTCACTCACACAGCCAAAGGAATCGGAACAGTCCCAGCACTCTGCACCGCACTCGCTATCAGAGAGGACAGCGGTAAAGCAAGCGGTCTGCGATAGGAGGAAAAAGACCCAGAAGATTAAGTTCCAACAAGGGGATTTCCTACAGCACTCGATTATTATTAAGAGTGCACGGCTCCTGGTAGCCGTGCACTCTTATCTGTATTATTATTTTTAGCTCTAGTAGAGCTCTGTGACTACAACTGTTATTACTGTCATTGCTCTTTATATAAGATTTACCAGTCACCAGTGTATAGGATAGTTTTAATATACTTACCTATTGTAATTTGCTTGTTCGAGCTCATCTTTAGAGCTAGGTTAACTAAAATTATCCACTACACACCAGACACCTCTTGTGCAGTCCTATTTAGGTTTTATCTCTTTTATTAAATAAACATTAAAGTTTTATAATATTAATATTTTGACTTCTGTCTCTTTTACTTGTGAAAAAAATCCATTTTATATACACTATTGTTATATTTTAAATTTACTTGGAAAGTATATACTTTCTCTTTCATATTTGGGTGTACTCACTCCCTCGTGCTTATTTTGAGAATTACTCATTTATTTGTTTGATCACAGACCTAGCTGTTAGCGCCAGTACTTCTTCTCTTCAATCTCCCTTTAGGACTGTTGGGCCGAATTAACCTAGTCAAAATGGCTGTGCTGCCAAAGATAATCTATCCATTGCTCATGCTGCCTCTCCTCATGACCAAGGGTGACCTGAGACTCTTATCATGATCCATAACTACTTTCATCTGACGGGGGGATAAACCTTGCATAGCAGCAGACAAATTACAACTTCCCTTCCTCAGTGGAGGGCTGGGTCTTCCAAATTTAAAACTTTATAACTGGGCGGCTTTGGCTAGGCTGGTAACTGACTGGCAAATGGGCACCTCCCATTTCTGCGATGCGCAACTTGAGGTGCAACATTAGCACCTTTGACATTAGCATACCTTCCATACGCCAAACTAAAAGATATATCACCCTCAATTGACAATAATATCCTATATAGAGATCCTTTACAAGCTTGGCAATTGATTAATAAATATTTAGGACTTACCCACCCCACTCCTAAATTTATACCCCTAATGGGAAACCCAGATTTCCCAGTGGGAAATGACTGTGAACCGTTTCGCGTTGGAAAACTCTTGGAGTCAGGGTGGTGGGCGACGTGTTAGACCCATTACAACACACGGTCAGATCATTTCAAGAACTTAAAACTAAGTATAATATCTCTAATAAACATTTGTATGCATATCTACAGGTGAGACACTATGTGTCAAGCCTTCTACAATACAACCCATATTTCTGGAACAAATCTCACTTTGCTATCTCCCAGACAATGTTTCAAATGGGTTATTTCTCACTATCAGACTTTTACAAACAACTACTAAAACGTAAAGAAACTACAATACAAACACACATCTTAATGAAGCTAAATAGTGATTTCTCAACAGTACTGACCATACAGGACATAACAAATAGTCTAGATGCCACCAAATCGGGACGTTAGCAGTGTCCCTCAGAGAGGCGCAGATTAGAATGTTGCACAAAGATTATATTATGCCTCATAGATTATCGAGGTGGAAGCTGCAACACCCTGACAAATGTGTTAAATGCAGCAGTGAGTCTCCTTCGTTCCAACACTATTTTTTCTTATGCCCGTTAATTAGACGTTTCTGGGGACAGTACCAATACTGGATAAAATCTACATTCAATATGGAGATTGAAATGGATATAAATAAAATATACCTTTTTCAATGGGATGACACACAGAAAAAGCACCATAGACTGCTCACCCTGTGTACATTGTTAGAGAGACATTGCATTCTTGACAGATAGATCTCTAGGCAACCACCAACTATAGCCCAATTTAAGCATCACTTAATAAAACAACTCTTTGTGGAGCAACATGATGTCAAATTAAACACAAAACACAGGCTGCAACCTTTCTTAAAAAAGTGTCAGCCCCTCATAAAAACACTACAACCAGCCTTACAAAAACGCATTCTTAGGCCCTTTGCACAACTCGAGGCGATGCTCCTAGCAACCTTGAATGGGGAGTGGCAGGTTCTGACTGACCTAGTGGTGAATCAACTTAGCATAAATTTCTCAGATGGATTAAAGACTAAGGTGTGTTAGAATAGCATTTCTTCTGAGAAATTTATGATAAGTTGATTCACCACTAGGTCAGTCAGAACCTGCCACTGACGGTCAAAGGTCCAATGTGGCCCCATCGTATGCCAATATTTACATGGCTGAATTTTAACTCTTTGGCACCCATTTGTTTAACGATCCACATATAAAGGTATTCAGAAGATACATTGATGATTTATTCATCATATGGTCAGGAACACAGAACCAACTAACAGAATGGTATGATCAACTAAATAGTTGTAAACACAACCTTAAGTTCAAGATGAACACATCAGAGACTGTCATCGACTTCCTAGACCTGAGAATATTCAAAGATGGTGACAGACTGAATACTACTCTTTATCAGAAAGAGACGGATTGTAACTCAATACTGAGAGCTGACAGCTGCCACCCACCTGCTTTAAAAAAAGCCTTAGCTATATCCCAGTTAAAATGGGTGGTTCGCAACAACACCTTATCAGAAAACAAAGAACACCAATTAATTGATATGCATGACAAATTCAGATCCAGGGGCTTGAGAAAGACTAAAGATCTGACCCAAGAATAAGCTCTCAAGAAGAGGACCATGAGTTCAGATGACAAACCACGCATGACCTTTCTAACAAAGTATACTCCTGATAAGAAACAACTTAACAACATCGTCAAAAATAATTGGAACATTCTTTCCAGTGAACCTAGATTTCCATTTGGTGAACATGATCTACCCAGGACGGGTTACAGATGAGGCAGAACCTTAAAAGACATTCTAATGAGACCAGATCATAGACCTAGCAACAGCGACTCCACATGGCTTGGTGCACCAAAACCAGGATGCTTTAGGTGCAGTGGTTGCACCACTTGTAATGGTTTGGTACAGGGCACCCAGTTTGTCCATCCATGGTACAATAGAAGGTATGGCATTAGGCACATGCACTACCAAAAATGTAGTCTACATGTTACACTGCAACTGTGGCAAATATTATGTTGGCAAAACTAATGATGATTTGCGCACAAGGATGGCTAATCACAGGGCTGCCATACGGAGCGCCATAGGCACAGGTGCAAGTGATCAACCTGTGGCTAAAAAATTTTGGTTGCCAAACACACTGTGGCCGACCTACAATACATTATCATTGATCATGTCTGCCCCTTAACCGTGGGGGGGACCGGACGAAACTCCTTAGATACCTTTGTCCCGGCGGGACTTAATACCCACTTTGATATGTTGTGTTTTCTATAAATGCTGTCTGCAAAGGGCATTTTTTATATTGAAGTTCTTGTATACCAAGTTTGTTCAATAAGCTAGATCTACACAAATGAGCTATATTTAATTTTTATATTATTTTTTTATTACCAGTGGTCATTGTGGCCACAATTGATCTAAGCCTAACTTCTTTTTTTTATATATATATTTTTATTGAGGATTAAACAAAATATCATACAGGGATTCCATGAGATCATAGCAGAACAAAACACAGGCAATGAGTACCATAGCAATGGAGTGGCATATGATCAAATAAGTACAGGAGCTTAACAATAGTGGAATGCCATAACACAGCCAACAATTCAAATTATACCTGCAGGATAACCTAGAAGAAAAAGGAAATTATCAAACGTTCATCCACAGTTTTCCACCTCCGTAACATAGGTGAGGCCACTAATGAACCTACAGCGCGTCCATTATACAGAATAGTAGGAGGGTTTCTATAATATAAGAACCCTTATGTATATTGTTAGCACTATTGAAACATATTAAGCTTATCTGTATCGTGTACATCTAGAATAAAGGGTATATAGTACAATCAAACATAAGGGAAGGGGTAATATTAAGTACAAGAAGCTTATTTAACATTAAGAGGTACAGTAATCTAGTGGCATAGAAAACACATAATAGAGATACTATCTCTGATTAGTAATTTGTAGTAGACAAGATTAACATCCTGTCCCTTAAATACAAAATATAAACTGTGGGAACATTTTAGTCTAGAGTAGAAACAGCCATATTGTCACACCTACATAATGTATTGTCCACCTCAGAAAACCAATATCCCTATTAGTCATTGTCTTGTTCATATGCCGCATGCTCTCAACCCACCTAGAGCACTCGGTACAAATACATGCTTCTTAAAGATAAACTACTTGATTTAAAAAGTAAAAGGGAAGGTTCCATGGAATCTACGTTCCTATGTTTAACAAATAAACCAAAACATTTTGGGGGGGCAGAGTAATATTTAGGAAGAACTGCAGAAGGGTCAGAATTTTGAGACTAGATGGAGGCCAGTGTAACAGAATGTTCACTAAACCCCAGGGAGACCTATATAAGACATGTACCTTTGAGCTTACCCTAGAGATCTGTGGTGTGACTTTTTAAATGTAAGATGTTCTCTTAGGGCTATTCATATATGGTGTATAGGTAACCCACCCGAGGTAAGTCTATTTGATAGCAGATTATTTATCATAGGTAAGCAGCTCCAGATCTACACATACTGTATATATAAATATGACCATGGCTGCAGAAGCCAGACAACTCCAGATAGGCTTATTATATAGATATATATGGTATGAGATAACCCTTATATGATAGCATAGAATAAATAATATGGCTTTCCCAGCTGGGGAAGTATATAACTATGCTGTTACTTAGACAGATAAGACTATCTCTATACTGCTGTTGTGTACCTTAATGTAAGTGGTCTAGGAGACTTTAATGTAGTTGTGCATATAGAATACAAGGCCACCCCGGCCGTAGGTGGCCCAGCAAAACGGGTAAACAAGTATTGGAATGTCTCAAATCTAGCTCCACTTGCATTATGCTATAGCTCAAACATTGATTTACACACCCATAGAACTGCAGCATTTTCCCTTTAATATTGACTAATGGGGGTCTATGGTATATGGAGAGAAATGCCTACCATACGGTCAGGGTTTAATATTAAGCATGGGAGCCATCTAGACCCGCATTCCATGGACTTCACTCCTGCAGGGGGGGCTTGAAATGTACCGTCTGAAAAAAACAAAAACAAATTATGGCCCCTGAAGTGTAACTTATACAACAGAAAACATTTAACCAATTATATAAATATCATGTATGTAAACATTAGAAGAGTAATTACTGATAGCATAATTATGCAGATAGGCAGATCAGGCTGGCAAGCCATCATATATCCTAGGACCTGAACATAAGCGCGTTAACAGATTGCAAGAAATATATATATATATATATATATATATATATATATATATATATACAAACAGGTCTTTATCCGATCCAAGTTTATACTGTCTCTCTGAAGTCGCTTACTATAGCTGTGTAGGCCCTGCAGGACAATGTCTCTCTATGGCATCATTCTGGGTGCCTTGTCCCACCTTTTCTACCATAATGTACTGTATGTAATCCGTTATTAATTGAAATGTTCACTATGAACAACATCCCTGACTTAGTAGCGATTTGCTACTGTCTGGCATCTATTACAGATAGCACAGTCCAAGTGGTACAGCACTAAGATAAAAAGGTGGTGCAAGCTGAAGGGGTACCACACAAAAACCCTTTAAATAGTAACACAGTCCAAAGAACTCAGCAGCACTCACCACTATGCAAAAAGTTCCATCTTTATTTGGGATATTCAAAGCAGAAAAGACAAAGTTTCGGACCTCTAGTCCTTAGTCATGACTAAGGACTAGAGGTCCGAAACGTTGTCTTTTCTGCTTTGAATATCCCAAATAAATATGGAACTTTTTGCATAGTGGTGAGTGCTGCTGAGTTCTATGGACTGTGTATCTATTACGGATAGGACATGATGGTTTCCTGGCTGTCAATTCCGTTGCCGCACATTACATGTAGTTTGGATCACTGATACGGTTGCTTAGTTATGTGATCAACAATCTGGCCATTTTCCTGTTTGCTTTTTAGTTTTGGCCTTTCTGGGTTACGGTTGTCAGTCCCGCACATGCGCAGTAGCGCAGGGAGGACGCCGTCGACACGGTGGGTCGCATTAGATGGTAATTGGTGATGGGTACTTAAGAGGGTAAGTCACTTGGGTTATGTATTGTCTGTCTGATGAAGGGGCACCACCGCGAAACGTCATATTAATAAATTTGACAATCTTGGTCATACGGTGAGTGCCTTTGCTTATTTTCAAGGAATTGTGTATGTGACTTGCATGGAGCACCCGGCAACTGCTGATTTTTTTTTTAAATAATTATTTTCGGGATTTGTGCACCTACAACTGTTGGACTTTTGCTTAGTGCTTACAGATTTTTATGTAGTTCACCTGGTTTTTGTTTTTACACTGGTGGTATGGAGATGGCACAGGACACTGACTTGTTACCTGTTGTAGCGGATGATGACATACAGGGTTCTAATGTCTTCCAATTCTCTGAGGAGGATGCAACATGCATAAGAACTGATGCAGTGACAATAAAGGATAAACGTGAACAACCTTCCCATCTGTATACCCACATACTTAAACTTAAGAAAAGATGTGTTGATTTAAAGATGCATTGGGGGCTACCTTTCGAAATATCATCGCAAAACATTTATTCCGAGGTTTTAGAATTCGAAATATTCCCACCATAGGCAGGAACAACTTAAGTTTCTGCAACAAATGGTGTGGAATATTGAACAAGTGCTCACTGCTACTTGTCATTGAAGAAACAAAATCTTTGCTGAGACAATGTGAGCTAGAGCTTGTGCAGTTTGAACAGACCCATCTGCATGTTCTGGAGAACCATACAGATGAAGACTGGCTTAACAAGTTGAAAGTACAACTCATTGAATATGACAAAGTGATGGTAGCATTCAAAGAAAGGAAATGGGAAGTTGTTTTCTCTGATTAAAGAGAAAAGAGATTATATAAATGGACCTTGGGTCCTGAGGAAAGGAGGGCATTAAGACCCAGGAGACAGTGGTTCAGTAAACCTAAATCACTACAAACAGTAGATAGTTCTGGCAACAGCTCAGAAGGGGAGAATCCTCAACCCAGTGGGGGTGTGGCAGCAACCAATGAAGGAATGATGACTCGTTCAAAAAACTATGGGGGCGATGGATCCGCCGTGGACGACACAGGCGCACGCAACAGAAGGGGCAGACCACCACGACCCTGGAGAAGGTAGAAATAAATACAGACATCATTATCAATCTGAGCAAATATGTATTAACCCCTACTGAGGTATCAGTGCTACAGAAAGGCTTTTTGTTTGTGCCAACTACTACCACTGAAGATCTTCGCTCCACAAGAATCTCCCCTAGTTTTAAAGCTTCAAGTACTCCCTGAAGACTCTACTATTCAGGGACACTTACAACCTACACTAACCTTCCTATCTCCACTGCTATCCCCTAAAACCCCATAGCATGTAAGCCTATGAGCCCAGCTGTTTGTAGTTCACCTTCATAAGAGCCGACTACAACAGTGCAACTCTTGGCAGGACCCTCTCTCCCCATTTGATCCCTGTAATCGTTTTTTGATATACCACCCATGTTCATAGTGATGCAGAACCTGTTGGCGCTCTACAAATACCTGATAATAATAATATTTTCACGTTTTAGAGATCACTGAAACTAAAAGAGCATTTCCAGGGACAACAGGGTTTTGCAGAGACTTTTAAGAGACCAAGTTCTTTCACGCCTAAAAGTCTGAATGCAAGTATTAGCACAAAGATTCTGAGCTTTATGACATGTTGTAAAAAGAGAGCGGTGGATATTTCTCTAGATCCCTCTGGAAAGAGGTTTGGTCAAGCAATTTGATACCAAAGAAACAGGTATACAATTGTCTGTCTAACAAAACAAGTTGTTCATTCTACATGGAAAGCTGTTACAGCATGACTGACCATCTTTTCTGGCCAATCTCCCTGGCACAGATACCTAAAGGTAGTAAAGTATTGGATTCTGTTATTTCTTAAAATAAAACTGTGTGCTTGTGTATAATTCTATTTGTTAACATATTTGTATTAATAATGCACTGTGCATCATCTTTTGCATAATAAATAATTCCTTTATTAAGCTTTTGCCTTTGTCTAATATTTGAACCATGTTACTGAAGGAGACTGGTAGTATTAATACTGAGATACTTAGATTATTTTTGCTAAATTGTATTCTGGGATTTAAAGGGCCACTGTATGTAAATATTTTCTATGCCTGTTACTAACTAACTACCCCAAATACGCTTTTTATCAATAGCATTTCATTAACATATCTCTACCATATATCAGAAATCTTGTCTGCAAATTTAATTGTTTTCCAAACCCACTCCGTGGGTATCCTTTGCTCTGTACCAATCCGTTTACAATACCTAGGTTTCAAAATGGCGCTTTAAACACAAAGTTATTGGTTTAAGTATTTTGAACACTCAGTGCTGAAAATAGTGGGCAGGATAACGTGACATCATCGGCGAATAAAATATATAACTTTTAGAACGTTATGAAACTTCGTTTTGGAGAAAATATAGGTCAGTAGGTTTTTTATTAATGTTTATTAACTTTAATATGTTAGTTGGTTATCTTAAAAATTATAACAGAAAGTAATCCTTTAATTTGTTAGTCTGGGTTTTCCCATAAAATAAATCTTAAGTGGTGGCAGCTTAGAGATAGTTTAGTGTGGGTGGCATTGAAGGGGAGTTTGGGGCATTCTTTCTAAGTCTAGGACAGACTAGAGAGTGTTGTTAGCCCTTGCACCCACTGAACTAAGTCACAGGCTTGCCTGGAGTGCCTGGACTGTGACAGATTGGTTTAAAGGGACATAATACTCATATGCTAAATCACTTGAAACTGATGCAGTATAACTGTAAAAAGCTGACAGGAAAATATCACCTGAGCATCTCTATGTAAAAAAGGAAGATATTTTACCTCACAATTTCCTCAGCTCAGCAGAGTAAGTTCTGTGTAAAAAGTTATACTTCACCTGCTCCCAGCTGCAGTTTAAAAAAAAATAAAAATGAAGAAATGAACAGCAGCCAATCAGCATCAGCAGTGCTGAGGTCATGGACTCTTACTGTGATCTCATGAGATTTGACTTAACTCTCATGAGATTTCATAGTAAGCTTCCTTTACCTGATTGGTTAAATAATATGAGAGTTCACGAGGCTCATCCTTTCAGCTGTCCCAGGACAGACACATTAAAATACTGCTTAGAAATCCTTTACAATGGGAGGTGGCTACTGAGGAACTTTTGAGGTAAAATATCTTTCTTTTTTACATAGAGATGTTCAGGAGATATTTTCTAGTCAGCTTTTTACAGCTATACTGCATCACTTTCAAGTGTTTAAACATTTGGGTATTATGGCCCTTTAAGTGAAAAGATTCTGTAAACCCTTTTCTGTGCCAAACAAGTTACTGGTGCAGATTTGGTTAACCCTGGTTGTCACAAATTGGTGGACAGCAGTGCAGATATTTTTTTATTAGATTTAATACTTTGTGACTCAATTTCCAAAGGGTAAAATGTAGTGCATTATATAGTTACACATTGCAAACAGTCCCCTTTACTATGGATGCATACCAGTAGCAGACCAAGGAAATGATAGCACTGTTATGCCAGGAGAGAGATATTCCCTCCCGTGGGAACACCAAAGAGGGATTGATACAAGCTCTTATGGAATATGATAGCCAGGCCCCACAAGCTGAAGCCTCAGGAGAGGTGTCTGCAGCTGTGGGCAGTGATTCATCAAGCTCTGGAGATCCCCTGGACTGTTATTTGCAAACTGTTCTAAAGCATATGGGCTCAGCAGATCCAAGTTTGTGCATGGAGCTGATCCTAAAATTCCAAGAATAGCAAGCTGCTGAACGCTGTGTAAATTAAAGACCGGAGTTGTCTAATAAGTAATACAAGAAAGACTTTTTTTTACCAGATGCAGAGTATAAAATGTATGAAATTTGCTTTTTTAAGGCTTATTTGTGTATATCAAATAGCTGATTTTGTGTTTTGAAGCCCCAACCTAATAAAATGGGTTGAGCTTGTAGGTATAATCAGATCTCATTACTGGATCACATTGTGTACATATACCTGCTTCTTTATCTTATATCTGTCCATAAACCAATCACCAATATAGTGAATATCCAATGAGAGATAAGTCCACACCCACATTTCTTCTATTGAATGATTCATAAATGGATATGGAGTTTGTCACAGATAAAAACTATTTGCACCGGAAGTGAAAGGCCTTTTTTGCTGACTTACTGGCTTGACTGACACTGCTTGCCAGAGCTGCCTTTTTGCTTACCTGACGCGAGTGTGTAACACAGTCTTGTAAGACAAACCCTGTTGGAACCCTCTTTCTGGATAAGAGATTATTGGGCTCAATTCATTCACTTCCAAAATTGTGCAAATCTTCCTTTGTATGACAGTGAAGAACCCTGGGGACTGAACTCTCAAATTGGTTAACTGGTAACATATAGCGATTGTTAAATATTTTTTATAGACTTTAGCAAAGATAGTCTCTATAGCAATAGTTTAATTGTAGCTGTGATTTAAAAAAAAAATATATTTTGTATTTATAAATTAACATTGCATAGACCAGAGTATTCTAGATAATAATAATCATATTTAGTATTAAAGGGACAGTCTAGTCCAAAAAAAACTTTCATGATTCCGATAGGGCATGTAATTTTAAACAATTTTCCAATTTACTTTTATCACCAATTTTTCTTTGTTCTCTTTGTATTCTTATTTGAAAGCTTAACCTAGGAGGTTCATATGCTAATTTCTTAGACCTTGAAGGCCACCTCTTAAGAATGCATTTTAACAGGTTTTTCACCACTAGAGGGTGTTAGTTCATGTTTTTCATATAGATAACACTGTGCTCGTGCACATGAAGTTACCTGGGAGCCATCACTGATTGGCTAAACTGCAAGTCTGTCAAAAGAACTGAAATAAAGGGGCAGTCTACAGAGGCTTAGATACAAGATAATCACAGAGGTAAAAAATATATAAATATAACTGTGTTGGTTATGCAAAACTAGGGAATGGGTAAAAAAGGATTATCTATCTTTTAAAACAATAACAATTCTGGTGTAGACTGTCCCTTTAAGTAATTTGACCATTGAGGAAAAGAGAGATTTTGTATTTTATACTTATAAATTGATTTGAAGTTGCTATATATATATTAGATATTGTATGAAAAGTTGGTCATATTGTATTTATTCTTGCTATATTGATTAATCTATTAGTTTGCCTATAGTGTTCAGATCTCTCTGCTAGTTTATTGTGGGCTAGACAGTTGAATCATTTTTTTTCCTGGAAATTCCATTAGATTTGTGGGAGTTAAGCTAAGATTTTATTGTGAAATTGGGAATAATGTGCTGCCCAAACTTTGTTAAATAAGCTATATATTGAACTGGTTAATATTTTTGGCTAATTATAAATGATTCTAGTAAAATTCAAGTGTGATATGTGATAAGTAATTCATTTTGAGTTAAGGTAAATTTACAGGTAATATTGTACCCTTGTAGAGAATTACAGGCGATTTAATTGAATATTAATTGATCTAAAGATCTCTATAGCCTGCTTTATTTTTTAATATTGTAATGATCAATTAATATATTTATCTGGTCATAAGTGATTTTCAGTTTACTGCATAAATATAATCGCTGTGTTCATAAAAATTAACTGGTCAGAACTTAGGAAATATTTGAAAGTGTAATTGAATATTAATATCGATAATTGACGATAATTTTGTTGTTATTATTATTATTAATTATTAATATTCATAATCAACACATACAGCATGAACGACAGGCTGAGAGAGAGTATCAGTTACAGCTTGCACTGTTGGAGAGAGAAACTGTTTCACCTGTTGTTAGTGAACCTAGAGGCTCCTCTTTAATTAGACTGCGGGCAGAGAATTTCCCTAATCTGGAGAAAGATTTACATTTGGATGTATTCCTGTGCAGCTTTGAAAAAGTGTGCAGATAGTTCCAGATACCAAGGGAGCAGTGGGCCAAGTATCTTACCCCTGGTCTGAAAGGTTTTGCACTGGAAGCTTTTGCAGAACTTCCTCTAGAGTTTGATCCGGACTATGAAGCAATTAAGGCTGCACTGCAGAGGAGTTATAATCTCACTACTGAGGTGTACAGAAAGAAATTCCGTACTCTACAGAGGGGTACATCAGAGAGCTACACTGCAGTTGTGGGAAGCCTGACAACAGCATTCAAGCAGTGGATCAGAGGGCTAAATATTGCCACTAAGGAGGACCTGGAAGATCTAATGGAGGTTAAGGAGCAATTCATGCAGCTGTGCCCAGCAGAAGTGCAGGAGTGGGTGATGGATTGCAAGCCCAAAACAGCATTGGAGGTGGGTGAGCTGGCAGTTTTTTACACAGCCAACAGGTCACCAGTGAATGGGAGAAAAGCCTTTGTTAAGGGGGCATCCACCTGGAAAGGAGCTGCTTCACGACCCCCTCCTTTACAAATCCTGTTGTGCCTTTATTAAAGGGACAGTACACTGTAAAATTGTTTTTCCATAAATGTATTTTAAATGACTTCTTATACCAACTGCAGAGAATAAAATATTTGAGAAATTGCATTTTCGAGTTTATTTGTGTATCTGAAGTAGCTGGTTTTGTGCTTTGAAACCACAGCCTATTACAATGGGTTGAGCTTCAGGTAATATCAGATCTCCTTATGTTATCACTTTTATGTACACACACTTGCTTCCTTATCTTATATTTGTCTGGAACACCAAAGCTCAATACATAGAGAGAACAATGGAAAATTATAATTTTATTACTTAACTATCATGCCCCCCCACTGAGGGTGTAATCTCTTCTGCTGGCTGTGTTTACTTAGGCTTGTCAATAGCATATACGCCAGTATCAAAACTTTCAGTATAGGTTGGGAAACCACAAGCTAAATCAGCTATTTCAAATGCTGAAATAGGAGTAAAGGAGCCACTTGCAACCAATTTAATACACTCTAGCAGGTAAAAAGGATCATTGGGAATAATTTAAAGGGGAGAAAGTTTTTGGGTGAACTGTCCCTTTAATTGTGACTGTTCCCTCTGGGAAAAGAGGGGCGAGTGCTGCACCTAGGCAGGGGGATACCCACAGGTGTTTTGTGTGCAACAAAGTGGACCACATCAGCTCCACTTGCCCAGAGAAGATGAAATTTGCACAATCAGCTGGAGGGAGTCATCCCTCAGAAGTACCAGCATCTGTGTTATTTGATACATGGTCAGAGGAAAGCAACAATGAGAACTTACAACCTGTGACTGTTGGAGATAAGGTAACATTGGGGCTTCGGGACACAGGTGCAGTAGTGACTCTTGTTCGTCCAGGGCTCTAAGGACATTATTCCTGGCAGGACTATGGCACGTGTATACCTTGATTGGGGAGCAGGAAGAGGTTTAAGAAATGTGGGGATATCTGACATTATTCCTAATGATGCATTTCTGGGTACTGATCTGGGTAGATTGTTATCTCTGTATGTTCCTGACAATGATACATGTGACCTAGTGACAGTAGCTATGGACCCTGATGTGCAAATGGCTTTGTGTAAAAAAGCGCAGAGACATACTGACCAGGAGGGAGGACAAAGTGCATATGTGCAAAGTGCTGTGCCTGAACTGGGGGGTGTCTGTGCTGAGATGTGAACGTGGGAGAGAATTGTCTGACGGGGAGGTAAGGCAGATGGATGGAGTCTATAGAAAAGAGTGAAAATATAAGGGGAGCACGGCAGATGGTGGCTTCCGGTGGGAGGAGCATAAGGCAGGAACGCGCGCTCTGCAGCTCTGGAAAGTGGAGCTGTTTTTTCAACACCCCTCTAAGCAAAAATCCCTATTGTCAGGAGGAGTGAACCCTACCTGGGGAGAGAGAAAAAAAAAGAAAAAGATCATAGGCATTAGACGGAAGCCACATTACCAGCAGGGGCCGGATGGTACTGGCTGCAAGCACACGCAGTGAACTGGGATCAGGAGCAATCCCAATGGCAAGACATCAGTGAAGTGGTGTATGGCAGATACAACTGGGTTTCTTCATCCTGTACGACTGCGCAACTGTGAGAGGCGGCACAAGGTGGCTTGAGAAAAATCTTTGTAATTCCATTGTGCCCTCCACCCCGAGCCAGACGAGAGGTGTCACATTTGGAACAGAGCAAGGAGGACACCAGTGAAGTGAGCTGGAAGGTGTGCCTGAGCCGATAAAGGAAAAGCCAGAGGAAACCGCAAGTATCAGTTGAATTAGTTTTTGTTAAAGTACACCACTCACACTGCGTAGGCTTGATGCGGGAATAATTGAGAATCAGAATGGGTTTTTAAATGCTCCATCGCTGTTGGAAGCCTGCCAAAATAAATCATTATGGTCTGCCATGAAAGGGGAGATAATTGACTACAACTAGGCACTATTAAAGGGACATTAAACACCTAATGAAAATTGCTGAAACCTACTTTTTCTTATAATTAAAAATAAAGTAATCACTGCTGTTTATTTTATCTGTTCCTCTTACCCAAAACTTACCCTGACAGAGAAATAAATGTGTCTTCAGACACTGCAGCTCGCACGCTGCAGGCAAATATTATATTCCTCTAAGTACTGTATGTAACAGCCAATATGCTGTGTCATGTGACTACTGAGCCCTGTAACGCATGCTACAATATGGCAACTTACATAGGAAATCAAGCACTGCCTCAACACTGTATTTCAAAACAATCCCTTTGAAAAGTTTTGGGTAAGAGGAACAGATAAAATAAACAGCAATGATTATTTAATTTTTATTAATAAGAAAAAGTAGGTTTTGGGGATTATTAGAAGACAAGTGTTAAGGGTCCCTTTAAGGTCTGCAAAACAGCGCTCTGGACTGGGGTATATAGATCCATGGGGAAACGCCAGTAAAGGGCTCTGTCTACCAACCTAAAGAGAATCTCTTTTTTACTCCTGGATAACAAGTTGACCACAACTTAACAAGTTGATAACAAGTTAACAAGTTGATAACAATTCGACCAAGTGGAGCTGTATAATTAAAAAATTAAAAGTTCACGAAGGACTGACAAGCAGCAGGGTGATTTCTGAGCCATCTTTTGTTTTGTTTTCCCTTGCAGCACAACAAACCATAAGCTGCTCAAGTATTTGGGACTAGTTACAAGCGTCTTTGCTTGATTTAATGTGACATGGAAAAAGTTCTCTAAATTAAGGGAACTCAGCTTGATGCCGTAACACAAGTTTAGCAGATTGGAAGGAATATCAAGGGTTGCTTGACAAGTCATAAAACAGCGGTTACAACTGGATAGCTGGACATATTGTAATATGATTTAAGTCTGCTCCCAGTGGTGAACCTTGTTCATGACACTGTCTGGTAATTATTTTAATTACTTGACACTTATTGTAACACAATTCTCATCTTTACGGTGGGCATAGTTACATTAGAACACTTTTGCACGATTAAGTAAATCCTGTAAAACAGGTTTTCTCTTTTTCTTTTTTTTTCTTTTCTTTCACAAAAAGCACATTTACACAGATACACATTAGTGAAATATACATACCAAATCTAAAAACAAGGTCTCCAGCCATGCCAACGAAAAGAGACAAAAAGGCAAAAATGGCACAAGAGACAGGGTTAGACGTTATGATCGAATCACAGATAAATAGTCCTAAAAAGCAATTAACGCTTAATCAACTAGCTGAATTAATAATACCGCAATTTGACTCAGTTAAGGAGATATCCACACTCTCATCAGAGATCAGACAGTTCTCCAACAGAATATCAGAGGTGGAGGGGAGAGTATCCGATCTAGAGGACAGATTTAATACATATGAAGTAAACTGGACAAATTATGAAGATAAGATAAAAACAATGCAGTTGAAAATCGACGATCTAGAAGATAGATCTCATCTGAATAATATTCACATTGTAGGATTGCCTGAGAGTAATGAGTTCAAAGATCTAATGATATTTGGGTCAGCCACCTTACCACAAATATTGGGGCTGCAGTTAACTGCAGAAAAAATACTGGTGGAAAGAGCACATAGAACTGGAAGCATGAAAAAATACTCTGATGGTAGTTCACGACCTAGGATGGTCCTGATAGAGTATTTAAACTTCCAGGACAAAATAAACATAATGAGACAGTATAGAAGGACTCAAACATTTAAGATAGGTACAAAACAGGTATATCTATTTCAGGACTTTTCCGCCGAAACATCAACAAAAAGAAAGATAATTGCTCCGTTTTGCAGGAATTTAATAAAAACTGGAATTAGGGAAAATTTGAGATACCCAGCCAAAATAACAATCACAAGTACAGAAGGAAACATTATCTTGAATACGGCAGAAGAGGCCAGAACATACTGCACAAATGGTATAGCTGTATAATAAAGCAGAAGTAAGATGATTAGAATACAACGGATGTGTGCAGGGTTAGATATGCAGAATAGTGTCATAAGGTAAGACAGGCTAAAAAGAATTGTACATCCCAATATGTTGTTTGGGGGATAGCCCCAACATAGTAAGGGGTGTGTTGGGGCTTTTTTTTTTTTTCTCTTTCTTTCTCTTCTTGGCCACTGGTCTCCCACCATCATTCTGGGAAGAGAGAGGGGAACAATAATTTTTAATGAACTGATTTTAATAAAATGTATTCAACTCAGAATCTTGTTTCTTGGAATGTAAAAACTTAAAAATATTTTTAAAATGCTCAAACGTCATAGTCCAGATATCATTTTTCTTCAAGAGTTACATTTAAAAAATACAGAGATACCGAAGTTAAAAGTAAATTGGATATCTGAAATAATTGCAACTCCATGTAGCAGCAGGAAATGTGGCGTAGCCATACTTTTCAATAGGAAAATTGTATATAAAATTAAAAAACAAGAGCTAGATCCTCTAGGGAGATTTCTGATTATACAGGTTGAAATAGATAATAGGATTAGGACTCTATGCAATATATATGGTCCTAATGAAATTAATACTGAATTTTGGTAAAAAAATCACGAATAAGTGCTTGGTTGGCCAGACAACTCTGATCGGCCGACCAAGCACTCGCAGTCATCCCCCGCATCAGCAAATCCACAGCGGGCAGAAGATCCTTCTCCCACATGGCAGCAAAGACATGGAACACCCTCCCGTTGCACCTCAGAGAATCCACCTCCCTTACAAAGTTCAGAAAGGACCTCAAAACATGGCTCTTTGACTGAATGCCCATCCCACCCCCCCACCCCCAAATCCAAAAAACGACATCAAAGAGAGGCAAAGCTCTTGAGGGAATTCACAAGGACATTAAAATTAACCCCTTAATGACCACAGCACTTTTCCATTTTCTGTCCGTTTGGGACCAAGGATATTTTTACATTTCTGCTGAGTTTGTGTTTAGCTGTAATTTTCCTCTTACTCATTTACTGTACCCACATATATTATATACCGTTTTTCTCGCCATTAAATGGACTTTCTAAAGATACCATTATTTTCATCATATCTTATAATTTACTATAAATAAATTTATAAAATATGAGGAAAAAATGGAAAAAAACACACTTTTTCTAACTTTGACCCCCAAAATCTGTTACACATGTACAACCACCAAAAAACACCCATGCTTAATAGTTTCTAAATTTTGTCCTGAGTTTAGAAATACCCAATGTTTACATCTTCTTTGCTTTTTTTGTAAGTTATAGGGCCATAAATACAAGTAGCACTTTGCTATTTCCAAACCATTATTTTTCAAAATTAGCGCTAGTTACATTAGAACACTAATATCTTTCAGGAATCTCTGAATATCCATTGACATGTATATATGTTTTTTTAGTAGACATCCCAAAGTATTGATCTAGGCCCATTTTGGTATATTTCATGCCATCATTTCACCGCCAAATGCGATTAAATACAAAAAATCGTTCACTTTTTCACTATTTTTTTCACAAACTTTTGGTTTCTCACTGAAATTATTTACAAACAGCTTGTGCAATTATGGCTTAAATGGTTGTAAATTCTTCTCTGGGATCCCCTTTGTTCAGAAATAGCAGACATATATGGCTTTGGCATTGCTTTTTAGCAATTAGAAGGCTGCTAAATGCCACTGCGCACTACACGTGTATTATGCCCAGTAGTGAAGGGGTTAATTAGGGAGCATGTAGGGAACTTTTAGAGGTAATTTTAGCTTTAGTGTAGTGTAGTACACAACCCCAAGTATTGATCTAGGCCAATTTTGGTATATTTCATGCCACCATTTCACCGCCAAATGCGATCAAATTAAAAAAACGTTACATTTTTAACAATTTTAGGTTTTTCACTGAAATCATTTACAAACAGCTTGTGCAATTATGGCACAAATGGTTGTAAATGCTTCTCTGGGATCCCCTTTGTTCAGAAATAGCAGACATATATGGCTTTGGCATTGCTTTTTGGTAATTAGAAGGCCGCCAAATGCCGCTGCGCATCACACGTGTATTATGGCTAGCAGTGATGGGGTTAATTATGTAGCTTGTAGGGTTAATTTTAGCTTTAGTGTAGAGCTCAGCCTCCCACCTGAAACATCAGACCCCCTGATCCCTCCCAAACAGCTCTCTTCCCTCCCCCACCCCACAATTGTCCCCGCCATCTTAAGTACTGGCAGACACTCTGCCAGTACTAAAATAAAAGCTATATTTGTTTTTTTTTGTTTTTTTCTTAGCATATTTACATATGCTACTGTGTAGGATCCCCCCTTAGCCCCCAACCTCACTGATCCCCCACCAAACAGATCTCTAACCCTCCCCCTCTGCCTTAATGGGCGCCATCTTGGGTACTGGCAGCTGTCTGCCAGTACCCAGTTTAATAAAAAAAGTGTTTTTTTTTTTAATTTAATTGCCCTTTTCTGTAGTGTAGCTCCCCCCCCCCAGATCAACCCCCCACCCCTTCCAGATCCCTTAGATTATTTATTTATTTTTTTAAATGTTGTTTTTTTTACTTTTATTAACATTTATTTTTCTGCAGTGTAGCGGTTCCCTCCCGCTCCCGCCCTGTGCACGCGCCCGCTCACCACCCCCCGTGCACGCGCGCGCTCCCGTGCGCGCTCCCGTCTATCCCGCCCCCGATCCCTCCCCCCTCCACTTCATTCGGCACATCGATGGCCGCCCACCCGCCTCCCAGACTTGCTCCCACCCACCAACGATACCGGCCACCGATGTCCGGTGCAGAGAGGGCCACAGAGTGGCTCTCTCTGCATCGGATGGCCAAGGGGGGTTATTGCAGGATGCCTCGATATCGAGGCTTCACTGCAATAACCGGAAAGCAGCTGGAAGCGAGCAGGATTGCTTCCAGCTGCTTTCCAGACCAAGGACGTACGCCACACGTCCTCGGTCATTAACTGTATTTTTTTTGAGGACGTGTGACGTACGTCCTTGGTCGTTAAGGGGTTAAAGGACATATGGCGATTACAACACACTGATGAGCGCAGTTTTTCCTGCGAATCTAAAGTACATATAAATTTCTCATGTATAGATATGTTTTTGATGGATAAGAAACTGCTGTCACTGGATCTAAACTCACAAATTGCAGAGATATTAATATTAGACCACACGATTATTAGTCTAAAGATGAGTAGAACAGCAAAAAACACAAGTAATATAAATTAATTCAGCTTTCCTAACTATATGGTGCATGATGAGAAATTCCATAACTGGTTATCTGAAAGATGGAAAGAATATTTCAAGCTAAATAAGTCATATGTAAATAAAACTTAAATATTCTGGGAAGCAGGGAAGGCAGTCCTCAGAGGAGAAATTAGAGCCATATATGATAAAAAGAAAGCGGAAATACAAAGCTAGAGAGATTCAATTAGCAAACCAACTGAAAAATCTATACAGCAGATATATAAATAATCCAGATGCATATACATGGAAAAACTATAATCATGCTAAAATAGAGAGGGAAACTTTTTTGAGAGAAAAATGGGCACGGGAAGACATAAAACCAAGAGCTTATTGTCAGGGGTATCAGGGGATCTCTGCTAAATATCTTCCGAAAATTATTAAGTTTAGGAAAAGTAACAATATGATCCCATTAATTAAAGAGGGCACAAAAACATACACACAATCAACAGAAATCCGGGAGGCTTTCTTTAAGTTCTATAAAAAATTATATTCTAGTGAAAATATTAATGAAAATGAGAAAGGTAAATTTTGGCAAAAAATAAAAAAAACAAGAATCTCTAAGGAAGCACTCCAACAGATTAATTTAGAAATTTCAGAAGATGACGTTAAGACTATGATTTAAAAAAATAACGCCAATAAAGCACCAGGGCCAGATAGTCTTCCAGTGGAATTTATAAAAAAGTATAAAAGAGGAAGTGGCTGGCACTTTGGTCAAATTATATAATAGTTATTACATCCAAGGTAAATTGAACTCACTGTATTTCACTGACTCAATAATATCCTTAATATATAAGAAAGGCAAAAGTCCAGAAGATATGGGGTCATACCGCCCAATATCCCTCCTGAATCAGGATTATAAAATGTTTATGTCAATTTTAGCAGACATATTGAAGAAAGGAATTGGGGATTTGATCCATGAGGATCAAACAGGATTTATCCCTGGTAGAAACCCGGTGCGTAATATGCGTAGGGTCTTAGTTACATTAGACCATTATTACAATAAAATTCAAAACTCCAACAAAAATAGAATAGCGGATCTAGCGTTGCTAACAATTGATGCAGAAAAAGCATTTGATTCCATTATATGGGATAACTTATTCACTGCACTTAACAAATATGGCTTTGCTGGTAATCTGGTTAATATACTAAAAATTATATATAATAAACCAAGATCCCAATTACTAGTGAACGGTGATTTATCGCTGCATGTTACTCTTCAAAGAGGGACATGGCAAGGCTGCCCTTTATCCCAGTTGTTATTCGATATTGCATTGGAACCCCTAGCACCATTTGACCTCAAAGCAATTTTACATTGTCCTTATAGAAAACTACCTGTAAGGTTAATAGCCTATTAACTTTCCCCAGTGTTGTTCGGGCGTGGCAAAAGTTTTGAGACCTCATGGGTCAAGATTTTCAGCTATCGCAATACTTACCCATTGTAAGCACTCCATACTTTATACCAGGGTTAAATAACGAGGTATTCAAAGAATGGAGGCAAAAAGGGATAACTAACTTCTCACAGTTAATGCAGATGGATAGGAAGTTAATTAAATCATTAGCAGGGCATTTCCAGCTTCCGGCAAAGAATTTCTTTGCAGGCTAGGAGCTATTTGCTAAAAGAGCTACAAACATACAGATTTGTCTGGGATCCAGGGATTGATTCAGGACTCAAATTATACAAGGCTGGTATACAAGCAATATCATATTGGTATAAGACTTTACAGACAGTATCAGGACAAAAACATATTAACAAAATAAAAGAGGCTTTCATTAAATATTATAGTATGATTCAGAGAGGAAGGAGCTTTAAGCTAGCAGATGCAGTAACATTATTGGTGAGCTGGAAAGAATCTCAAACTAAATTGATGAATAACTATTATCTTACCCCGGATAGGATTAGTAAGTGGGCACAAGATAGGAAACAAGGTAATTGTTTCAAATGTAATAAAGAAAGAGCAGACCTGATGCATTGTCTTTGGGCATGCCCAAAAATTAGACAATTCTGGGGAAAAATTCAGTATTGGCTGAATAGATATCTGCAGAACAAATGTGTGGTTGTGTCGTCTTATATTTTCTTTTTATATGATGATCGTATTCAGTCAGGAGATATATATTTAATAAATATGGCCATTTTGGCTGCACGTAATTAAATATTTCAAATTGGAGATCCCCTAATGCCCCAAGTCTGGGTGAATTTGTAAATAACATGAAATTACAAATTACAAAGCTTAATACGTGCCACGGAAAACAAATTTAGAGCGTTTTTCAATAAATGGAAGAAAAGTAATTCTATCATGGCCCTCTGCCATGCAGAGTCAGTTCATTGCTCAGCTGAAAAATTCATTTTTATTTGTGATGCTTATCGTGGAGGAATTTCTCCCCCTGCAGTGGCTCTGAAAGTCCCTGGCGGAGGGTGCGGATAGGCTGGCCTGTGGGTAATTCCTTGTATTTATTTTTCAAAATTTTCAATTTTGGATTTAAGGACTAAAAGGTTAGGTGACAAGGGAAAGAAGGGGAAAAGAGAGGACAAGTAATCAGGTATCAGATAAACTGGTAATTGAGGAATGTATGATTTATGAGATATAGCTTGATACAGGGTTAAGTGTTTGCCCTCAGATTTATTTTTTGTATCTATCTATCTATCTATCTATCTATCTATATATATATATATATATGTTTTCTCTTTTCGAATATCCTGTTTTGTGTGAATGTGGATCCTTCATTAACACATTATAATTTTGCAAAAAGGAAAAAAGGAGGTTAATACGAATAATGTACAAATATTTTTATTTGATCTCTCACTTTTCACAGTGTGATAGTTTAGTGAGATGTATCGGATAAAAGATGTGATTCAGTTTAATTACAGGTTAGAATATAGTCTAAGTTGTTCTATCTCAAATGCTGAATATGTTGGGGTATATGCTGGTACTGCATTTAGCAATGTTAGATAGAAACCCGAGGGTATGGCTGTTTGAAATTGTTTAGATTTTAGATTCAGAATTTTGTTCTATAAGAAGTCGAACTTAATAGTTGTATGCATCTCCCTAAATATGGAAACAACGATTCTGTCCACAAAAATTATACCTGTATGTTATTATGGTTTTGATATTGTAAATTCATGCTTTATTTCCATCTTCTATGTATGATTGTAACCTCAATAAAAATAAGTTACACAAAAAAGAAAATATAAGGGGAGAGAATGACTGTACAAATGGGCAGCTGGATGATGTATGTCAGCCTGTGCCAGAACAAGTGGAGTCCCCTGTGGAAAGAAAGAGACAGGATAAATGGGAGAAATGTCAAAAGGAAGATATGTGCTTGTCTGTACCAGAGTCAAAAGGATCCCAAATTCTGCGTGAGGATATGAAGTGGCAGACTGACTGTGAGAGAGGGCAGAGGGAAAGTGTAGACCAATCTGTGCCAGAAGCAGAAGTGCCCCAGAATCCAGACTGGGTAGGGGAGGAGGGTACAGGATATTATTTAAGGGACCCCCAGGGTGAGTTTGAAAGACTGTGTGTGACAGAGACCCCAGTAACCTCAGCTGTGACCTATAAGCAGACTGTACAGACTAGGGGACAGAGACTGACACAGACTGCAGATACAAGGGGAGAAATACAGAGCAGTGTATTTGCACAGCACCACAGTTCCATTCAGCACGTACACTGATAGGAGTGCAGAGTCAGAGTTCCGAGCAGGCCCAGCAGATAGGCCCCACAGTGGAGAAAAGGGGGGAAGTTAGGCAACCCCCTGCCAACCATAACACAGTGCGTGAGTACAGGCATTCTACTCAGGTAGAGGGGCAAGATCGCTGGGTAGTTAATCAAAAGCTGACAAAACACAATATGTTCAGAGGGTGTGGCAAGATACTAGGCTTCACAGACACCCATGCAACAGGGTATGATGTACATTTCAGGGACAAGATGCAAGCCTTGTTCTGGAAGGTACCTGCAACATTCAGAGCTGCCAATGCCATATTCATTCAAGAACAGTTGCAGGATTTTATTGCCAGAGAGGGAGTGTATGAGATGGGGCAGACTGTTCTGGTACTAACACCTATGAGGCAGAACAAGCTACAGACTACATGGGAGGGTACCTTCAATA
This sequence comes from Bombina bombina, assembly GCF_027579735.1. Taxonomy (NCBI): domain Eukaryota; kingdom Metazoa; phylum Chordata; class Amphibia; order Anura; family Bombinatoridae; genus Bombina; species Bombina bombina. Next base: position 1,020,209,941 of record NC_069499.1, on the reverse strand, counting down.
TATTAAAGGGACACTAAACCCAAACATTTTCTTTCAGGATTCATGAAGAGAATACAATTTTAAATAACATTCCAATTTACTTCTATTATCTAATTTGCTTCATTCTTTAGATATGTTTTTTTGAAGAAATAGCAATGCACATGGGTGAGCCAATCACACAAGGCATCTATGTTCATCTACGAATCAGCAGCTACTGAGCATATCTAGATATGCTTTTCAGCAAATAATATCAAGAAAATGAAGCAAATTAGATAATAGAAGTAAATTAAAAAGTTGTTTACAATTGCATGCTCTTTCTAAATCATGAAAGAAAAAAATTGGGTTTCATGTCCCTTTAAATCAGCTGGGTAGAGCAAATTGTGTCTCATTTTTAAATCGAGGGCATCATGATGGCAAAACTGCTATGTGCAATTTGTCTGGGAATGGCGTTATCACATCAAGGGGAAGCTCCCTTTGATCCGCACCTGGAGTGGCTTGTGTGCCAACTCCCTTTACGTCTCTTATTTGGGGGGTGTCATGAATACCTCATGATATAGATGCTAATGGCTTAATTTTATTTAGCTTGCGTGCTAAAAACATTTGTTTTTTTCAGAAGAAATGTGTTGCTGTGTTTCCCCTTAGGTAAGCCAGAGCCCTAATATATAGTTTGTAAGAGCCACAAGAGAGAACTTTATGGTCTAATTGGACAGTTTATTGCCCCCAACCTTTCAGCACAGAGAATGATGGAACACAGTGCCTCTATACAGGAATTAGCCTGAGGTCATTGACAGGACAACCAGCCTTGCAAATAAATATACTTGTATAAGATATAATGCCTCAGAAACATAAAGAATGCAAAATATATGGTGTTTGGTATCAAAATACTCACAACATCACTAAGGGATTGCCTATCTGTGTATATGAAATAGATATAGATATCAGAAGTTATAAGATGTTATATAAGTTCAGCCAAAGATTCTGAGCTTTATGACATGTCGTAAAAAGAGAGCGGTGTAAATTTATTTAGCTCCCCCTGGAAAGAGGTTTGGTCAAGCAATTTGATATCAGAGAAACAGGTATAAGATGTATGTCTAAAAATACAAGTTGTTAATTCTACATGGGAGGCTGTTACAGCGTGAGTGAACATCTTTTCTGGCCAACCTACCTGGCACAGATATCTAAAGGTAGTAAAGGATTGGATTGTGTTATTTCTCCTTTTTATTTTTAAAACTGTTTGCTTGTGTATAATTCTATTTGTTAACATCTTTGTTTTAATAATGCACTGTGCATCATCTTTTGCATAATAAATAATTAATTTATTAAGCTTTTGCCTTTGTCTAATATTTGAACCACGTTACTGAAAGAGGCGGGTAGTATTAATATTGTGATATATAGATTATTTTTTGCTAAATTAGATTATGGGATTTAATTTGTTAGTCTGGATTTTCCTTAAGATTTCCCATATAATAAAGCATAAGTGGTGGCAGCCTAGAGATAGTTTAGTGTGGGTGGCAGTTTGGGGAGATTTTTCTAAGTCTAGGACAGACTAGAGAGTGTTGTTAACCCTTGCAGTGGAGTGGCTGGGCTGTGAAAGATTGGTTTAAGTGGAAATGATATGTTAACCTTTTTGTGCCAAACAAGTGATTGGTGCAGGGTTGGTTAAATTTGGTCGTCACAGTAGGAAACTTCTAAAGTGGTAGGAGACTCTCGTGTTCGGAATTCAAAGGTTTGTTTTGGCAATATCTTCTATAATGATGCCTCAAAGAAAAAAAGCAAATACCAATAGTGCAACACTGTTTCAGTTATGTATCAAAAGAAGCAGCATCTGGAACCACTCACATCTGATTGAGCTATCTCTAAGGTATAGGCTCAAGTTTATAACTCAGGTTAAGCAGGAACTAATCTAACTTTAAAACGTTTATTAAAAATACAACATAATAGTTAAAAAGTCACTCAGTGGACCATGACACTAACGCAAAGCAAAAGTCTCATATAGTCAGTTTTTTTTTTATCAAACTACTAATGCTGCAGTTTGTGTTGCTTGTAAAACTATAAGTCTGGAGAGAACAGCAGAGAGTACCCTGCCAACTAGCTAAAATATATTATTTGTGTGTTTAATAGCCATATGTTTATTAGTAGCCCTTAAAGGGACATTATAATCGAAAAATGTCACGCTCTAATTTGTTATAGCATGTAATGTTAAGGCCCTGCAGTATTGTGTTTAACCTCTGCAGATGGGTTAACCCCTTAAGGACCGGGCAGTTCAGTCTAAGGGGTAGATTTATGAAGCAGCGTATGCTGCTGTTTCTGCACGAGCCTTCTGGCTCACCAGAAACAAAAGTTAAGAAGCAGGGGTTGCAAGACCGCTGCTCCTTAACTCATCCACCAACCCTGAGGTGGCGGACTGCAATCATCCCGATCGGAATGTGCAGGGGGCTGCATTGCACAAGTATTTCACCAGAAATGCTTGTGCAATGTTAAAAGCCAAGAGCGTATGCTGTCAGCATTAAGCGATGTCGGGCGGACATGATTAGCTACAGCGGATCATGTCTGTCTGACATTTAATAAATCTACCCCTATGACTTCCCCAAAAGACCATTTTTAGCATTTTTGCCATCACTACATTTAAAGAGAAATAGAGCTGTGTTTTGTTTTTTATTTACCTATCAAAACTATATATTTGTTTTAGTAGACAACCAAAAGTATTGATCTAAACACATTTTGGTATATTTCCTGCCACCATTTCACTGCCAAATGCAAACAAATAAAAAGTTTTCACAATCTTTGGGTTTCTCACTAAAATTATTTACATACTGCTTGTGCAATCATGGCACAAATGATTGGAAAAGCTTCTCTAGGATCCCCTTTGTTCAGAAATAGCAAACATATATGGCTTTGCCATTGCTTTTTGCTAATTAGAAGGCCGCTAATTGCAGGTGTGCACCACACTTTTATTATTCCCAGCATTGAATGGGGTTAATTAGGTAGCTTGTAAGGTTAATTTTAGCTTTAGTGTAGAGGTTAGCCTCCCACCTGACACTTCCCACCCCCTGATCCCTCTTAAACAGCTCTCTTCCCTCCCCCATCCCCCACTGGTCACCCCCATCTTAAGTACTGGCAGACATTCTGTATGCAGTTTAACACCATTTTTTTATTTGTTATTATTATTTTCCTTAGAGAAGGATTACCCCCCCTTACCTTCCCACCTCCCTGAACCCTACCAAAAAGCTCTCTAATCCCCCCCTTCTAACTAATTCTTGCTATCTTAGGTACTGGACGCTGTCTGCCAGAACCCAGTTACATAATTTTCTTTAATTGTATTTATATAATAATGATAAAAACGTATTTTTATGTGGTGTAGACGCCCCCCTTATTACCCTACCCCTCCCAGATCAATTTCCCACCCTCTAATCCCCCTTCCATTTTAAGAGCCCCCTCTCCCTTCTTCCCCCTCCTCCCCTCACTGCTACTCTAAAATAAAACGCTTATGCCCCCTTCCCGCCCCTCTGCAGAGATAGGCCGCCCACTCGCCTCCATTCGAACCCTCCCACACCACCAATGATCGGCACCACTGCTGCCTGATGCAGAGAAGGCAACAGAGTGTCCCTCTCTGCCCGTCTGTTTCTACACTGCCCCACTCGTGGGGCATACTGAAATAGTGCAATCTCACTAGCGAGATCGCAGCAGAGAGAGGCCCAGGACAGCAGCTTTGTACAGGGTACAGCGCTGGTTGTTAAGGGGTTAAACACTTGGTAGAAGTTCAGCTCCGGTACCAGCAGACCACTGCTGGTGCTGAGTTGAAAACCGACAATGATCGAGTCAGCAGCATTAGCTACACATATGAGACATGCGACTAGTGCTGCTGTTTGAATATGTGTCAATTTCCGCTCTGAACAGTGCTCTGCAGGTCCCAAGCAGCACTTCTGTGTGTTTGACCCCTTTGCGATAGTAGTGCAGGGTTGTTAGTCTTAAAATTACATGCTCTAACAAATTAGAGCATGTCATTTTTGACCATTATGGCCATTTAAAACTTCTGCAATATTGATCTTTAAATGTGATCTTGGCCATAGCTGCTCTAACAAATTAATGTACATAGTTTTTGCATTTAAGTGATGGTAAATTTACACAAATTGATCAATAAAATCTTAATTATCAAGTATGTTCATCCTAAGTTGCTATGTTTTTTACTAAATTCTCTTTCTCCTTTATATAATAAATTTTGATTTTACTTATAGAGCGTTATTGCTCCTTGCTCTGCCCCCAGCATTACTTCCTGTTATTTTCTTCATTCTGGCGAGAGAGCTGAACCACCCCGCTCTACGTCATTGTATTGGCATCTAGATCTTTGTGGTTCGCTCTGCGCATGCATTTCAATATGCATGCAATACATTACATATAATGTATTATATACATTGTGATCATTCTAAGCGCAGTGTCTTTTGAGACAGAATAAAAACGGAGATTCTAATTTTTTGTTGTGAGTTTCTACATCCTAGACATTACCAGCAATTGATTTTTAAAATTTGTTCTCTCTTATATGTTATATTTCGCTGATACGAATCAAAGTACAATTATTTAAATCTTTAGTTTGAGTAAGGATAGAGTATTAATGACTCGAATATATATGATCGATATATAGTAGATTATATATATTACAATCTCTAATCAGCAGCGTGTTAAAATCTGCATCTAGAAAGAAGCCGCACCATTATAAAAATAAAAAATAAACTTGCCGTATACAATAAAGCCACCAAAGATATCCTCAATACAATGTTTCGATTTAAATAAATAAAGCTTGCACATGCGCACAATTGCATGACATAGCTCTCTCAGACAGTGATCCAACATTTAGCGCATACATAACGAAGGGCGTGTTTGCTTAGAGGAGTGTCGCCGACTGGCCTGGACTTTCATTGGTATAAAAAAAAAAATGTGACACGAATAAATTAATGGTGGCTGTTGTACGGGAGGAGGAAGGTATGTAAAATTTCGGCATTTTAATGTTAGAAATTTTAAAATAATGATCGATTAACAGCTTTTCATGAATGAAAGTCACATTATTTTTAAATTTTACATACGATCGCTAGTTTGATGTCAGCATAGTTAATCATCTCTTTAAATGGACATAAAACCCCAATGTTTTCTTTTGTAATTCAGACAGAGCATACAATTATTATTTTTTTAAACAATCAAATTGACATTTATTATCAAATGTACTTTGTTCTCATGATATTCTTTGTTAAAGAGATACCTAGGTAGGTGTCTGAAGCACATGGCAGGAAATAGTGCTGCAATCTAGTGCTCTTGCAAATGGATGACATTCTTTCAAAGTTGCTGCCATATAGTGCTCCAGACAGGTGCACGATTCTTAAAGGAACATAAAACAGTATGAACTAACATAAGTTTCTAAATATATAATGTAGCCAAAGCTTACCTGCAAAACGGTTTCTTCTTTAACCTTAATAAACCCCTTTAATTCAGGCATAGTTTTGTTTGCTGCAAGCTCTCCCCTGGGCATTTCCATATATGGAAAGTGCTATCCAGGCCATAGCTTCTGCAGAATGCACTTGTTAATGTGCACGGTAGGGGGCAGAGTCACATGGCACCTGACTAAAGCAATGCACAGTATAATGGTGAAGCTTTCACAAAGCATGTGACATTATCCTCATGAAAACGAGCAAGTCTCTTGGCAACAAACAATAGCAATACTACCTGCTGTACCTCCTCAACCCCCTTGCTTGCATAAGTAATTATCCTCACATGCACACTTTGTTACATGATACCAAAATGTTTGGAGTAGGACACTGATAAGGGGGGTGGAGCAGGCTACACTTGACAACACTAAAGTGAAAGTAATTTAGCAGATTTTTTGACATTTTATTAAAATACTTATAAGCTTACTTTTTTCCACACACTGTTTTATCTCAGTTGACCTTTTCATAATTGCACATAACTCAAAATGTTTTTGAGATGGCAATAGAACAAAGAAAATTTAATAATAGAAGTAAATTAGAAAATTTAAAATGGCATGCTCTATCTGAATAATTAAAGAAAAAAATGTGGGTTTCATGTCCCTTTAAAGTGCATACAAGCAATAGTAAGTGCATTAAAATGTTGTTGTTACACTTGTACTTATTATTATCGGTTATTGGTAGAGCGCCAACAGATTCTGCATCGCTATAAACAAAGGAGGAGTACAACAAAACAATTATAGGGATCAAATGGGTAGAGGGCCCTGCCAAGAGTTGCACTGTTGTAGTCAGCTCTTAAAAAGGTGATCTACAAACAGCTGGACTCTTAATTTATTAAGGGGGGAACCGGGAAAGAAAGGGGAAAGGAGAATGGCACTACTTAGATAGAGATGTCCTATTATAAGTTTTATGACGTTATCATGTATCACTATATAGGAGCAGGTGCTGTACACATTAAGAAACGATGCAAAAAGAAGGTGTGAACCTACAAAAGACTGTAACTAAAAAGCACTCACCATCTCTATACTAGCCAGTAATTGTAGCCAAGTATGTAGGTTATATATACTAATGTGAGAGACAGGGAAAAACAAACAGAAACAGGTATCGCAACAGTGTAGTAATAATATGGAAGAGAGATATGCAGGTAAAAACGTAATTTAATACATGTTACAAAGCGTACATACAAAATTTCAGGCACAGCAAACAAACCCCGCTGACGCGTTTCCCGCTTCACAAGCGGTTCATCAGAGCTGGTGAACCGCTTGTGAAGCGGGAAACGCGTCAGCAGGGTTTGTTTGCTGTGCCTGAAATTTTGTATGTACGCTTTGTAACGTATTAAATTACGTTTTTACCTGCATATCTCTCTTCCATATTATTACTACACTGTTGCGATACCTGTTTCTGTTTGTGACTTTGCCTAAATAGGGGTATGGAGAGCCCCCAGCAACAGTGTTAGTATTAGCAGCCAGACCGGAATTACACTGATATTCTGTGAGGCCCTGGATTAAAGCCCTGCATGCATACTAATGCCCGGTGGATACATGTTTGCTCTGAATACCTGCAAAACGATACAAGGAATCAATACAATAGGAATCAATCGAGAGGGTTACAATCGGGTGAGTCCTCTTTTTTGATCTACTTCACTTGGATATTTTACAGTGTGTAGGTGACATCCGCATTAGTGGGACTCTTGGACAGAGTCGGTTTCACCTCTGAACTTTCATTCTACATATATTTACAGCATTAAGACTGAGCAGTCTATTTCTTTTTAAATAAGACAGGGAAAAACACTCTAATGATTCCCTAAAGGGGAAGACTGCGGTTAAAATTTCAAACTTTATTGAATGTAGGTTAAAATTGGGACAAAACCATTAAAAACAAAAAGTGGTGTAAGTCTATCCTATATCTTGATCGAATAAATCACCAAATTCCTATATAGGTGGGTATCAGTAATGTGCATAGAAATAGTAATCACACTCTTACGGTAATTATAGCATCTTGCGATAAAAATTGGTTAGTGTATGTATATAGCGCATCAACCATATTGGCTCAGTGTTCTAAGTTCATGCAGGGATAGAATTAATTATTATTAAAAGTAAATAACCTAATGTGAATATTAGTGTGACCTATTGTATGTGTGGCAGTAGGAATAGGACCGCACTACAAATTGTGTCTTAATTTATATCAATAAAAGAAAGCACAAATGTATAAAGCTCATAAACAGTAATTAACACAAGGGGTTAAAGTGTCAGTAAACTTTAAAAATAATGTTATATAATTCTGCACATAGTGCAGAATTATATAACATTATATTAGCCAAACATTTTTAAAACATAATTTCCCCTATTAATTAAAAAAACCCCCGCTGTTTTACAGACCCGCTCTCTGTACTCTGCTGAGCGGGTCTGTTATATTTACTCAGTACATCGGGCCAGCTGTATAGTCACAGCCCGGCCCAACCGCGCCATAAGACTAAGTGCAGCTCGCTCCTGCTCTGTCAGACAGCAGGAGCGAGCTACACTTAGTGCTATGGCGCGGTCGGGCCGGGCTGCGACTATACGGCTGGCCCGATGCGCTGAGTAAATATAACAGACCCGCTCAGCAGAGAGCGGGTCTGTGAAACAGCGGGTTTTTTTTAAAATTAATAGGGGAAATTATGTTTTATAAATGTTTGGCTAATATAATGTTATATAATTCTGCACTATGTGCAGAATTATATAACATTATTTTTAAGGTTTACTGTCCCTTTAACTGTAAATTGAGCCCTGTAGTTACTTGTGTGCCTTGTATTGTAACTATTTAATCGCAAGATGCTATAATTACCGTACTCAGAGAGTGATTACTATTTCTATGCACATTACTGATACCCACCTATATAGGAATTTGGAGATTTATTCAATCAAGATATAGGATAGACTTACACCACTTTTTGTTTTTAATGGTTTTGTCCCAATTTTAGCCTACATTCAATAAAGTTTGAAATTTTAACCGCAGTCTTCCCCTTTAGGGAATCATTAGAGTGTTTTTCTCTGTCGCTCACATTAGTATATATAACCTACATACTTGGCTACAATTACTGGCTAGTATAGAGATGATGAGTGCTTTTTAGTTAGTCTTTTGTAGGTTCACACCTTCTTTTTGCAGCTGGACTCTTAGGCTTACATGCTAAGGGGGTTCAGGGGAAAGCAATGGAGGGAGAGAAACTGGTATTAGGAAAGGTTAGTGTAGGTTGTATGCATTCCTGAACAGTAGAGTCTTTAGGGAGCACTTGAAGCTTTTAAAACTAGGAAAGAGTCTTGTGGAGCGAGGCAGAGTTCGACAAGATGGGAGCCAGTCTGGAGAAGTCCTGTAAACGGGAGTGTGATGAGGTAACAAGAGAGGAGGAGAGTAGGAGGTCATGAGCAGAGCGAAGGGGACGGGAGGGAGAGTATCTGGAGACAAGGTATAAGATATAGGGGGGAGCAGTGCAGTTGAGGGCTTTGTATGTCAGAATGAGAATTTTGTGTTTGATCCTAGAGGATCAAGCAGGCAAAAAGTTCAAATTTAAAAATAAATTACCATATTAACCCATCCAATAGAATAATTGGAATACACCATATGGCAAATTTAAAATATATATTTTGGGGGGGGGTTCTCTGTTTGATAATGATAGTGTTACATGACAATCTGCATTGTGATTTGAAGGAAAACAAAGAGCTAACGACATATTTTTTCTCAATTTTAATAATGGAAATTATCCAATTTTCCTATTTGTAAATGTATCGTAGCAGGAAAAGTTCCTAGCCGCTTATCATACGTTCTAGTTCTTATTAACTTCTGCCTATTTTTAGCGAAGAATGGGCATTACTTGCTATAAGTTTCATATTGCGCATGCGCTGTTGCAATCTAAATCAAGCCACACCCTTCTATATAAAAATTTGTTCCTCCCGCTTTTGTGGCGTCATTGTGTTGTTGTTGCGGAGGTTTGTAGATCGTTTGCAAAATGCCACGGATATACGTTGGAAGGCTTAGCTATCATGTGCGGGAGAAAGATATCCAGAGGTTCTTCGGGAGTTATGGCAAACTGCTAGAAGTGGATCTGAAGAACGGGTGAGCGCATCAGCGAGGCGCAAGCAGGGATGTGTCACAGAGAATGTACGCACTACATAGTTAATGTGCAACGTCTTCGTTTTTTAATCGCAGTTAAAAAAAAAAAAAAAAATGTCGCGTGTGCGCGCTTCTACCGCCATTTTGTGGTGGCCTACTGCTCTGGGGAACGGGACACCAATGACTTGGGCTTTTGCAATTTTCATGGGAGCGAGTCCGGAGGGGGCAGTGGCCTTGAGCTTATGTCTGCATATTGACGAATGCGGCCTTGTGGTCCGTGGCTGATTGCCTCTCTCAAAATGGCTGCCCTTGGTTGTAGTGTTCGTGCCAACCGCGTGACTAATGTCTTTCTTATATGACGCATATTTAAGACGTAATGGGCGGTACGCAATTAGCGCAAATAGTGACTGTCCAGAGAGGGATATTAGTATTTAGTAAAATGCTGCAAGTGCTAGTCTCTGCACTGTTAGAACTATAGCTACTGCTAAAATTCTGTCGATTATACAAATCTGTTTTTCTTAAATTGCTACATAAACCTGGATATGTAAAAAGACAATATCCCAAGAAGTCTCGCGCTCCCTGGAATTGTGCTTTTTCCCAGGCTGCTACTACCCCCCCCCCCCCCAAGTTATTGCCACGTTTTATTCTCTGTAATGTAGCAATTTTTTAAGTGACTTGCCTGCTTAGTTATTTCTTTTTTTGCACTTTTAAGTTTTAGTACATTTCACAAACCTTTATTTTTTTTAACACGTTATGCTAAAATTTCGGATTTGATTAAATATTTTCAAAGGGATAAGAAACAGTGTTAGTATGGTATAATAATATTAAATCAAAATAAACCTAACCAGAATGTGATAAACAGCAACAAAAAACTCAACATGTAGCCACTTAAATAGTTACATAAGGGAGGAGACCTGCTGAGAACTTAAGGTGCATTCTTACTCATCTGAGCATGGGCAATACATATGTTGCTTGATGTTCCTTCCTGTAGAGATTCTAGTCCCTTTGTAGGGCTGTGACAGAACATATTGTCCCCTGCACAAATTGAGCAAAAAAATTAAACGTACTACATTTCTATTAAAGGGACAGTCTACACCAAAATTGTTATTGTTTAAAAAAATAGATAACCCGTTTACTACCCATTCTTTTCTCCACTTTAATGAACCTGCAGTTACATTTTATCAAGTGGCGGTCATCACCTCTTATTGGTAGATTTACTAAATGTTGAGCGATAGCAGATCATGTCTGCTCTACATCGCTCAATGCGTGTGCTGTCGGCGGTTATTATTGCACAAGCGTTTCTAGTGAAATGCTTGTGCAATGCTGCTAACAGTGGCTGTCAATTATCTGAATCAGGATGGCTTACATGTTAAAGGGACATTGTACACTAGATTTTTCTTTGCATAAAAGTTTTGTAGATGATCCATTTATTAAGGATGCACCGAAATTTCGACCGCAGACACGTTTTGGCCGAAAATGGCATTTTCTGTTATTTTTTTGTTTGGCCTGTTAGTTTAGGTAAATTGTGTAGCATATTTCAAATTTGATGCGCGCCTAAAGCTGCGGTTTGAGTTCATTACTTGACTTATTGTTTTGCATTTAATAATAGTTTTTTAGGACTATACTTTATGTGGATAATTGGTAAAAACAAACTGTTAAATCGGATTCTGTTACACAGAAATAAATAGAGGATAATGCAGTATATTGATATTTAAAATTGTTTTAAGTATGGATGCAGAATCATTTTTGGCTGAAAACTGCATTATCGTGTTTTTTTTTGTTTCATTTTTTATTTTGCCTGTTTTTGTTTGTTTTTTCTTGGTAAAATTATTGTGTAGCAGATAATTATTTTAAGATATATTTTTTTTTGTCCCATTTTAGTGTTACTTTCAATAAAAGTGTGGTTTATTTTATTGGCTTGCAGTTTTTCATTTCAGATTAATTCATTAAATAGTCTAATTATACAAAAACATTTTTTTAAAATAATTTGTAAAAAATACGTTTTTGGCCAAGTGCATCCTGGATTTTCGGCTGAGGTGATGGTAGGTGGCGCAAATCAATGCTGATTCCCTGTAGTGAAGTGTTACTATCTCAATGTTATTATTATTAGTTCCGTGAGTTCCGTGGTGAATTCTATTTGCTTCTTTTAAATTGCTAATAGTATCAATTTCTATTAATATTATAGATTTCTATTAATAATATACTCCTTATATAAATAAAAAGCCTTTAGGTTGGTAAATATAAAAACAATTTATTCTCACAATATGTAAAAATGTATACACTTTATGTACTACTGACACCGGTGTCTAAGTTACTATAAAAGATACTATAAAATAGACAAACATAAAATACAATTTCAAGTTAAAATGATATAATTTCAAGTTTAAAATGATACTAATACGTTGAGTGTTAGTGTTACACTTTACTTATTTCCACAGTAAGGCCTAATTTCAAGGGTATGTTGCAATATTATTGACATTCATATACTTTAGCAATAAACTGCTATTAGTCTTGGTTTTTTAACGTTAAGACCTTACAGTTTTGGCCGAGTATATGTGATAATACACTATATTCTAATAGTGCTGGTTGTGCTGTTTTAACAGTGCTCTAAAGTACCTTGAAGTGTATCCGTCTGTTGATACTGTATCCGTTGGGGAATATTGCGGTTAAATATATGCCGCTGCTTGATTCCCTTTAGTGTGTCCGTCTAATGACACGTTTTAAGTTTGAGAATACTGCGGTTAAATAAATGCCGCTGTTTGATTTTCTTAAGTGACTGGGTTTGCTGGAAGAGTTGTGATGTTAGATCTCTCAGGCGGTTAAATATATGCCGCTGCGGTGACTTTGTTGCAGTTTAAGTTCAACCCAGCTACAGCTGTACAGGAAGCTGGGTTGAACTTAAACTGCAACAAAGTCACCGCAGCGGCATATATTTAACCGCCTGAGAGATCTAACATCACAACTCTTCCAGCAAACCCAGTCACTTAAAGGGTCAGTAAACTCAGAGGATGTAAAAGCTAACGCTAACGTCTTCTATATCCTTATAATCTAACCGCATTGTTAATTTTGACAAAAAATAAAATTGACATGTTTTATTAAATCATAAGTTTTGCAGCCTAACCGTTACTCTATGTCCATTCTCCAACCCCTCCACGGCATCTCCAATGTGGGAGGTATAGACCAACTCTGTACTTCCCACATGCAAATGATGTGACTCACATTTAACCTCCCACTATTGCTCACTCACGCTCCTCAATCTAGTATATGCAATCTTGGAAGCATCGAGCGCTTGACGTGAACTTATGATTTTGGGCATGCGCAGAACTAGGAATAGCGGAACCCAGAAGCAGATGATGTCATCGTGCGCGCGTTCGCATAGCAGGTACATAGCGCGACCGATATCAACATTATTGGATGAATTGGGATTCTTCCAATATATTGAAAAAAAGCGGCGGTCATGGAGGCGGACAGTGAATACACAAGTGGTACAAGTTTAAGTTGAAAATAGATAAGATAAAAACTGTTATTTAAACATTTGATGAATTAAACATTGGTTAAATACATGTTGCACATGTAATTTTGACTGTGGAAATTCGGAGTATACTGTCCCTTTAAGAAAATCAAACAGCGGCATTTATTTAACCGCAGTATTCTCAAACTTAAAACGTGTCATTAGACGGACACACTAAAGGGAATCAAGCAGCGGCATATATTTAACCGCAATATTCCCCAACGGATACAGTATCAACAGACGGATACACTTCAAGGTACTTTAGAGCACTGTTAAAACAGCACAACCAGCACTATTAGAATATAGTGTATTATCACATATACTCGGCCAAAACTGTAAGGTCTTAACGTTAAAAAACCAAGACTAATAGCAGTTTATTGCTAAAGTATATGAATGTCAATAATATTGCAACATACCCTTGAAATTAGGCCTTACTGTGGAAATAAGTAAAGTGTAACACTAACACTCAACGTATTAGTATCATTTTAAACTTGAAATTATATCATTTTAACTTGAAATTGTATTTTATGTTTGTCTATTTTATAGTATCTTTTATAGTAACTTAGACACCGGTGTCAGTAGTACATAAAGTGTATACATTTTTACATATTGTGAGAATAAATTGTTTTTATATTTACCAACCTAAAGGCTTTTTATTTATATAAGGAGTATATTATTAATAGAAATCTATAATATTAATAGAAATTGATACTATTAGCAATTTAAAAGAAGCAAATAGAATTCACCACAGAACTCACGTAACTAATAATAATAACATTGAGATAGTAACACTTCACTACAGGGAATCAGCATTGATTTGCGCCACCTACCATCACCTCAGCCAATTTCTATAAAACATTGGGATAAAGTTTTATAAGGTGTGCATTATTCCCCCCGCCTTACTTTCAGTCCAACTACAATCACAAACGCACATCCTGGATTTTCGGGTTTGGTTTCGGTCCAGAATTTCCATTTCGGTGCATCACTACCATTTATATAGCTCATCTGGGTGTGTTTTTGTAATGTATAGTTTTGCTGATTTTTAGACTCCTAACCAAGACCCAACATTTTAGATGTATACAGACTTCAGACTGCTTCTGTTTGTATAATGGGTCTTTTTATATGCAGGGGAGAGGAAAGGTTCTGCTATCAGCTCCTGTTAAATATGCAGTTTCTGGTTTAGCCTACAGACAAGTCCCAGGCTAATCTTATCAACAGTGCTATATTGGGAGCTTCAAAGTAAGTTTTTATAAGGTTTTATACTGGATTTTTATATCGGTGTCTGTGCATCTTATTCTCTATAGTAGTGTCTATTACATGCAGTTAAATGAAAATTGGCGTATGCTGCCCCTTTAAGAAGCAGAGGGCTCATGACCGCTGCTTCTTAACTTCCATTTCAGGCGATGGGACTCTGAAGCAGCATCCGCTTCTTCAAAAATGCGACCCATAGAATAAGATTGGAGAGATTGACAGCTCGTGCGTATTTGGGGGGGGGGGGGGTGAGGTTTTTACGCAAGCACAAAGGAGTGCTCGTGTGTTAATGTTAATGCAGGCAGCGGCTTGCTGCCTGCCAGAAGAGTAGACGGGCGAATATTTCTTCCATAGAATGATAAATGCAGCCCTTACAACAAAGCAGACTGTTTTATATCATTTAAAAGAGTTTTATGGTGCAAAACTGCTTAAAGGGAGACTCAAGTCAAAATTAAACTTTCATGATTCAGAAAGAGCATACAATTATCAAATTTAGCACAATCTTTTTAACATGAATGTAAATTTTGATGCTACAGTGCCCGGGTTTTAAAAATTCAACTAAACAAAGGGCACTTTAATTCATCAAAATTTACACTTCACTCGTGTTGTGAAAATACTTACCTTTTTAATCTTGACAGCCGCTCCAACTTTCTTCCCGGTCATCGCAAGCCTCTTTCTACGTCAGAAATGACAGATCGGTCATCCTCCAATAATGGCTCCCCCCTTTCCGAGGTAATCGGTGTCTAATTCAACGCCTTGATTGGAGGAAGCCGGATTCCTCATTTTAGATCCAGGAAGAGGCTTTGCAACGGGTGGAGGAAGTGATGCAGCGGCTGTCAAGATTAACCTAGTATCTAAAAATAATCTTAACCCCTTAACACAATACTTCGCTTGTCTTTGAATGGAGACTGCATTTTTGATAGTGCAATTCCAGAATGCCTGCAGCTGGAAGGGAGGGTCATAATAGCACGGTCCTGCTGGTTGCGGTGAAACCCACACTATGACCTGAAAAACTCTTAACGACAAGTGATGTACAGGGTACATCGCCGTGGTTAAGGGGTTAAAAATGGGCAGTGTAATTCATAAAAATTATAATCTGGCTTTCGCCAATCATTGCGTGCCCCATGAGCTGGATGCAGATGGGGCACGCAACCATTGGGGGAAGCCGGATTCGTCATCGATCTGCCAAAGAAAGTAGGAGATGCGGTATATGGTAAATATTTTAAAAATTAAGCATCTGTCTAAATTTTTATGAATTAAAGCACCCCTGTTTTTAAGATTATTTTTAGATACTGGGCAGTAATACATTAATCTTTACAATCACTTTAATAGTGCATTTCAGATATCAGCAATAGTCAAATGAGCAGTGTTTTAGCGAGTAATTCTAATGCAGGGATAGATGTGTGTGTGTGTGTATTAGAGCTTCAACAACTAATCGGCATAATCGCTAATAATCGATTATTAAAATAGTTGTCAACGAATCTCATAATAGATTAGTTGGTCTGTGCACGACACCAGCTGCTTCACTCCGATGAGCTCCTGCACATGGTATTGTTTTATGTCCTTAGCCTAAAGGATGTCTACAGACATTTTACTTTTCACTTTTTCAGGACAGTATACATTTCTTTAGTTTACAACTACTCCTGTCATAATTTGTATTTATTTTAATTAATAATGTTTATATTAAATCAGATGTTTTGGGGACTGTGCTTTGCATGATATAGTGCTGAGCTTGTTATTTACACCTAGCCCTAGATTGATGACATTTGTTATATGAATTTATGTCACTATTGCCTGTTTGCATCATTTTTAGCGGATCGCTTGCTATTGCTGATTCAGGGATGCGCAATTCCTATCGCCCGACGCCTGGGACATGCAGTTTTGTGTGCCGGGCATGTGTTTTTTTTTTTTTTTTACATTTAGCCCTGCTGCGGGCAAGCAGACCTAAAACTTTATTTTTTTAATAACGGCCAGCAGGGGGTGCGGCTGTGTGAGAACTTAAGGGCATTGAGCAGGAAAGAAGCCCGCTTACAGCAAATGCTTTCAGCCTGTGTGTGGGCTTCTGTAGAGAGGGGTGGGCAAATCTGAGCAGAGTATGTCTTATGCTAAGGTCTGATGTGTAATGCTTGCCGCTGTCCACTGCATAGGGCGGAACATCATGACTGCTGTGCAGAATTGTTTTGAATGCATCAGTTGCATTGCTTATTATATATATATATATATATATATATATATATATATATATATATATATATATATATATATATATATATATATATATATATATATATATATATATATATATATATATATATATATATATATATATATATATATATTATATATATATATATTATATATATTATATTATATATATATTATATTATATATATTATATTATATATATATTATATTATATATATATTATAATATATATATATATATATATTATATTATATATATATATATATATATTATAATATTTACAAGAAAGATCAGCACTCACCAATGTAACAACCACTCGAATGCACGGCCAAGATAAATGTAGACAAAAGTAGAAGCATAGAGACAAGACCTGGTGTTGATCCCTGTAGTCCCACGCCACAAAAGCCAGCACACGAGATTTAAGCAACACACCTTCCTTTAATACAGAGCATGCTCTGTATTAAAGGAAGGTGTGTTGCTTAAATCTCGTGTGCTGGCTTTTGTGGCGTGGGACTACAGGGATCAACACCAGGTCTTGTCTCTATGCTTCTACTTTTGTCTATATATATATATTATATATATATTATATATATTATATATATATTATATATATTATATATATATTATATATATATATATATATATATTCACCCTTGAACTGAGAGGAAATTATCTGATGTAAGTACTTAACCCATCTTTGTAAGCTGCATTTTTGTGTGTAGTAATTGTGTTTTACTGGAGTCTTTAATATAGGGTTATGTTGTTGGGTAGTTTAAATGTATCGGGTTTGATATTTGTGTAACAAGTTTATTTTTATTTTATCCTTTTTAATCTTTGTGTTCTGTTATCACATAAGTGAAATCCCAGAAAATGCACACAAGTGAAAGCAGAAAATGCCTATGATCTCCTACTGGCTTTGCAGGGAACGTGTGTATGGTGTGTGGAGCCATTACAGCTCCCAAAACATGTGGCTGCCCAGCAAAAATTAATTTCTTTGTAAAAGGGAACCCTCATCTTAATGCGCATGCATGCCGCGTCATACATTCCTGCCCGCACGCGTAAGGGCTTCATTGTCAAATTCCTGTGCTTTGTTTAACACACATGCATGCTATTATTATAATTTTTTTAACCATTTCTATACCGCACCCCGCTACACCAGGGCACTTGGGAATCAACTTATTTTTTTTTTTGCTATTTGAATGCAAAGGGTGGGCCTCTGGGCTTAGTAGAACGGCTCCTTCTTGGTTTTACAATAGCCATGGCATTCCCTAAGTTACATGCAAAATACATGGCATTGTCCATGGTTTTTATCAAGTGGCGCTTCATTCTCTTTTTTAAAAATGCAACATTTTTCTTCAGCAATAATAAGTCAGTATGAATGAGGAGTGTCATATTTATTGCACAAATTGAGGGTTGTCAATATTGTTTTTAAAAAAATAATGAAGTGTGTTTTACTACCTTAATTAATGCAGTGTCATATTTGTTGCAAAAAGTGGAAGGGTGTCATAATTAAGAAATTAATTAGCGGTGTTATACTTAAAAAAAAATAATAGAGTGGGTGCCATACTGAATTAATTGAATTAGGGGTTCCAAACTGTCTTAAGAAATGAATTAGGGGTTCCATACTGACTTAAGAAATTGAGTGGTGTCATATTGACTTAAATAACTGCGTGGTATTATATTGCTTAAGAAACATGTCACATTTTTATAAAAACTAATGAAGCACCACATGATAAAAACCATGGATGAGAAATGCCATGTATCTTGTATGTAACATAGGGAATGCCATGGCTATTGTAAAACAAAGCAGAAGGGGCTGTTTCACTAAGCCCAGAGGTCCACCCTTCGCATCCCAATCAGAGAGAGAGAAAAAAGTTGCCCCGGTGTAGAGGGGTGCGGTATATAAATCTTAACATATTACTTGCATGCATGTTAAACACAGTCCAGGGAGTTGACACTGAAGCCCTGACGCATGCGGGTAGGAATGTTTGAAGCAGCATGCATGTACATTCAGATAAAAAAAATGTTTGAACAGCTGATACCATGTCACAGAAAGTGACGTGGTGTGCTTTTTTGTCCGAACACCGGAACTTTCCCCCCAAGGTATTCTAACCTGCTTAAATAGTAAAAACACCTTTGTTGTGCAATAAACAGTCGTACAGTTTATCCAAAGGACATAATCTAATTTCTTCTGTTAAGTGTGATCACTCCTCCCCAACAGGAAGTGCAAGAGGATTCACCCAGCAGAGCTGTATATAGCTCCTCCCCTCTACGTCACTCCCAGTCATTCTCTTGCACCCAACGACTAGATAGGATGTGTGAGAGGACTATGGTGATTATACTTAGTTTTATATCTTCAATCAAAAGTTTATTTTAAAATAGCACCGGAGTGTGTTATTACCTCTCTGGCAGAGTTTGAAGAAGAATCTACCAGAGTTTTTGTTATGATTTTAGCCGGAGTAGTTAAGATCATATTGCTGTTTCTCGGCCATCTGAGGAGAGGTAAACTTCAGATCAGGGGACAGCGGGCAGATGAATCTGCATAGAGGTATGTAGCAGTTTTTATTTTCTGACAATGGAATTGATGAGAAAATCCTGCCATACCGATATAATGTCATGTATGTATACTTTACACTTCAGTATTCTGGGGAATGGTACTTCACTAGAATTACACTGTATGAAATACATAAAGCTGTTTAATAACTAGAGATTATGTTTAACGTTTTTGCTGGAATGTAAAATCGTTTTCATTTGCTGAGGTACTGAGTGAATAAATGTTTGGGCACTATTTTTCCACTTGGCAGTTGCTTAATCTGTTTTCTGACAGTTTCTGTTCTCCCTCACTGCTGTGTGTGAGGGGGAGGGGCCGTTTTTTGGCGCTTTTACTAAGCATCAAATATTTCAGTCAGCAACTCATTGTATTCCCTGCATGATCCGGTTCATCTCTACAGAGCTCAGGGGTCTTCAAAACTTATTTTGAGGGAGGTAATTTCTCTCAGCAGAGCTGTGAGAATTATAGTTTGACTGAGATAAAAAACGTTTATTCTGTAATTTGTTTCCTGCTTTCAGAATTTGTTATCTTTGCTAATGGGATTAAACCTTTGCTAAAGTTGTGTTGTTTACAAGGATTGAGGCTATAACTGTTTCAATTTATTAATTTTCAACTGTCATAAATCTTCTGTGCTTCTTAAAGGCACAGTACGTTTTAATATTATTCTAATTGAATTGTATTTCCAAGTTGCAAGTTTATTTGCTAGTGTGTTAAACATGTCTGATTCAGAGGATGATACCTGTGTCATTTGTTGCAATGCCAAAGTGGAGCCCAATAGAAATTTATGTACTAACTGTATTGATGCTACTTTAAATAAAAGTCAATCTGTACAAATTGAACAAATTTCACCAAACAACGAGGGGAGAGTTATGCCGACTAACTCGCCTCACGTGTCAGTACCTACATCTCCCGCTCAGAGGGAGGTGCGTGATATTGTAGCGCCGAGTACATCTGGGCGGCCATTACAAATCACATTACAGGATATGGCTACTGTTATGACTGAGGTTTTGGCTAAATTACCAGAACTAAGAGGTAAGCGTGATCACTCTGGGGTGAGAACAGAGTGCGCTGATAATATTAGGGCCATGTCAGACACTGCGTCACAGGTGGCAGAACATGAGGACGGAGAACTTCATTCTGTGGGTGACGGTTCTGATCCAAACAGACTGGATTCAGATATTTCAAATTTTAAATTTAAACTGGAAAACCTCCGTGTATTACTAGGGGAGGTGTTAGCGGCTCTGAATGATTGTAACACAGTTGCAATACCAGAGAAAATGTGTAGGTTGGATAAATATTTTGCGGTACCGACGAGTACTGAGGTTTTTCCTATACCTAAGAGACTTACTGAAATTGTTACTAAGGAGTGGGATAGACCCGGTGTGCCGTTCTCACCCCCTCCGATATTTAGAAACCGCCACCACAAGGGACTTATGGCAAACGGTCCCTAAGGTGGAGGGAGCAGTTTCTACCTTAGCTAAGCGTACCACTATCCCGGTGGAGGATAGCTGTGCTTTTTCAGATCCAATGGATAAAAAGTTAGAGGGTTACCTTAAGAAAATGTTTGTTCAACAAGGTTTTATATTGCAACCCCTTGCATGCATTGCGCCGATCACGGCTGCAGCGGCATTCTGGATTGAGTCTCTGGAAGAGAACATTGGTTCAGCTACTCTGGACGACCTTACGGACAGGCTTAGAGTCCTTAAACTAGCTAATTCTTTCATTTCGGAGGCCGTAGTACATCTTACTAAACTTATGGCGAAAAATTCAGGATTCGCCATTCAGGCACGCAGGGCGCTGTGGCTAAAATCCTGGTCAGCTGATGTTACTTCTAAGTCTAAATTGCTTAATATACCTTTCAAAGGGCAGACCTTATTCGGGCCCGGGTTGAAAGAGATTATCGCTGACATTACAGGAGGTAAAGGCCATGCCCTGCCTCAGGACAAAGCCAAAGCCAAGACTAGACAGTCTAATTTTCGTTCCTTTCGTAATTTCAAAGCAGGAGCAGCATCAACTTCCTCTGCACCAAAACAGGAAGGAGCTGTTGCTCGCTACAGACAAGGCTGGAAACCTAACCAGTCCTGGAACAAGGGCAAGCAGACTAGGAAACCGGCTGCTGCCCCTAAAACAGCATGAATTGAGGGCCCCCGATCCGGGATCGGATCTAGTGGGGGGCAGACTTTCTCTCTTCGCCCAGGCTTGGGCAAGAGATGTTCAGGATCCCTGGGCGCTAGAGATAATATCTCAGGGATACCTACTGGACTTCAAATACTCTCCTCCAAGAGAGAGATTTCATCTGTCAAGATTGTCAACAATCCAGACAAAGAAAGAGGCGTTTCTACGCTGCGTACAAGAGCTCTTGTTAATGGGAGTAATCCATCCAGTTCCACGATCGGAACAGGGACAGGGGTTTTACTCAAATCTGTTTGTGGTTCCCAAAAAAGAGGGAACTTTCAGACCAATCCTGGACTTAAAGATCCTAAACAAATTCCTAAGAGTTCCATCGTTCAAGATGGAGACTATTCGGACAATTTTACCTATGATCCAAGAGGGTCAGTACATGACCACTGTAGATTTAAAAGATGCTTACCTTCACATACCGATTCACAAAGATCATTATCGGTACCTAAGGTTTGCCTTCCTAGACAGGCATTACCAGTTTGTGGCTCTTCCATTCAGATTGGCTACAGCTCCAAGAATCTTCACAAAGGTTCTGGGTGCTCTTCTGGCGGTACTAAGACCGCAGGGAATCTCGGTAGCTCCTTACCTAGACGACATTCTGATACAAGCTTCAAGCTTTCAAACTGCCAAGTCTCATACAGAGTTAGTGCTGGCATTTCTAAGGTCACATGGATGGAAGGTGAACGAAAAGAAAAGTTCACTCGTTCCACTCACAAGAGTTCCCTTCCTGGGGACTCTTATAGATTCTGTAGAAATGAAGCTTTACCTGACAGAGGACAGGCTAACAAGACTTCAAAGTGCTTGCCGCACCCTTCATTCCATTCAACACCCGTCAGTGGCTCAATGCATGGAGGTAATCAGCTTAATGGTAGCGGCAATGGACATAGTACCCTTTGCACGCTTACACCTCAGACCACTGCAACTGTGCATGCTAAGTCAGTGGAATGGGGATTACTCAGACTTATCCCCTTCTCTGAATCTGGATCAAGAGACCAGAAATTCTCTTCTATGGTGGCTTTCTCGGCCACATCTGTCCAGGGGGATGCCATTCAGCAGACCAGACTGGACAATTGTAACAACAGACGCCAGCCTTCTAGGTTGGGGTGCCGTCTGGAATTCTCTGAAGGCTCAGGGACAATGGAGTCAGGAGGAGAGTCTCCTGCCAATAAACATTCTGGAATTGAGAGCAGTTCGCAATGCCCTCCTGGCTTGGCCCCAGTTGACAACTCGGGGGTTCATCAGGTTTCAGTCGGACAACATCACGACTGTAGCTTACATCAACCATCAGGGAGGGACAAGAAGCTCCCTAGCTATGATGGAAGTATCAAAGATAATTCGCTGGGCAGAGTCTCACTCTTGCCACCTGTCAGCAATCCACATCCCGGGAGTGGAGAACTGGGAGGCGGATTTCTTAAGTCGTCAGACTTTTCATCCGGGGGAGTGGGAACTTCATCCGGAGGTCTTTGCCCAAATACTTCGACGTTGGGGCAAACCAGAGATAGATCTCATGGCGTCTCGACAGAACGCCAAGCTTCCTCGTTACGGGTCCAGATCCAGGGATCCAGGAGCAGTCCTGATAGATGCTCTGACAGCACCTTGGGACTTCAGGATGGCTTACGTGTTTCCACCCTTCCCGTTGCTTCCTCGATTGATTGCCAGAATCAAACAAGAGAGAGCATCAGTGATTCTAATAGCACCTGCGTGGCCACGCAGGACTTGGTATGCAGACCTGGTGGACATGTCATCCTGTCCACCTTGGTCTCTACCTCTGAAACAGGACCTTCTGATACAGGGTCCCTTCAAACATCAAAATCTAACTTCTCTGAAGCTGACTGCTTGGAAATTGAACGCTTGATTTTATCAAGACGTGGGTTTTCTGAGTCAGTTATTGATACCTTAATACAGGCTAGGAAACCTGTTACCAGAAAGATTTACCATAAGATATGGCGTAAATACCTATATTGGTGTGAATCCAAAGGTTACTCTTGGAGTAAGGTTAGGATTCCTAGGATATTGTCTTTTCTACAAGAAGGTTTAGAAAAGGGTTTATCTGCTAGTTCATTAAAGGGACAGATCTCAGCTCTGTCCATTCTGTTACACAAACGTCTGTCAGAAGTTCCTGACGTCCAGGCTTTTTGTCAGGCTTTGGCCAGGATTAAGCCTGTGTTTAAAACTGTTGCTCCACCATGGAGTTTAAACCTTGTTCTTAATGTTTTACAGGGCGTTCCGTTTGAACCCCTTCATTCCATTGATATAAAGTTGTTATCTTGGAAAGTTCTATTTTTAATGGCTATTTCCTCGGCTCGAAGAGTCTCTGAATTATCAGCCTTACATTGTGATTCTCCTTATTTGATTTTTCATTCGGATAAGATTGTCCTGCGTACTAAACCTGGGTTCTTACCTAAGGTAGTTACTAACAGGAATATCAATCAAGAGATTGTTGTTCCTTCTTTATGCCCAAATCCTTCTTCAAAGAAGGAACGTCTACTGCACAACCTGGATGTAGTCCGTGCTCTAAAATTTTACTTACAGGCAACTAAGGAATTTCGACAAACGTCTTCTCTGTTTGTCATTTACTCTGGGCAGAGGAGAGGTCAAAAAGCTTCCGCTACCTCTCTTTCTTTTTGGCTTCGTAGCATAATTCGTTTAGCTTATGAGACTGCTGGACAGCAGCCTCCTGAAAGAATTACAGCTCATTCTACTAGAGCTGTGGCTTCCACTTGGGCCTTCAAGAATGAGGCCTCTGTTGAACAGATTTGCAAGGCTGCAACTTGGTCTTCGCTTCATACTTTTTCCAAATTTTACAAATTTGACACTTTTGCTTCATCGGAGGCTATTTTTGGGAGAAAGGTTCTTCAGGCAGTGGTTCCTTCTGTATAAAGAGCCTGCCTATCCCTCCCGTCATCCGTGTACTTTTGCTTTGGTATTGGTATCCCAGAAGTAATGATGACCCGTGGACTGATCACACTTAACAGAAGAAAACATAATTTATGCTTACCTGATAAATTCCTTTCTTCTGTAGTGTGATCAGTCCACGGCCCGCCCTGTTTTTAAGGCAGGTAAATATTTTTTAATTTATACTCCAGTCACCACTTCACCCTTGGCTTTTCCTTTCTCGTTGGTCCTTGGTCGAATGACTGGGAGTGACGTAGAGGGGAGGAGCTATATGCAGCTCTGCTGGGTGAATCCTCTTGCACTTCCTGTTGGGGAGGAGTAATATCCCAGAAGTAATGATGACCCGTGGACTGATCACACTACAGAAGAAAGGAATTTATCAGGTAAGCATAAATTATGTTTTTTAGATTTAATTTGTTTTTATTTTAAACAGTTTACCGTTTTTTCTCCCTTTTCTGCCTTGGTTCTATACATATTTAAGGGGGAGTATAATATATGGTTTATTAACTGGGTGGAATAATAAGTTGGTAATGGTTAAAAAAACAAAAAATATTTGTAGAGATTCTATAGTTTATGAATTTTGCTGTCGCGATAGTATTGTGTCGGTGCAGAAATCCCACTCCTCCTCCTCCTCCATGCTGCCTGTAACCTGCATGAGGTTGCGCAGGGTCTCCATTACCTGCCACGCTGGCTATAATATAACGCCAGTCAGATAAATAATCAGATACTATCACAACGTACATTAAACGTATTTGGCCATTGATATATTCAGCTCCTAGTTTTCATGTTGCAACGTATTCTCTATTCCCGCAACATTGTTGCATATCCTTCATTTCCCAGCCCTGAGCTGCTACTGTGTGGCCTGCCCGCCTTGTGTATTGTGACCTACATACAGATCAATGAACTAGGGTTGCACCGATACCATTTTTTTATGACTGAGTACAAGTACCGATACTTGTTTTCAAATACTCGCCGATACCAATTACTGATACTTTTTTTTTAATGTCATGTGACAGTTTACCAAGCACAATACAGACTAATTATTTAAGATTCCTTCTTTATAATTACAAAGGACTAATTCAAAAGACATTATGAAATAATAAAAAAGTTCACTGAACATGTTTATAAATAAAAAATATTACAATAAAATATTACATTTAAAGGGGTGATGCAATTGTGTTATATAACATCAATCTGACATTTGTATGGAGGTTCAACTCTAAGTTGAACAGTCTTTCACTTTCCACACTATTGCATTTTGCAGAAAGATATTTTTGGGCCATTTTAGCCAGAGCTGGAAATCTGTTTATTAACTGCCCAGTTCTTCAGGGGTTTGTCTGAACGAGGTACAGTGATCTCTCCCTACAATAATCCAAATAAGAGCAATTTGTATTGGCAGAACAGTAGTAAACATTTTTTTTAGTTTAGTCTCCAGTTTAAAATGAAATGGGAACATGCAGTTTGAAAAAACACCACAAGATAGCATATGGGTAGGAAGTGGAGGTATTGGTTTAAGCATCGGTGCATTTACACGAGTATAAGTACTCATGCAAATACTTGGTATCGATACCAATACCGATACTGGTATCGGTGCAACCCTAATGAAAACATTATTTAAATACAGTTTTGGTTAAATTTGCAAAGCAGGACAAGTAGATTGTCACAAGGGACAAGTAGATTAAGCTCTCGCTTTAGTCCCTTGGACAAGAATTTTTTTAAAAAATTTCCACATCCCTGTGATTATATGTACTCTATAGATAAATGTAGATGCTATGGTATCTAACAGCGCTAACACAATGTTCCTACTAGCTCCTAGGTACTAAAGGGTACCTAGCTAACCCTTAAATGAGGTCTATAGAATAAGAAAGGGACCTGGGAGCGCCAAAAATTAGGCGGAGGAACTAAAATGACGTATGGCGGATAAATAACGTATTAAGATCCTCAATATAATGGATAATTGCAGATAATCCAGTATCATTAAAAATATGTGCAAAAATGGATACAAATCATTACAATTAAAACATGTGTAAAAATAGATACAATTTAATACAATTAAAACATATAAATAAAATCATGGATCCATGGTACAATAAACATAAATGACATAAAATATTAGCGTATGATAAAAGCAATATGTATTTGATTTGGGTGTGGGCAAGAGAACTGGCAATGGGAACCGTGTTCCCTATATAAGGTGAAGATGTGCCTCTAAAAAATTAACCAAAATTTAGGTGAAAAAATATACTAATAAGGGGGGTACCCCCTCAAAAAATGAACAGTTTCAAAAAATGTGACTGTGATTGTCCAAACCGAAAAAACAAAAATCAAAAATTGAAAGTGGGAAAAAAAGGCTGTATAAAAAAGCTGTATAAAATTGTCAGTGTACAGAGTTGGTGAAAGAAATGGTGATAAACACTGTCAGTGATATAAAGTTCCAAACAGTATGTGTATTGTAAGGCAAACTTCCTTCAGTCTCCTCAAAAGAAGGTTCCAAACAATATGAAGATAGTGGGTAAGGGAGTGTCTGGTAAACCTGGGTGTAGTCCCTATATCCAACCTGTAAAATAAATACACAATAGTGCAATAAAGCTAACAGATGTGTATGTATAATAGGAAAAAAGCTCACCAAATTGCCAACGCGTTTTGGTGAGCTTTTTTCCTATTATACATACACATCTGTTAGCTTTATTGCACTATTGTGTATTTCTTTTACAGGTTGGATATAGGGACTACACCCAGGTTTACCGGACACTCCCTTACCCACTATCTTCATATTGTTTGGAACCTTCTTTTGAGGAGACTGAAGGAAGTTTGCCTTACAATACACATACTGTTTGGAACTTTATATCACTGACAGTGTTTATCACCATTTCTTTCACTAACTCTGTACACGGACACAATTTTATACAGCCTTTTTTTCCCACTTTCAATTTTTGTTTTTTGTTTTTTCGGTTTGGACAGTCACATTTTTTGAAACTGTTCATTTTTTGAGGGGGTACCCCCCTTATTAGTATATTTTTTCACCTAAATTTTGGTTAATTTTTTAGAGGCACATCTTCACCTTATATAGGGAACACGGTTCCCATTGACAGTTCTCTTGCCCACACCCAAATCAAATACATATTGCTTTTATCATACGCTAATATTTTATGTCATTTATGTTTATTGTACCATGGATCCATGATTTTATTTATGTTTTAATTGTATTAAATTGTATCTATTTTTACACATGTTTTAATTGTAATGATTTGTATCCATTTTTGCACATATTTTTAATGATACTGGATTATCTGCAATTATCCATTATATTGAGGATCTTAATACGTTATTTATCCGCCATACGTCATTTTAGTTCCTCTGCCTAATTTTTGGCGCTCCCAGGTCCCTTTCTTATTATATAGATAAATGTGTAAGGCTGTGTCCTGTTACTGATATATAGTCTTTAGCCCTTTTGCCTTTCTTTATATTTTTAATTAATTGGAATATGTACCAAATTCAACCTCTTAAGTATATATCTGCTATTTTAAGAGTGGACTAGATATTTTTTCCCCTAACCTTATAGCTGGTTGTTTACCATTGCATATAGATATTTTTATGTCAGAATGAAGACCAGGCTTACTTTGAGGCCCCTTGCATTGGTGAGAACTAATAAAGATAAATAGCCCACCTTGGTAAAAATTGGCAAAACCCTACTTACGCAACTCGGGCACCTCAACACCATCTGAGCACCTCTTCTCTGCTGCAGGCAAAATAGCTTGCAAAAAGAGACAGCCTCAGCCAGGAGCATGTGAACATTTCAATGTAAAATTTCTGAAAGAGTGTATAACAGAATGTTATAAACAGTTTTAGTATCTACTAGGGATGCATTGAAATTTCGGACGCAGAAAGTTTCGGCCGAAAATAGCATTTTTTGTTATTTCGTTTTTCGTTTTTTTTTGCCTTTTATTTTCGGCAAAATTATTGTGTAGCATATTTTAAATTTGATGCCAGCCTAGAGCTGCTGTTTGAGTTCATTACTTGACTTACTGTTTTGCATATAATAATAGTTTTCTAGGACTATACTTTATTTTGAAAATTGGTAAAAAAAAAAAAAAAAAAACGGTTAAATCTGATTCTGTTACACAGAACTAAATAAAGAATACTAGCGATGCACCAAAATTTGGGCCGCCGAAAATGTGCAATTCCAATTTCGGCCCAAAGAGGACCAAAATGGCTAAAAATGTACAGCCCTCCCCTGTTCTATTGAGTTAAATGTCTATCCTTAGCATAAGGTGAGCAGCACAGCACTGGCATGGTACACAGAGCACACACATAAGTACCATGACATGATGATATTTGAAACCAGGAGAGAAGGAAACCAAAGTTCTGAATAGTGAATACAAATATCACAGTGAATATCTTTAAGCCTTATATACAGTGCTCATACATCAACCTCTTGTGCGTAGACATTCTATTCGCCTGAGGCAAATATGCGTGCACACTTTATAAGCATAAGCCCCAAGCTCGCACACAGTTGGTACAAATTAGCACCCACCAGACAGTGTATACAAAAAAGCACAGTAACTTTCTATAACCACCTTGCACGTAAGGTTGTAGCTAAGTCCAGTGGTCCTGGTGATAGGTGACAGACAGACTCCATTTGGGGCTCCGGACATATAATATGATGGGTCAGTGTGAGACCCGAACCAGGAACTAGGCGGAGATACGATGAGAGACGATCAGGTGCAGCCACGCTCATCGCACGGATAACTACACCCAAAAACAAAACACATGTCCACCTCGTATAGTTGTCTGGCTATAACCACGCTCTCCCTTATAGAGCTCCAGTTGCACTGCAGATCACGCTCTACTGTACAAGTGACCATGTCCATTTGTTGGAGCTTTCCCGCCTACAAGCTCTCTCAGCTACACACACACACTGTAGTTAAAAAAGAAAAAAACTATTTCGGTTTTCGGCCAGGATCATACTGAATTTTCGTTATCGGTTTCGGTCCACAATTTTCATTTCGGTGCATCTCTAGTATCTACCTATTAATAGTTCTACCTCTTTTCAAACAGTTTGTGGTTTTGTTTTGCTTGATTTTAAAAATGTGTTCTACTGCTTAAAAAATTGGACCAACAGTTGTGTTAATGTTAAGTTTTAGTCTGAAGTTTATATTTATAACACTGAGTATTATGGATTTTATTTCAAATATAGGAAAAAATTATTTACTTTTTATCCGATTAATCGATTAATCAAAAAAATAATCAGCCGATTAATCGATTATGAAAATAAGTTAGTTGCAGCCCTAGTGTGTGTATATATTTATTAGGGCTGCACGATTTAAAACCGTGATTAATCACAGCAATTTAAAAATTGCAAGAGTACACAATTTTTGCAAAAAAAAAAATCCTCAGATGTGGCTGTACTGCATTGATTTGTATGTGATTTCTTGCAAACCAGCTCCATCTAGTGGTTGCTTTTAACACATTTGTAAAATGGCTGTTTTGCTTTCACTTTCTGTTTGTGATCTCAGTAGCAGCCGATCAATCTATAGAAGTCTAAAAGCAGAGCCCATGCAGGAGATGTGAAGAGGAGGGAAAGCCACTTACTTATATTTCCCCCTAGGGACTCCTGCAGTCTGAAACTTAGGGTATGTAATCATTATGGAACCTCCCACACAATCTCCTGCTCTCTGAGAAACGGCTCAAATACATAGCAGATGCGGTTAACCCCCACGGCTGCCAAAAAGGCTAAAACTGCAGTCCCCTCAGCCAGCTGCTGGGTTAACTGCATCTACAATGTATTTGATATCAGCAAGGCACAGCATTTCTGCAAGGAGCAGACCCCCCACCCCTACTGCTATATGCCTGTATTGGATTCCTGGACAGGAAACTTGACTGGAAATTTTCTATGCAAAAATTTGTATTGATTAACTTTTGAG